>NW_020172144.1:2356085-2433552 GCF_003031525.2 Neophocaena asiaeorientalis asiaeorientalis
TTTTTTGTCTGTTTCTATTTTTCTCTTTTTTTTTTTTTTTTTTTTTTTTTTGGTGCCTCTTTTCCTCTCCTGTCATCTTCCTTTGTGTTTCATTGATGTTTTTGTATTAACATGCTTTGATTTCTTTCTCATTTTCTCTTGTGTATTTCTTATAGGTATTTTCTTTGTAGTTACCTTAGAGCTGATATAAAATATCTTAAAGTTATAACAATCTATTTTAAAATGTTAATAACTTAAGTTGCATACAGACCTCTACTCTTTTACTTAAATCCTCATACTTTATGTTCTTGGTGTCATAATCACGTCTTTTTATATTGAGTATCCATTAACATGTTTCTATATTTATAGTTTTTTAAATACTTTTTTTTTTCTTTTTTTGCGGTATGCGGGCCTCTCACTGCTGTGACCTCTCCCGTTGCGGAGCACAGGCTCCAGACGCGCAGGCTCAGCAGCCATGGCTCACGGGCCCAGCTGCTCTGCGGCATGTGGGATCTTCCCGGACCGGGTCATGAACCTGTGTCCCCTGCATCGGCAGGCGGACTGTCAACCACTGCGCCACCAGGGAAGCCCAGTTTTTTAAATACTTTTGTCTTTTAACTTCTGTATGAGAATTAAGTGACTTACATACCATTGTTACAGTATTCCAATGGTATGTATTTTAAATATCTTTTTGTGTTTCTGTCTAGTGTCCTTTTGTTTCAATTTGAAGGACTCCCTTCAGCATTTCTTGTAAGGCAGGTCTAGTAGTGATGAACACCCTCAGCTTTTGTTTACTTGGGAAACTCTTTATTTCTCTTTTATTTTTGAAGGAGAAAGTTTTGACAATTATTTATTCTTGGTTGGCAGTTTTTGCCTTTAAACACTTTAAATATATCATTTCACTGTCTTCAGACCTACAATGTTTCTGCTGAGAAATTCACTGATAGTCTTATGGAAACTCCCTTGTAGGTGATGAGTAGCTTTTCTCTTGCTTCTTTAAAGATTCTCTCTTTGTGTTTGACTTTTGACAATTTCATTATAATGTGTCTTAGTGTAGACTTTTTTTTTGGCTCATCCTAGTTGAATCTGGATGTCCCCTTCCTTTCACATATTTTGGAAGTTTTCAGCTATTATTTTTCCAAATAAGCTTTCTGCCCCCTTTTCCCTTTCTTCTCCTTCTGGGACTCCTGTAATGCATTTAATGGTCCATTTGATGGTACCTCATATGTCCCTTAGGCTTTCTTCACTCCTTTTCATTCTTTTTTCTTTTTGCTCCTTTACCTGGATAGTTTCAAATGACATGTTTTTGAGTTTTCTGATTCTTTCTTCTACTTGATCATGACTGCTGTTGAACCTGTCTGTTTAATTTTTCAGTTCAGTTATTGTATTCTTAACCTTCAGTTTAAAAATATATATTCTCTCTCTGGTGATATTCTCATATTGTTCAAGTATCATTGTACTGAGGTCATTGAGCATCTCTCTTACAGTTATTTTGAATTCTTTGTGAGATCATTGATATACCTCTTTGTCTGTAGGGTCTGTTTCTAGAGAATTATTTAATTCTCTTAATTGGGTTATGTTTCCCTGTTTCTTCATTTGTCTTGTAAGTTTGTGTTGGGATCTGCACACTTGTAAAAACAGCCACCTCTCCCATCTTTAGAAATTGGCTTTGTGCAAGGAATGACCTTTACCAGTCAGCCCAGCTACAGATTCTAGTGAACTCTTCAGCATTGTCTGTGGATGTGACTTCTCTGGATTGGTGCATGTAAATCTCCAGTTAGAAAGACTTGCGGGTTTCTTTTTTCAGGAGCTCATAATCTCTTACTCCTTCTAGTGCTTCTCTGCAGTACTGCAGATTCTCTGGAGCCACAAGCCCCCTAGCTCTGTTTTGTTCTCAGCACTACCTAGGCTTCTAGATTATGCCAGGTCCCATCAGTGCTCCAAGTCAGATGAGACAGGACCCAGTCCCGTGGGCAGTTCCCGAGAAACCAGACTATTGGATGCACACTGAACTCTTCTCTTTATCCCCTGAGGGAGAGGCTGCTTACTTGGGATACAGGAGCCTCTTAACTGATTTTTGGATTTCTCACAAAGGAAATTAATCTATGTATTGTTATTGAGTCAGTGTCTCTTTGGGGGGAAGGAGGATCTAGGGCTTCCTATTCTGCCATTTTTCTGATGTCTCCAGTGCATTCTTCAGGTTATTTTTTTAAGGTCTAAAGAAAATCTTTATTAGTATTTTATTTTATTATTATTTTTTTTGGCGGTATGCGGGCCTCTCACTGTTCTGGCCTCTCCCATTGTGGAGCACAGGCTCTGGACGCGCAGGCTCAGTGGCCATGGCCCATGGGCCTAGCCGCTCCGCAGCATGTGGGATCTTCCCGGACTGGGGCACGAACCCGTGTCCCCTGCATCGATAGGCGGACTCTCAACCACTGTGCCACCAGGGAAGCCCTTTATTAGTATTTTAAATGAACTGCCTTAAACTTACAAATTAATTTGGAAAACATTGATACATTTATAATATTTAGCATTACACTAGAGTACATGCTGTTTATATTTACTTAAATACTTTGGTAGAGTTTTCTCTCTATTTGAAACAGTGAGCTAATTTGTAGCTATTTCATATTTTTATTGCTTTTGTGATTAGGATGTTTGTCATTATTTTTTCTTATTTCTTGTGTCTAGAACGAAAGCTGTTGGTTTCTGTTTATTATGTAACTCAAAACATTTATTCTTTTGTTGACATAGCATCTTCAGGTAACACCAGTTTTGTCTCTTCCTTTCTGATCATATTATCTATTATTTCTCTGTGTTTCTAAGCAATATTTAATAATTTTCATGACAGCAGATATACTTTTTTCTCCAATTTTAATAAATGCACTTCAAAATATTCACTGTTAAATATGATTTTTTATATATACTTTATTATGTCATACAGGAACATTGACATTATGAAACAAGTCATTTCCTTTTCTTATAACTAATCACTTTGTCACCACCATGCCCCACTACACTCACACCCCCAGTTGCATGTTCACACATACATGCCCCTTGTGTTATAGCTATATTTATTTACCTGTAGTTTACCAAATACTAATAGTGGGTTCTCACATCACCTGGAGTTCTTTCTGGCTTTTTTTGGCCCTATGATAGGAATACCTTCCTTTGTCTGTCTGTTCCTCACATTCTCTTCCTTTACCAACTCATTGTACACTTCCATTTATAAATCACCTTTTTCTTTTGATCCCCATCCCAAACTTTCCATTGTTTTTCTTAGACACCACTGTACTCAATACATACTTGTTATATTTTACCTGTAACACCTTGTGATACTTATTCACAATACCAATAGGCTTCCCCTATCACTGTAAGTTCTCCCTACTCCATGCCTTATTTGAGCTTTAGCAGCACTCATATATTAGATATTTTAATTAAATACTTGTTTCATATAAATGATTAGCTTATGAAAATTGTTTAGTTTTTGAATAAGTGGTATATACTTTAAGATGAATACGTTTTCATAGGGGTCTCTGTTCTGTTTTCTAAATTGACTGCATTTTCCAACATTACATAAGAATTAGAAAATTGGATACCTTCTTTCAGTTAGTGAAATACTTGGGCACAATATTCTTTTATTTATATATATATATATATATATATGTATATATATACACACACACACAGACACACACACACACATCTGTGTTGTTCACTTATGGTGAATTAGGTAATTTTGGTTAGTAGTCCACCTAAGAACTTACTAGAAAAGCTGGACAGAATTTTCACAAAAAGGGTTGGGGGGAGGTGACATCCAAGAGCCAATAAGGATGTGAAGAATTATGGGTCAAAACACTCTGGAAGAAAGAAACCCAGAAAAGTGAGCCCACTCTTTCTCTAGGGGTATCTGCCAATTCTAGAAGACATGTCTGACATGTTAAGATTTGGAGTAACTGTCAGATCTGTGAATCAAATTTTGGAATCCGGGACCTACCAAAAGGAGACATGGTAAATGACTATATTTTAGGTTGGCTCTCTAAAGGACTATACCCTAGAATAAAATGTAAACTGGATTTAGACTTACCTTTTAAGGATTGAAGTCTAGCATTAAATTATCTCATTCTTTAAATTTGGTTAACATAATCCCCTTTTGCGAGTCTCCTACAAGCCTGCTAAAAGCAAATCTCTAAAAGAAGATTATATCTTATTAGGCCTCAAACTATTTCCTTTTTCATGTACATTGTTCAATACTCATTAAAAAAAAACAAGTATACAAATATTCAAGACAGTGTGGCCAAAACCACAAAAACAAAATAGACAACAGAGTCAGATTCATAGGGGCTCCAGATAATGGAGTTATCAGGCAGATTAAAATAAATATGTATTAGTATGTTCAAGGAAATAAAAGTTAAGGCTGAGAAATTCAGCATAGAGCTAGAAATTATAAAATAATGAATAAAATGAGAATTATAAAATTAAAAAATAAGATATTTAAAGTTCTTAGTGTTAGTGGGAGGTTTTAGTAATAAATTTGGCCTAGCATTAGGGAAAGTTAGTGAACTCAAAGATATGGTTCTAATAATATCCAGTTGAAAAATGAAAAGATAGAAGGATAGAAAATAAAGATAAATAAGAGCCAAATGTAAGATAAAGGGAATGCAGTGAAATGGTCTTACATAACACACATTTGGAGTCTCAAAAAATAAGAGTGAAAGAATGGGGCAGAAAGTACTTGAAGAGATAATGGCTGAAAACTTTATAAAATGTCTAAAAAGATATCAAATCACTTATTCAAGAAGTCCTATAAATCCTTATGGAGGAAAAAATAGAAGGAAAACCCACCTAGTTTTGTTAGACTTTTGAAAACAAAGGAAAGTGGGAAAATCAACAAAGCACATAGAGATAAAAAATACTTTGCCTTCAGAGGAGCAACAATGAGATCAAGAGGTAAGAGATCAACAGAAACCACTGACATGGAATGTATAGAATGGAATGATAGTCGGAGTTAATGTGCTGAAGGAAAATAAGTGCTAATGACCTAAAATATTTTCCAGAAATAAAAGTAAAATTAAAATATGTCAGTTGAATATTTTAACAATTTCAGTTAAATATTGATAACAATTTAAGAGGTATGGCCAACATGGTGGAGAAGGGGGACGTTGAGCTCTACTCCTCCCACAGGCACATCAGAATTGCAACTGTTTACAGATGAGAACAACCTGAAGACTAGCACGAGAGATTTTTCAAAACTAAAGATATAAAAATGGGTAGGAGGAGTGGAGACAGTTGCAGAGGTTCTCCCCAAAGGGTGAGAGGTCCAAGCCTTACATCACGCTCCCCAGCACAGGGATCCTGCACCAGGAAGAGGAGCACCCAGAATGTCTGGCTTTGAAAGTGAGCAAGACTCACATATGGGAGAGCTGGAGGACTGTAGGAAACAGACTTGCTCTTAAAGGGCTCATGTAAAATCTCCCAATGCAGAGGCCACAGAGGCAGTAATTTGAAGAGAGCCTGAGTCAGACCCACTTGCTTGATGACCTTGAGCCTCCCAGAGAGGCAGAAGGCAACTATGACTCCCCCTAGGGATATAGATGCTGGCAGCAGCCATTTTGAAGAGCTCCTTCTACCAAAAGGACACTGGTGCTGGTAAGCAGCATTTTGAAGTTTTCCCTCTAGATTATCAGCACTGGTAGCTTGCCCACCCATCAGCCAGGAAGCACCAGCATGGAACCCAACAGGCCCTGGCTCTGCCCACCAGCCCCAGGGCCCCACACACCAGTGGGTCTGGATCAGCCTTGGGAGCCCTCAGGCACCACAGTCAACCTACTAGCGGGCCAGCAGCATCACGGGGACCTCCCAGAACCCACAAACAGCTGGCTTGGGACATGACCTAGCTATCCCACCAACCGGGTAGCACCCAAATACCCTGGGCCCTGAAGCTGGTGACCCCAGAACCTGGCCTTGACCACCAGAAGATAAGAACTAGCCTCAGCACCTCCTGGACCATGAAGCCAGCTGTACTGGGACCCAGCCCCACCCACTAGTAGGCTGGCAGCCTCCACATGTCAGGGCCTGTTATCCAACCAACTCGGGGGTCAACACCCCCTACCACTGTGCCTATGGTGGTCAGCCCTGCCACAAGAGAAGGGCCCATACAGCCCACATGGAGGCACCATATAGCTCTGGTGACCAGAGGGAGGTGTGCTGCTAAGCCCCATATGATGATTCCTACATAAGTCCATTTCTCTAAACTGGGAAATGTAACCAACCTACCTAATACATAGAAATAAAAACAGAGAATTATGCAAAGTGAGGTAACAGAGAAATATGTTCCAAACAAAGGAACAAGATAAAACCCCAGAAGAACTAAGTGAAGTAAAGGAAAGCAATTTACTGGATAAAGAGTTCAAGGTAATGATCATAAAGATGCTCAACATACTCAGGAGAAGAAAGGATGAGCACAGTGAGAAATTTAACAAAGAGTTAGAAAATGTAAAGAACAACCAGAGAAAACTGAAGAATACAATAGCTGAAATAAAAAATACACTAGAAGGAATCAATAGTAGATTAGATGATAGACGGAAAGATCAGTGAACTGGAAGACAGAGAGTAGTGGAAATCACACAGGATGAACTGAAAAAAGAAAAAGGAATTTAAAAAAATAAAGTTCGTTTAAGAGACCTGGGGACAACATCAGACATACTAACATTCACATTATAAGAGATCCCGGAAGGAGAAGAGAGAGAGAAAGAGGAGAGAACTTATTTGAATAAATAATAGCTAAAAACTTCTTTAACCTGGAAAAGGAAACAGACATCTGGTCCAGGAGACATAGAGGCCAAAATAAAATGAACCTAAAGAGATTCGTACCAATACATACTGTAATTAAAATGGCAAAATTTAAAGAAAGAGAATCTTGAAAGTAGCAAGGGAAAAGCAAGTAGTTATGTACAAGGGAATGTCCTTAAGACTATGAGCTGACTTTTCAGTAGAAACTTTTGCAGGCCTGAAGGGAGTGTCATGATATATTTAAAGTGATGAAAGGAAAAGATCCTACAATCAAGAATGCTCTACCTAGCAATGCTGTCATTCAGATTTGATGGAGAGAGAAATAGTTTTATAGACAAAATCTAGAAGAGTTGAGCAGCACCAAACCAGTTATACAAGAAATGTTAAAGGGACTTCCCTGACTGGGAAATAAAAGACCACAACTAGAAAATATGAAAATTAATAAAGGAAACATCTCATTGGTAACCAGGCAAATATATAAATGCTGGTACATCAATCACTTTTAAAGTTAGTAGAAAGGTTAAAAGACAAAAGTAGTAAAATCATTTATAGCTACAATAAGTAGTTAAGGGACACACAAAACAAAATGATGTAAAATATGTCTAAAACATTAAATGTGTGTGTGGGGGTGGATTGTTAGAATGTGTTTGAAGTTAAGTGATCATCAACTTAAAATGATCACATACAATGTTAATATAATGCAAATATGATACTAGAGCTAGTCATCATGTCACTAGGGAAGAGAACAAAAGAAGAAAGGAACAAAAAATAACCACAAAAACAACCAGAAAACAATAAATAAAATGCCAGTAAATACAAAATGCCAATATATAGAGTTTAAAGCAAAGACTTTAGCAAGAGACAAAGAAGGATACACATGATGATAAAGGGGTCAAGAAGAACATATAAAAATTGTAAATATATATGCACCCAACATAGGAGCACCTAAATACATAAAGCAAATATTAAAGGGAGATATTGACAATAACACAATAATAGGGGACTTTTAACATCCCACTTACATCAATGGACAGATCATCCAAACAGAAAAATTAGTAAGGCAATACTGGCCTTAAATTTCACATTAGACCAGATAATATACATACATACACACACACACACACACACACACACACACACACACAGAGAGAGAGAGAAAGAGAGAGAGGATATTCCATCTAAACCCAGCAGAATACACATTCTTTTCAAGTGCACATGAAAGACTCTCTGGGATATATCACATGCTAGGCCACAAAACAGGTCTCAACAAATTTAAGGATTGAAATTATATCAAGCATCTTTTCCGACTATGAAGGTATGAGACTAGAAATCACCTACATGGACACATGACAGCTAAACAATATGATACTAAATAATCAGTGGGTCACTAAATAAATCATAGAGGAAATAAAAGAATACTTTGAGACAAATGAAAATGGAAACGCAATGATTCAAAATCAGTGGGATACAGCAAAAGCAGCTCTAAGAGGGAAACTTGTATTAATACATGCCTACCTCAGGAAACAAGAGAAATCTCAAATAAGCACCCTAACCTTTCACCTAAGAAAACTAGGATTAGAAGAATAAAGAATAAACAAAACCCTGAATTAGTAGAAAGAAATAAATAATAAAGGCCAGAGTAGAAATTAATAAAATAGAGACTGAAAAAATAATAGAAAATATCAATGAAACTAAAAGCTGGTTCTTTGAAAAAGTAAGCAAAATTGAAAATCCTTTAGACAGACTCATCAAGAAAAAGAGAAAAGGGCCAAAATAAATGAAATCTGAAATGAAAGAGGAGACATTACAACCAAAACCCCAGTAAAGAAAGGATCATAAAAGAATACTGTGAACAATTATACACCAGTAAAATGGACAACCTAGAAGTAATGGATAAATTATTAGAAATGTATAATCTCCCAAGACTGAATGAGGAAGAAATAGAGTATATGAACAGACCAGTTACCAGTAATTGAAATTAAATCAGTTTAAAAAAAAAACAAAACCTTCCAACAAACAAAAGTTCAGGCCAGGCAGCTTTTCAGGTGAATTCTACCAAACATTTAAAGAAGAGCTAATATCTATCCTTGTTAAGCTATTCTAAAACAATTGAAGAGGAGAAATGCTTAAATAAATGGTGTTGGGAAAACTGGCTGCTTCATACAAAAGAATGAAACTGAACTACTTTCTTAAACTATATACAAAATAATCTCAAAATGAATTCAAGACTTAAATGTGAGAACTGAAAGCACAAAACTCCTAAAAGAAAACATAGTCAATATACTCTTTTTTTAAAAAAATTATTTATTTATTTACTTATGGCTGCATTGGGTCTTCGTTGCTGCATGCGGGCTTCCTTCAGCTGCGGCGAGCAGGGGCTACTCTTCATTGTGGTACACAGGCCTCTCACTGCAGCAGCCTCTCCCGTTGCAGAGCATGGGCTCCAGGCACACGGGCCTTAGTAGTTGTGGCACATGGTCCCAGCAGCTGTGGCTCGCGGGCCCCAGAGTGCAGGCTCAGCAGCTGTGGCGCACAGGCCTAGTTGCTCCATGGCATATGGGATCCTCCTGGACCAGGGCTCGAACCTGTGTCCCCTGCATTGGCAGGCGGACTCCCCACCACTGCGCCACCAGGGAAGCCCTCAGTATACTCTTTGACATCAGTCTTAGCAATATTTTTTTGATAGGTCTTCCCAGGCAAGAAAAACAAAAGCAGAAATAAACAAATGAGAATATATCAAACAAAAGCTTCTACACAGTGAAGAGAACCATTAACAAAACAAAAAGGCAACTTACTAAATGGGAGAAGATATTTGCAAATTATATATCCAATAAATGGTTAATATTCAAAACACATAAAGAACTCTCACACAGTTCAATATCAGGAAAACAATCTGAATAAAAAATAAGCATAGGATCTGAATAGACATTTTTCCAAGGAAGACATACAGATGGCCAGCAGACCCATGAAAAGATGCTCAAAATGGAAATCAAAACCACAATGAGATATCACCTCACACCTGTTAGAATGGAAATTATCAGAAAGATAAGAAATAACAAGTGCTGATGAGGGTGTGGGGAAAAGGGAACCCTTGTACACTGTTGGCAGGAATGTAAATTGGTGCAGCCAGTATGGAAAACAGTATAGAGGGTCCTCAAAAATTAAAAATAGTACTACCATCCAATCTAGCAAGTTTACTTCTAGTTATTTTTCTCAAGAAAATGAAAACACTAATTTGAAAAGATGTATGCACCCTTGTGTTCATTGCAGTATTATTTAAAGTAGCCAAGCTATGGAAGCAACCTTATTATGTATCCATAGATGAATGGATAACGAAGATGTGGTATGCATACACAATGGAAAAAAGAATGATATCTTAACGTGACAAAATGGATGAACCTAAAAGAGTATTATACTAAGTGAATAAGGCAGACAGAGACAAATACCATATGATTTCAGTTATGTGTGGAATATAGAAACAAAACAGAAACACATAGATATGGAGGACAAACAGGTGGTGGCCAGATAGGGAGGATGCAAAGAACAAAAAAATGGTACCTATGTGATGTAATGAATGCTAATTAGCTTTACTGAGGTATTCAGTTCACAATGCATATTTATATTTTTAAAGGAATTTTAAAGTGCAGAGCAGAGAAGAGATTACTGATACAGTTTGTTACCAGCAGGCCTGCTGTAAAGGAAATCCTTCTTCAGACAGAATAAAAATCATTCCAAATGGGAGGAAAGATGTAAGAATAAATGAAAAACAGTTAACATAGTAAATAAGTTGATAAAGCCAAATGAGTATTGATCTTATGAACAATAATAATATATTTTGTGGTTTGATTATATAAAGAATAAAACAGATCTGAAATAATAGCATAAATTGAGGTCAACGGGAAAATGGAGTTCATTTCTAGAGACCTCACTGCGTTTTTTGGGAAGAGTTAGAAGTACTGATATTTTAGACTTTGCTAAGTCAGGGATGAATGTTATAATTTCAAGGATAACTTCTGAAAGGAAAGGAAGGGTATGATGATCACCAAGATAATATGAAGAGAAATAGAATCATAAAGCATTAATGAATCTGTTTTACATTATATAAGTGAACTCTGTGTAAGTTAAGAGTGTATTTTAAAATAATGCAGAATAAGATGGCTGAAAACCCTGAAGGAAAACCAAACTGGAATCCTGAAAAATGTATAAAATAATAAAACAAAACCAGAAAGGCAAAGAGGAAAATAAGAAGAGGAAACAAGCAGAAAAAAATAAAACAGTGGACTCTTGTGCAACCATATAAATAATTGTATTAAGTATTAATGTATTTAACACTGCAGTTAAAAGGCAGAGAATTTCAGAATTGATGAAAATGCAAGGTTTACTTAAATACTCTCTGTAAGAGATGTACTTTAAATATAAAGAGAGCTAGGTTGTATCATGCATTCATTAAGCATAAAAAAGAGATTTGCTATATTATATGAGATTTCAAAATAAAATATTACTAGAAACTAGTAAGACAGCTATGATAAAAGGGTCGATTGATCTGGATGATATACAATTATTAATATGTATGCATACAGTAACGATTAAAAAGAGAAAAACAGATAATCCCACCATCATATTTGGAAATTAAAAAATTTTTTTCAATAAGAGCAACTAGACAAAAAATCAACAAAGACATAGAATTACCACCATGATGTAATTGATATTTACAGACTACTACACCCAAAATTCGCAGAATAAACAGTTTTCAAATACATATGGTTAATTCACCAGGATTAATTGTATCCTGGTTTATAATCCTGGATTATAAAATGATTGATTAGAAATCAAGTGAATAAGAAAACCAGAAAAGCTGCAGGTGTTTGGAAATTGAATAACATACCTCTTAGTAATCACTGAGTCAAAAACAAAATTCAAAAGAGCCATTACAAATTACAGCTGATCTTTGAACAATATGGTTCGAACTGCACTATTCAACTTATATGTGGATCTTTTTTCAATAAATACATTCTCCCGTGCTACACAATGCTTAGTTGGTTGAATATGAGGATGCAAAACCACAGATACAGGCGGGTTCAATATGGCAGAGTAGGAGGACGTGGAGCTCTCCTCTCCTCACAACTAGGGCACCTACCAGGAGCTTGCACACCTGAGGGGATGGGAGGAACCCCCGAGCGATCAGGTAGGACGTTGGGGGAGGGAGGGGGGAGGATAAGTGGAGGCCAGATAGGACCGGTGCCCCTGAGGGGTGGCTGGGGGAGGGGAAGAGTTCCCACACTTGGAGGGGCCCACTCACAGAGAGAGGACCAACAGGGACAGGGAGAGACTCTCAAGGGATCAGAGGATTGGAAGGGAATACAGCCAGTGTTTCCCCTGCCCACTTGGGCCTAGGGAGTCTACTGAGGTCCAGGGCTTGATCTTCTGACCTCTGAGGGCCCCTCTGGCTGCATGGGTCCTGGGGGTGTGGGAGGGAGGGGGAGGAAAAGTAGAGGCTAGATGGGGACTGGTGCCCCTGAGGGGTGGCTGGGGGAGGGGAGGGGTTCCCACGCTCAGGAGGGGCCCACCCATGGTGAAGAGATCAGCGGGAATGGAGGGAAACCTTCTCGGGATCAGAGGATCAGGAGGGAACACAGCCAGCATTTCCCCCACCCACTCAGGCCCAGGGAGCCTGGTGAGGTCCAGCACCTGATCCTCTGCCCTCCAAGGCCCCCTCTGGCCATGTGGGGCCTGGGGGCATGGGAGGAAGGGAGGAAAAGTAGAGGCAAGAAGGGAGAGGTGTCCCTGAGGGACAAACAAAAAGGGAAGATTTTAAAAATATTATTCAAAATTTGTTGAGATTATATCTAACGTTAAGTGGTCTCACTACACACACACACCTAACAAAAAACAAAAATAAAGGGACACAAGGAAATTTTACGAGGTGTTGAATATGTCTATTACCTTGATAGTGGTGATGGTATTATCAGTGTTTGCATGTGTCCAAACTCATCAAATTGTGCACATTAAATATAAACAATTTGTTGTATATCAATTATACCTCGATAAAGCTTTTTAAAAAGGACAGCAGAAAAAACGTTATCTAAAAAAGTTTGATACTTAAATAAAATGAGAACATTCCTTGAAAAATGCTGAGTAGCAAAAGCCACTCAAAAATAAATAAAAATGAATAACACTATATCTATTAAGGAATTTAATTACTTTGCCTAATTTTATGAGGCCATTGTTACCCTGATACCAAACCAGACGAAGACAACACAAGAAAACCATAGACCAATATTTTTATGAATATAGACACAAAAATCCTTAATAAAATACTAGCAAACAAAATTATACAGCATGAGCAAGTGGGTTTTATTCCAGAAATGCAACATTGATTTAAGGCTCAATTAAGTTAAGTATACCACATCAATAGAATAAAGGACAAAAACCACATTATCATCTCAGTAGCTGCATAAAAAGCATTGGGCAAAATTTAACATCCCTTCATGATAAAAACACTCAAACTAGCAATAGAAAGAAACATCTTCAACCTGATATAAGATATCTATGAAGAACCCACAGCTAACACCATACTTAATGGTGAAAGACAGAAATGCTTTCCCCTAAAATCAGGAACAATGCAAGAATGTCATCTCTCACCAATTCTATTCTATATTGTTCTGGAGGTTCTGGACAGGGCTATTAGGCAAAGGAAAGAAAGAAAATGAATCTACATTGGAAAAGAAGTAAAACTTTTTTATTTGCAGATGACATAATCCTGTGTATAGAAAATCCTAAAGAACCCCCACCCGCTGCACAAAACTATTAGACCTAATACAGGAACTCAACAAGGTTACAATACAAGATCATATACAAAAATCAATTGTATTTCTATTCACTTACAATGAATAATTCAAAAATGAAATTAATAAAACAGTTCCATTTACAATAGCATCAAAAGGATAATATACTTAGGAATAAATTTAACAAATGACATACAAGACTTGTACACTGAAAACTACACAAAACATCGTTGAGTGAAATTAAAGAAGATCTAGGGGCTTCCCTGGTGGCGCAGTGGTTGAGGGTCCGCCTGCCAATTCAGGGGACGCGGGTTCGTGCCCCGGTCTGGGAGGATCCCACATGCCGCGGAGCAGCTGGACCCGTGAGCCATGGCCGCTGAGCCTGCGCGTCTGGAGCCTGTGCTCCGCAACGGGAGAGGCCACAGCAGTGAGAGGCCCGCGTACTGCAAAAAAAAAAAGAAGATCTAAATAAGTGGAAAGGCACCTCACATTCATGTATTGGAAGACTTAGTGTTAAGATGGCAATACTCCCCCAGTAGACCTACTGATTCAATAAAATCCCTATCAAAATTTGAACTGCTCTTTCCCCCCAGAAATTAACAATCTGACCCTAGAATTCTAACAATAACAAATAAAAGGGTCCTGGAATGGACGGAAAGTCTTGAAAAAGAAGAACAAATTTCAAGTACTTACAATTCCCAACTTCAAAACCCACTACAAAGCTACTATAATCAAGACAGTATTGTACTGACATAAGGATAGTATATAGACAGATAATGGAATAGAATGGAGAGTCCAGAAACAAACCCATATCTCTGTGGTCAATTGATTATTGTCAGGGGGTGCCAAGGACATTCAATGGCAAAGAACAATGTTTCAACAAATGGTCTTGGGATAACTGGATGTTCACATGCAAAAAAATGAATTTAGACCTATACCTCACACTGTATACAGCAATTAACTAAAAATTGATCAAAAACCTAAATGTAAGAGCTAAAACTATAAAACCCTCAGAAGAAAACATAGATGTAAATGTTAATAATCTTGGATTAGGCAGTGATTTCCTAGGTATGATACAAAAAGCACAAGCAAGAGAAGAAACAAAAATAGGTAATTTGGAATCATCAAAATTAAAACTTTTATCCTTGAAAGACACTATCAAGAAAGTGAAAAGACAACCCGTAGTATGGGAGAAAATGTTTGCAAATCATATACGTTATAAGGGACTTGTATCCAGAATATACAAAGAAATCTTACAACTCAATACAAAAGACAAATCACACAATTAAAAAATGAGCAAAGGATTTGAATAGAAATTTCTCCAAAGAAGGTATACAAATAGCCCATGAGCACATGAGAAGGTGCTCAACATCATTAGCTTCAGGAAAACAAAAATCAAAGTCACAGTGAGATACCACTTCACATGCACTGGGATAGCTACAATAAAACAGACAGATAATAGCAAGTGTGGAGAAATTGGAAGCCTCATACAGTGCTGGTTGGAGTGTAAAATGGTACAGCTGCTTTGGAAAACAATATGGCAGGTCCTCAAAAGTTAAATATAGAGTTACCATATGACCCAGCAATTCCTCTCCTAAGTATATACCACAAAGAAATAAAAACTTATGTATACTCAAAAAAACTTATATATGATGTTCATAGTAGCATTATTCATAATTTCCAAAAAGTACAAACAATAGAAATATCCATGAACTGACAATTGGATAAACAAATATGGTACATTTTTACAATGTAATGTTATTCAAAAATAATAAGAAATGAAGTATTTCTTCATCATGGATGAGCCTGAAAAACATTTTGTTAAATCACAAGAAGCCAGTCATAAAGAATAATATATTGTATGATTCCATTTATGTGAAGTGCTTAGAACAGGCTGACAGACAGAAAGTATATTGGTAGATGCCTAGGGTTAGGGTTTCTCGTTGGGGTGATTATAATGTTCTTAAATGTGATTAAGTTATGGTGATGGTTGCACAATTTTATGAACATACTAGATATCGCTGACTTGTTCACATTAAAGGAGTACTTTGTGTGATATGTGAATTATATTCCAATAAAGCTGTTAAAATTGATATACGTAAATAAATTAATTAAATAACACTTCAGTCCATGTCATATATTCCAGTAATCCCAAAGCTTCTCTGGAAATGACTGCTGTGATGCATGGATTGTGGTATCTTGGCTCCCAGGGCAGAGGTTGGGCCTGAGCTCCTGTGGTGGGAGTGCTGAGTCCAAACAGCTGGACCAATAGAGAAGCTCAGACCCCAGGGAATCTTAATTGGAGCGAGGTCTCCTGGAGGTCCTCATGTCAGCACAAAGACCCAGCTCTACCCAACTGCCTGCAAAACTCCAGTGCTGGATGCTGCAAGCCAAACAGCCAGTAAGACAGAAACACAGCCCCACCCATCAAAAAAAAAAAAAAAAACAGATGACAAAAACATTTTACAGATGGAGGAGCAAGGTAAAAACCTACAAGACCAAATAAAAGAAGAGGAAATAGGCAACCTACCTGAAAAAGAATACAGAGTACTGATAATAAAGATGATCCAAAGTCACAGAAATGGAATTGAGGCGCGGATCAAGAAAATACAAGAGATGGTTAACAAAGACCTAGTAGAACTAAAAACCAAACAAACAGTGAATAACAACACAATAACTGAAATGAAAACTACACTAGAAGGAATCAATAGCAGAATAACTGAGACAGAAGAATGGATAAATGAGCTGGAAGATAGAATGGTGGAAATAACCACTGAGGAGCAGAATAAAGAATGAAAAGAACTGAGGACAGTCTCAGAGACCTCTGGGACAATATTAAATGCAGCAACATAACAAATTATAGGGGTCCCAGAAGAAGAATAGAAAGAGAAAGTGTCTGAGAAAATATGTGAAGAAATTATAGTTGAAAACTTCCCTAACGTGGGAAAGGAAATAGCCACCCAAGTCCAGGAAGCACAGAGAGTCCCACATAGGATAAACCTTAGGAGAAACACACCAAGACACATATTAATCAAACTAACAACAATTAAATTCAAAGAAAAAGAAATTAAAAACAGCAAGGGAAAAGCAACAAATAAAATACAAGGGAATCCCTATAAGGTTATCAGCTGATTTTTCAGCAGAAACTCTGCAGGTCAGAAGGCAGTGGTAGGATATATTTAAAGTGATGAAAGGGAAAAACGTACAACCAAGATTACTCTACCCAGCAAGGATCTCATTCAGATTCAACAGAGAAATCAAAAGCTTTACAGGCAAACAAAAGCTAAGAGAATTCAGCACCACCAAACCAGCTTTACAACAAATGCTAAAGGAACTTCTCTAGGTGGGCAACACAAGAGAAGAAAAAGACCCACAAAAACAAACCCCAAACAATTAAGAAAATGGTAATAGGAACATACATACCAATAATCGCCTTGATTGTAAATGGATTTAATACTCCAACCAAAAGATACAGACTGGCTGAATGGATACAAAAACAGGACCCATATATGCTGTCTTCAAGAGATCCACTTCAGACTTAGGGATACATACATACTGAAAGTGAGGAGATGGAAAAAGCTATTCCATGCAAATGGAAATCAAAAGAAAGCTGGAGTAGCAATACTCGTATCAGATAAAATAGACTTTAAAATAAAGGCTTGTTACAAGAGACATGGAAGGACACTACATAATGATCAAGGGATTAATCCAAGAAGAAAACATAATAATCATAAATATTTATGCACCCAACATAAGAGCACCTCAGTACATAAGGCAAATGCTAACAGCCATAAAAGGGGAAATCAACAGTAACACGATAATAGTGGTGGAATTTAACACCCTATGTACACCAATGGACAGATCACCCAGACAGAAAATAAATAAGGAAACAGAAGCTTTAAATAACACGATACACCACATAGATTTAATTGATATTTATAAGACATTCCACCTGAAAGCAGTAGAATACTGCTTAAGTGCACAAGGAACATTCTCCAAGATAGATCACATCTTGTGTCACAAATCAAGCCTCGGAAAACATAAGGAAATTGAAATCATATCAAGTATCTTTTTTGACGACAACACTATGAGATTAGAAATCAGTTAGAGGAAAAAAGCTGTAAATAACACAAACACATGGAGGCTAAACAGTGCACTGCTAAAAAACTAAGAGATCACTGAAGAAATCAAAGAGGAAAGAAAAAAAGTACATAGAAACAAATGACAACAAAAACACAATGACTCAAAACTGTGTTTCCAAAACACAGGAAAAGCACTTCTAAGAGGGAAGTATGTAGCAATTGAATCTCACCTCAAGAAACAAGAAAAATCTCACATAAACAATCTAACCTTACACCTAAAGCAACTAGAGAAAGAAGAACAAAGGAAACCCAAAGTTAGCAAAGGGAAAGAAATCATAAAGATCAGAGCAGAAATAAATGAAATAGAAATGAAGAAAACAATAGCAAAGATCAATAAAAAGTTGGTTCTTTCAGAAGATAAACAAAATTGATAAACCTTTAGCCAGACTCATCAAGAAAAAAAGGGAGAGGACTCAATAAAGTTAGAAATGAAAAAGCAGAAATTACAACTGACACCACAGAAATACAAAGGATCATGAGACTAATACAAGCAACTATGTGCAAATAAAATGAACAACCTGGAAGAAATGGACAAATTCTTGGAAAGGTACAATTTTCCAAGACTGAGCCAGGAAGAAATAGAAAATATAAACAGACCAATCATAGGTACTGAAATTGAAACTGATTGAAAATCTTCCAACAAACAAAAGTCTAGGACCAGATCACTTCACTGGCGAATTCTATCAAATATTTAGAGAAGAGCTAATACCTATCCTTCTCAAACTCTTCCAAAAAATTGCAGAGGGAGGATCACTCCCAAACTCGTTCAACGAGGCCGCCATCACCCTGATACCAAAACCAAAGATATTAGACAAAAAAATTACAGACGAATATCACTGATGAGCATAGATGCAAAAAGGTGCTTAGAGAGAAATGTATCACCTCTAATGCTTGTATTTGAAAAGAAGAACGTTCTCTAGTCATTAAATTTCCATCTTAAGAAAGTAGAAAAGTAGAGTAAATTAATCCCAGAGCAATCCAAAAGAAGGAAACAATAGAGAGTAGAATTCAATGAAATAGAAAGCAGAAAAATAATAGGGAATAATCCATAAACAAAAGTTAGTTCTTTGAAATACTTAATAGAATCAAAAAATGTCTTGGAAGATTGTTAGGAAAAAATAGAAAAAAGAGGGAAGACACAAATTACTGATACCCCTAGAAAACATTGGCAAACTTGAACAGCTCAATATCAATGAACAGTATTGAGTTTGAGTAAAAAAAATTTTCCTGAAGAAAAACTCCAATTCCAGATGGCTTCACTGTTTACTTCTGTCAAGTATTTGAAGAGGAAATATTACCAATCCTACACAATTAATTACATAAAATAATGGAGGTGGGAACCTTTCCCTTCTCATTTTATAAGGCTAGTGTCACCCTCATTCCAAAAAATGGTCAGTGCTACCATAAGAAGAGAGAACTATATCAACAAAATATTAGCAAACCAAATCCAACAACACATAAAAAGATCATACACCATAACCAATTGGGATTCATCCCAAGTTCACAAGGATGGTTCAACATACACAAATCAGTCAATGTGGTACACCACATAAAAGCCAAAAACCACATGACCATCTCAATAGATGCAGAAAAAGCATTTGACAAAATTCAACATGTATTCATGATTAAAACTCTTACAAAAGTAGGTAGAGAGGGAACATATCTCAAGATAATAAAAGTTATTCATGACAGACCTATAGCCAATATAATACTCAGTGGTGAAAATCTGAAAGCTTTCCCACTAAAATCTGGAGCAAGACAAGGATACCCACTTGCACTTCTTCTATTCAACATAGTATTGGAAGTCCTAACCACGGCAGTCAAACATGAAGAAGAAATAAAAGGTATCCAAACTGGAATGCAAGAGGTCAAATTGTTATTATATGCAGATGATAATATATTATATATACAAAACCCTAAAGACTCCACATAAAAAACTACTAGAAATGATAAACGAACTCAACAAGGTAGCAGGATACAAGATTAACATACAGAAATTGGTTGCATTTCTTTTCACCAATGATGAACTATCAGGGAATATAAAAAAACAATACCTTTAAAAATTGCACCCCCCCAAAATAAAATACTTATGAATAAATTTGATCAAGGAGGTGAAAGACTTATACACTGAGAACTACAAAACATTAATAAGGATTGAAGATAATTCAAAGAAATGGAAAGATATCCCATGCTCTTGGATTGGAAGAATTAATATTGTTAAAATGGCTATACTACTCAAAGCAATCTACAGATTTGATGCAATCCCTATCAAATTACCCATGACATTTTTCACAGAACTAGAACAAATAATCCTAAAATTCATATGGAACCATAAAAGACCCAGAATGACCAAAGCAATCATGAAGAAAAAGAACAAAGCAGGAGGCATAACCCTCCCAGACTTCAGACAATACTACAAAGCTACAGTTATCAAAACAGTGTGGTATTGGCACAAAATCAGACATATGGATCAATGGAACAGTACAGAGAGCCCAGAAATAAACCCACACACCAGTTGTCAATTAATCTTCAACAAAGGGGGCAAGAATATACAACAGGGAAAAGACAATCTCTTCAGCAAGTGGTGTTGTGAAAGTTGGACAGCCGCATATAAATCAATGAAATTAGAACACATCCTGTCACCATACACAAAAATAAACTCAAAATGGCTTAAAGACTTAAACATAAGACATGACACCATAAAACTCCTAGAAGAGATCATAGGCTAAACATTCTGTGACATAAATCTTAACATTGTTTTCTTAGGTCAGTCTCCTAAGGCAAGAGAAATAAAAACAAAAATAAACAAATGAGACCTAATCAAACTTATAAGCTTTTGCAGAGCATAGGAAATGATAAACAAAACGAAAAGACAACTTACAAGAATGGGAGAAAATATTTTCAAATATTGCAACCAACAAGAGCTTAATTTCCAAAATATACAAACAGCTCATAACAACAACAAAACAAACAGCCTAGTCAAATAATGGGCAGAAGACATAAATAGAGATTTCTCCAAAGAACAAATATAGATGACCAATAGGCATGTGAAAAGATGCTCAACATTGCTATTGGAGAATGCAAATCAAAACTGCAATGAGGTACCACCTCACACCAGTCAGAATGTCCATCATTAAAAAGTTACAAATAACAAATGCTGGAGAGGGTGTGGAGGAAAGGGAACCCTCCTACATTGTTGATGGGAATGTAAGTTGGTGCAGCCACTGTGGAAAATGGTATGGAGGTATCTCAGAAATCTACAAACAGAATTAGCATATGATCCAGCAGTCCCACTCCTGGGCATATATTCATACAAAAGTATAATTCAGGGCTTCCCTGGTGGCACAGTGGTTGAGAGTCCACCTGCTGATGCAGGGGACACAGGTTCGTGCCCCGGTCCGGGAAGATCCCACATGCCACGGAGCGGCTACCCATGAGCCATGGATGCTGAGCCTGCATGTCCGGAGCCTGTGCTCCACAACGGGAGAGACCACAACAGTGAGAGGCTCATGTACCGCCAAAAAAAAAAAAAAAAAGTATAATTCAGAAAGCCATGTGCCCCTATGTTCATAGCAGCTGTATTCACAATAGCTAAGACATAGAAACAACCTAAATACCCATCAACAGATGAATGAATAAAGATGTGGTACATATATACAATGGAATACTACTCAGCCATGGAAAAGAACGAAATAATGCCATTTGCAGCAACATGGATGCAACTAGAGATTATCATACTAAGTGAAGTAAGTCAGAAAGAGAAAGACAAAATATGATATCGCTTATATGTGGAATCTAAAATATGACACAAATGAACCTATCTATGAAACAAAAACAGAATCTTAGACCTAGAGAACAGACTGGTGGTTGCCAAGGGAGAGGGAGTTGGGGGAGCGATAGAATGGCAGGTTGGAGTTAGCAGATGTAAGCTTTTATATATAGAATGGAGAAACAACAATGTCCTATATAGCACAGGGAACTATGTTCAATATCCTATCATAAACCATAAAGGAAAAGAATACATTAAAAAAATCATGTATGTATATTTAACTGTATTATTTTGCTATACAGCAAAATTAGCATTGTAAATCAACTATAGTTCACTAAAAATATTGATTTAAAAAAGAAGTAGCCCAATGTACTTGTGACTATAGTCAATGCAAAATTTCTTAACAAAAGTTTGACAAATCAAATTCAAAAAATATGCAAGAAAAAGGTTAATGCATTATGACTAAATGGAGTTTATACTAGAATTCGGTTGTATTAACATCTGAAAATCGTTCAACTAATTTCACTGTATTAATAGGATAAAAGAAAACTACATGGTCATTTCAACAGGTGCAGAAGAAGCATTTGAAAAAATTCAACACTCTTTCATAACAAAAACACTCAGCTGGCTAGGAATGGAAGGGAACTTACTCAACTTGATTAAGGGTATCTACAAACTACAGGTTAATAATACTCAAAGGTAAAAGGCTTGATATTTTCTCTCTTAACGTGTGGAACAAAGTAAGAATGTCTGCTGTCACCACTTTTAACATTGTACTGATGGTCTGTTCTAGTGCATTATAAGGCAAGAGAAAGAAATGAAAGGGAAACACACTGGAAAGGAAGAAGTAAATTGCTCTTATTTGTAGACAGTATGGTAGTATTTGTAGAAAATTCAGAAAAATAAAAGCTGTTAGAAATAGTAAATGAAATTATTAAGGCTATAGAATAAAAGGTCAACATAGAAAAAGCAATTGTATTTCTAAATACTAGCAAGAAAAATTAGAAAATGAAAAAAAATTTAAACTTCCATAATAGCATAAAAGAATACTTAGAAATAAATTCAGTTAAAGATTTGCAAGACATTTTCACAGAAAATTACAAAACACTGCATTAGAAAATTGAAGACCTAAATAAATGGAGAGCTATACCATGTTCATGGATTGGAAGACTTAGTTTATTAAGATGGCAATATCCTCCAGATTGACCTACAGATTTAATGCAATTCTAACAGACTTTGTCTTAAGAAATCTGCAAACTGATTTTATTTATATGGAAATAAATGATCCTTTATCTGATAGCACAAATGTCAAAAAGTAAAAGCTTCATACTACTGCTCCTGAGATTTATTATTTAAGCTACAAACTGTGCCTATCATTTTTTAAAACAGAAACTTACCTATGATCTGAGAACAGTTTTTGCCTTTGAAAGCTTTTTCTTGGAACATCTGTTGGACCATAATAAAGAAACTGAGTATGTCAGTGATGGACCTACAATGGCTAAACAATACATTTTAAAAGTGTGGCAAAGTTTTGGGGGTTCATATACTTTATAGATAAGATGTGTGCAGAGAATTAAAATTTAACCATACTTTAAAAGGATTTTTAGTCAGTTTTCTTACAATCGTCTTCTCCGTCTCCCCTTCTCCTCCCCCTCCTCCTCCTCCTTCTTCTTTGTTAATATACCTCCAAATAAATGCTAGTATATCTTGAAGTAAAGATGGGGCTTATGTATTACTCTGGAATAGACTTTGTGTTGATTTTATATTATATAAAAGAGAAATATTTGCATCATTACGATTCTTTATTGATGGGAATTTTTTCTTGTTTTTGTAGGGAAGAATGGACAGAAGCTATCCAGGCTGTAGCAGACAGACTCCAGAGGCAAGAAGAGGAGAGAATGAATTGTAGTCCAACTTCACAAATTGATAATATAGGAGAGGAAGAGATGGATGCTTCTACAACCCATCATAAAAGAAAGGTAGAAAATAACATCTTACTCCCCTCCTCAGCACAACATTTATATGTGTAGAAGAAATACGTTAACAACTGCCATTTGCAAAAACTGTTAGCCAATTATCTTATGATATGCTATTATATTGGTGTGGATGGTTTTTAATCAGGTGAATCTTAAACCTGTCATTGTTTAAAACGAAATAATTGAAAGATCACTTTATTTCAGTGTTTCAGCAATTACTGCTGAATGCTGAAAGGGCTGTTAGGAAGTTGTGATTGATGTGCCATCATACTACTTTGTAATTTGCCTTTTTCCCTTATTGTTTTTAATACTCTTTTAGAAACTTGGAAATAAAGTGTTTTCCCTAATATGGTCCTTTTCTATTTGGCATTCTGTGTTCTCCTGAAAGCAGAAGGTGAAATGGCTCTGGTATACTTCCTGCTTTGTGCCCCAGCCTCACTAATGTCAGCAGGAAAGCAAACAGTCTTGGAAATTATAGCTTTTTATTTTAGTGGCTGCTTCTGAGCCAATGAGAGAAATAGATTTTTTCTCCCCTCAGTGCTCCAGAATAATAATTGCCAATTTATATATTTATGAGAATTATAAATTATGTTTTTCATTGCTATAGAAAATTGCAAAGCAACTCCCTATGTAAAAAGTGGTATTTTAAGATTAAGGGTAAAAGTATTCAAAATAGATGAACATGCCATTTTTAATGTTAGAATATATTTGTTATAATAGATTTTAAATTAATCTTCAGGTAGGAAAATGCTAATTCTTAAGGTAATGATCCATGTAATTTGGTATTAGCACAGTGATTAAGAACTCTTTGGAGTTAGACTGTCTGAGTTCAAATCCTCTTTTTCCTATGTGCTAACCATGCGAACTTGCTGAGCTTTACAGTTACAACTTAGATTTAGTTAATCATCCTTTCCTTACCTGAAATTTCTATTCTAATTAGAATAACATTCTATACTTGATCTTTGCCAAATGTCTGAGAACCCTGTATGTCTTCCTTGAAGACCAATCCTCTATTTGTTAGTTGAATTTTATCCCTGTTTTCTTTTGAATCACCTTAACAACGCTCTGCCCTTGTTCCTCAGGTACTGCAAAGAAAAAAATACAATCTAGCTTTAGCCACCTTCTCAGAGAGAAAAAAGCTTCTTTTGCTCATGTATATGCACATGTACACAATTAATTTGAAATTTGACTATGCTTATAAATTTAAAGTCATATCCTGATTATTGTCACCCTTTGAGTAATAAACTACTTTGTTCAGTAACAAGCTAGACTGCTGTAGAAATTCTTAATAAGAAAGATTAATAGTAAGATGCTGTTTAGGCAGTTAGAGGTTGAAAGTGGGAAGTTTATAACACTCTAACTAGAAATACTGTTACTGATAGATGTAAGAATTTTGAAAATGAATATTTGCAGAAGAACTTTGAATGAAGAGAGACAACCATTTTGAAAGATATAAAAATGGAAAACTATGGAAGATCCTTCTTTTTCTGTTAAGGCAGGTTGTAAATAATTATTAAAGCATAATACGTTTTCCTGTTTTTTTACCAGTGTCGATTATCTTAGAATTTATCACCTTCACTAATTATCACTTACAAAGATTTATTATATGCTTATTTTGTGCTAGGCTCTGAGCAGTACTTTTATATGTGTTATCTCATTTGATCCTCATAGGAATCATATGAGGTAGGTACTGTTATCCCATTTTACAGTTGAGTCCTATGATATTTAAAGAAGTTAAATATCTTATTCAAGCATATAATGACTTTACACAATATGCAACTTCAGTATGCAGTCTACTTTTTTTTGATTCACATATCTTGAGCTTCTATAATCTCTATAATTGTTATAGTCATAACATAAACGGGCTATATTAGAAACAAAATTATACAGATAGGCTCTCTTATATTTGTACTCTGTTTCTCAAAATAGTATGTCAAATTGTTGCATTTACACAGTGCTTGAATATTAGTTAATTTCATTTTATATTAGAGCACTCTTGGAAAAAATCAGTAGAATTTTAATATTATAGAATACTGGTAGAAAGTGAGGTTTTTGTTGTCCTACTGCTTGAGTTCATGTCCTGGGTCTACAATGTGTGTAATTGTGGGGAAAGTTCCTTAATCTTTCTGTCCTTTAGTCCCTTTATCTATAAAAGGAAGATAACAGTGGTACTTACCTCATAGAGTTGTGAGGATTAAAATATAGTTTGGAATATATGTGAAGTACGTATATACTAAGTGCTCAATGAATATTAGCTATTATTAGCTAGTATTCTACTTTATCTACATAAAGATAATTAAACATTCCCACATTTTTAAACTGGAGTCTCCTAGAATTCTCTTGTTGAAACTAAGCCTCCAAAATGAAAAATTGATAGAAGTATTTTGAATTTGGGGGGTCGGGATCCATTGTCTTATTTAGCCTATATCTTATTTCCATTGTAATTTTAGAATTTTATTTAATATGAAATAGTATAAAAAGTTTGAAATAACAAAGAGTCCAGAAAAAGAACATTTGTACCACTAACTATGCTATAACAATCGTAATAACTTGGTTCAAAAGGGTGAAATGTTACTATCACTTCCTTAAGATGACTCTAAAACTACAGTTGACACATGAACAACACAGAAGCTTGGTGAGCTACCCTCTGCACAGTTAAAATTCTGCCTATAAGTTATAGTCGGCCCTCTGTGTCCCAGTTCTCCCTATCTGTGGTTCCTCTGATGCAACATTTCCTCCATATGCACTCTTGTTTTGTATCTGTGGTTCTGCATTTGAGGATTCAACCAACAGTGGATCAAAAAAAATGAGTAGAAAAAAATCCACATGTAAATGGATCCACAGAACTCAAACCCATGTTGTTCAAGAGTCAGCTATATATCCTTTATGAATTTCAGTTATAAAAAGAATGTACAAGTTCAGATTACTTTAAATTTTAGATTGTAAACACAAATATTTTCAGATAAGAATATCCTTCTCTGAGAGATATCTTCAGGATGGCGGAGGAGTAAGGCATGTAGCTCACCTTCCTCCCCATGAATACATCAAAAATACATTTACATGAGGAACAGCTCCTACAGAACATGTACTGAACGCTGAGAGAAGACCTCAGACTTCCCAAAAGGCAAGAAACTCCCCACATACCTGGCTGTGTGGCTAACAGGGTCTTGGTGCTCCGGCCAGGTGTCAGGCCTGAGCCTCTGAGGTGGGAGAGCCGAGTTCAGGACACTGGTCCACCAGAGACCTCCCGGCCCCATGTAATATCAAATGGCGAAAGCTCTCTCAGAGATCTCCGCCTCAACAGGAAGAGCCAGCTACACTCAACAACCAGCAAGCTACAGTGCTGGACAACCTATGCCAAACAACTAACAAGACAGGAACACAACCTTACACATTAGTGGGAAGGCTGCCTAAAATCATAATAAAGTCACAGACACCCCAAAACACACCAGCAGATGTGGACATTTCATCCAAAAACAACAGAATACACTTTCTTCTCAAGTGTTCATGGAACATTCTCCAGGATAGATCATATCTTGGTCACAAATCAAGCCTTGGCAAATGCAAGAAAATTGAAATCATATCATGTATCTTTTCTGACCACAACGCTATGAGACTAAATATAAATTACAGGAAAAAAATCTGTGAAAAATACAAATACATGGAGGCTAAACAATACTACTAAATAATCAAGACATCACTGAAGAAATCAAAGAGGAAATCAAAAAATACCTAGAAACAAATGACAAAGAAAACACGAGGACCCAAAACCTATGGGATGCAACAAAAGCAGTTCTAAGAGGGAAGGTTATAGCAATACCTACCTCAAAAAACAAGAAACATCTCAAATAAACAACCTAACCTTACACCTGAAGCAGTTAGAGAAAGAAGAATAAAATCCCCCCAAATTTAGAAGAAGGAAAGAAATCATAAAGATCAGATCAGAAATAAATGAAAAAGAAATGAAGGAAACAATAGCTAAGATCAAAAAAACTAAGAGCTGGTTCTTTGAGAACATAAACAAAATTAATAAACCATTAGCCAGACTCATCAAGAGAAAAAGGGAGAAGACTCAAATCAATAGAATTAGAAATGAAAAAGGAGACATAACAACTGACACAGCAGAAATACAAAGGATAATGAGGGATGACTACAAGCAACTATATGCCAGTAAAATGGGCAACCTGGAAAAAATGGACAAATTCTTTAAAAGCACAACCTTCTGAGACTGAACCAGGAAGAGATAGCAAAAATGAACAGACCGATCACAAGCACTGAAATTGAGACTGTGATTTAAAAATCTTCCAACAAACAAAAGCCCAGGACCAGATGGCTTCACAGGCGAATTCTATCAAACATTTAGAGAAGAGCTAACACCTGTCCTTCTCAAACTCTTCCAAAATATAGCAGAGGGAGGAACACTCTCAAACTCATTCTATGAGGCCACCATCACCCTGATAGCAAAACCAGACAAAGACGTCACAAGAAAAGGAAACTACAGGCCAATATCACTGATGAACATAGATGCATAAATCCTCAAAAAAATACTAGCAAACAGAATCCAACAGCACATTAAAATGATCATACACCATGATCAAGTGGGGTTTATCCCAGGAATGCAAGGATTTTTCAATTTACACAAATCAATCAATGTGATGCACCATATTAACAAATTGAAGGAGAAAAACCATATGATCATCTCGATAAAAGCTTTCACAAGAAAAAGCTTTTGACAAAATTCAAAATTTTGAATTTTTGATAATTGATTAATGATAAAAACTCTCCAGAAAGTAAGCATAGAGGGAACTTACCTCAACATAATAAAGGCCATGTATGCCACAGCCAACTTTGTTCTCACTGGTGAAAAACTGAAACCATTTCCACTAAGATCTAGAACAAGACAAGGTTGCCCCCTCTCACCACTATTATTCAACATAGTTTTGGAAGTTTTAGCCACAGCAATCAGAGAAGAAAAGGAAATAAAAGGAATCCAAATCGGAAAAGAAGAAGAGCTGTCACTGTTTGCATATGACATGATACTATACATAGAGAATCCAGAGATGCTACCAAAAAACTACTAGAGCTAATCAATGAATCTGGTAAAGTAGCAGGATACAAAATTAATGCACAGAAATCTCCTGCATTCCTATACACTAATGATGAAAAATATGAAGGAGAAATTAAGGAAACATTCCCATTTACCACTGCAACAAAAAGAATAAAATACCTAGGAATAAACCTACCTAAGGAGACAAAAGACCTGTATGCAGAAAACTATAAGACACTGATGAAATAAATTAAATACAAACAGATGGAGAGATATACCATGTTCTTGGATTGGAAGAATCAACAATTGTGAAAATGACTATACTACCCAAAGCAATCTACAGATTCAGTGCAATCCCTATCAAACTACGAATGGCATTTTTCACAGAACTACTACAAAACATTTCACAATTTGTATGAAAACACAAAAGACCCCAGATAGCCAAAACAATCTTGAGAAAGAAACCTGGAGCTGGAGGAATCGGGTTCCCTGACTTCAGACACTACTACAAAGCTACAGTAATCAAGACAGTACGGTACTGGCACAAAAACAGAAATATAGGTCAATGGAACAGGATAGAAAGCCCAGAGATAAACCCACACACAAATGGTCACCTTATCTTGATAAAGGATGTAAGAATATACAATGGAGAAAAAACAGCCTCTTCAATAAGTGGTGCTGGAAAAACTGGACAGGTACATGTAAAAGAATGAAATTATAACACTCCCTAATACCTTACACAAAAATGAACTCAAAATGGAGTAAAGACCTAAATGTAAGGCCAGGCACTATCAAACTCTTAGAGGAAAACAGGCAGAACACTCTAAGACATAACATCACAGCAAGATCTTTTTTGACCCACCTCACCGAGAAATGGAAATAAAAACAAAAATAAAAAGATGGGACCTAATGAAACTTAAAACTTATGCAAAGCAAAGGAAAACATAAACAAGATGAAAAGACAACCCTCAGAATGGGAGAAAATATTTGCAAACGAAGCAGCTGACAAAGGATTAATCTGCAAAATACACAGGCAACTCATGCAGCTCAATATCAAAACAAACAACCCAATCCAAAAGTGGGCAGAAGACGTAAATAGACATTTCTCCAAAGGAGATATACAGATTGCCAGCAAACACATGAAAGGATTCTCAGTATCACTAATCATTAGGAAATGCAAATCAAAATCACAATGAGGTATCACCTTACAGTAGTCAGAATGGCCATCATCAAAAAATCTACAAACAGTAAATGCTGGGGAGGGTGAGGGTGTGGAGAAAAGGGAACCATTTTGCACTCCTGGTGGGAATGTAAATTGATAGAGCCAGTATGGTGAACAGTATGGAGGTTCCTTAAAAAACTAAAAATAGAACTACCGGTTGACCCAGCAATCCCACTAACGGGCATATACCCTGAGAACACCATAATTCAAAAAGAGTCATGTACCACAATGTTCATTGCAGCTCTATTTACAATAGCCAAGACATGGAAGCAACCTAAGTGTCCATTGACAGATGAATGGATAAAGAAGATGTGACAAATATATACAATGAAATATTACTCAGCCATAAAAAGAAACGAAATTGAGTTATTTGTAGTGAGCTTGTTGGACCTAGAATGTGTCATACAAGAGTGAAGTAAGACAGAAAGAGAAAACAAATACCATATGCTAACACATGTATATGGAATCTAAAAAAAAAAAATTAAAAAATTGTTCTGTATAACCTAGGGGCAGGACAGGAAGGAATAAAGACACAGACGTAGATAATGGGCTTGAGGAAACGGGGAAGAGGAAGGGTAAGCTGGGACGAATGAGAGAGTGGCATGGACATATATATACTACCAAACGTAAAATAGCTAGCTAGTGGGAAGCAGCCGCATAGCACAGGGAGATCAGCTTGGTGCTTTGTGTCCACTTGCAGGGGGCATAGGGCGGGTGGGAGGGAGACACAAGAGGGAAGAGATATGGGGATGTATGTTTATGTAAAGCTGATTCACTTTGTTATATAGCAGAAACTAACACACCATTGTAAAGCAATTATACTCCAATAAAAATGTTTTAAAAAAATGAATATCCTTCTCATAATTTACAGAATATATTTTCTTCTTTGTTCACTTTTTGACAAATGGGCACTAGGATGAAGAAAATACCTACTGATTATGGTAGCTATGCTGAGAATTGTCTTAACTGCTCTCTGTTACATTGATCAGACAGATGTGGTAGAGTATTGCCATAGTGTCTGCTCTGCAGCGTGAAACTCTTGGAGAGGGAAGAATACTGGTGGTGGAGAGAAGAGGCAACGGCCTTGCAACCAGATTCAAGTGCTAATCTTTGTTTAAATTAAAGATGATTTTTCAGAGGAATTTGATTAGAGCAGTGGTCCCCAACCCCCCCTCATCCACACACACCCCCGCCCCTGCCAGGCCGCACAGCAGGAGGTGCGCAGCAGGTGAGCGAGCGAAGCTTCATGTGTCGCTCCCCATCGCTCCCCATCTCTTGCATTACTGCCTCAACCATCCCTCCCACCCTCAGTCCGTGTTAAAATTGTCTTCCACGAAAACAATTACACAAAAATGAAGGTTGGGGTCTGCTGGACTAGAGGACGCAGGAATGCTTAATCTTGGTCTGCCAAGCTGCCATTATCTATACCCTGTCATCTATGTGAAGCGGCACAGCATAAAAGGATTAACAGTCAAATGGGAATAAAAATTCTGCTTAGTTTTCAAGTAACCAATGTCGGCCTCTCTGGGAGCAGCTATTTATCATCTCATGACTTACGTAAGAAGTGTAATCAGTACCTCCTATATTCCCATTATGTCTGATTCCAGTTCTTGGAATTTTCTTACTTACTGCCTGACTACCATAACTGATAACAATGGGTAGCATACAGAGGAGAGGAATAAAAGAACAGACCTGCTGAAATCAAGTGATCTCTCACTTCCTACTCAGAGGGAGGAGCAGCATAATCTGTGTTGTAGAAGTTGACTGATAAGATTAGAGCTTCCCCTTCCTTGGGCAAAAGCACTAGAGGAAGCAGGCAGAGAGGTGAACTTCTTGAAAGCCTCCTTTCACTCCATGGGCCTTATTTGGTTTATCTCTTACATTGTAAATATATGTGGAATTAATCTTTTTTTGTCCAAATATGCTAAAACCATTGTATTTTTTTCTTTGTATTCCTCTTCAATTATATATAAATATTTGTAACCTAATTTGGGGGCTAGACAATCTTTTTCTTACATTCTAGTGTGTGTGATTTGAATATACTTATTAAGCACTTTTTGTATATGCACATGCATCTCTTAACCTAAAACAGCCACGTTGATATGTTAGAGATTATGTAAAAGAAAGAGTATAACTCTGTAAAATATTTCCCTAATAAATTCTTACGTTTGGGTTTTAGAGGGTTAATTTTTCTGGAGAGTGTCTTATGCTCTTAAAAAAATTTTTTTTATTGAAATATTGTTGATTTATAATATTGCACTAGTTTCAGCTCATATTTTTAAACTTTTTTTATTGAAGTGTAGCTGATATACGGTATTGTGTTAGTTGATTTACAATTTGTGTTGGTTTCCCCTTTGGTAACCATAGATTGTTTTCTATGTCTGTGAGTCTGTTTCTGTTTTGGAAATAATTCATTTGTACTTTTTTAAAAGTTTCCACATATAAGTGATGTAATATTTGTATTTCTCTGACTTACCTTCACTTAGTATGATAATCTCTAGGTCCATCCACGTTGTTGCAAATGGCATTATTTCATTCTTTTTTCATGGCTGAGTGATATTCCATTGTGTGTGTGTGTGTGTGTGTGTGTGTGTGTGTGTGTGTGTGTGTATCATATCTTTATCCATTCATGTGTTGATGGACACTTAGTTTGCTTCTATATCTTGGCTATTGTAAATAGTATGTTATGCTCTTATTTTTAATTAAAATCTTATTGTATCTTTTCCCTTAACACCATCCAAAAGAGGAAAATAGTTTACATTTCATTTGTAAAGACTAGATAATCACCGTGTATACCACACTGAAGATGAACATTTGGTATCAAAGATAATTTTTAAATTTTCCAAAGTTTTATAAAATAGATATGATAAATGGTTCTGATTTTATCATATAGTAATATAAATTTTATATAGTAATGTAAATTTTTGTTAGTAATATAAGTTTCCATGTAAATTCCTCTTTTTTTTTTAAGATTGACATACTGACAGAAGATATGAAATTTAGCGTTAAGTCTGTCATCCTTTTTTAAAACCTCCTTGTCTCTAAGAATTACAATCCTTAAAGAATATAGTACTATTTCATTATTATATATTGCTTTTCATTTGAAAATGTCATAAAGCAATTTACAGCTTATTTTCTAATTTTTATCCCCAGAATTCATTTTCAGTTTATATGATATTTAGTAATGGGACACAGCAAGTATCATTTTCCAGTGTTTTTAGATATAAAATTAGGTGATTACTGTTCAAATGAAGTTGTGAGCAATAAAAATAACATTATGGCTTATTTATGAGAATAATGTCTCTCAGTTCTTCACTGCTGTGAAGTAAAGTTCCCAAGTTTAATATCTTAAAACAATGACAGTATATAATTTCTTCTGATTTTGTGGTTTGCCTGGGCAATTCTGCTGGTCTCAGTTGGACTTTTCAAGCAGCTGCATTCAGCTGGCACATGGACTGGGCTGGAAAATCCATGAAAGCCGTTCTCCCATGTCTGGATTTTTGGTTCTCCTCCAGTAAGCTCTCTCTTCATATGATGTCTCATATTCCAGGGCCTCTCCATATGGCCTTTCTCTTCAGCAGATAGCCTGGACTTCCTTACAGCATGAGAGCTGACTTTTAAGAATGAAACTTTTCCAAGAGGGAGAAAGCATACGCTCCCAGACTTAAAGGCTAAGTTCGGAACTGGCACTCTATCACTTTGATGGTATTTTGTGTTTAAAGCTGGACACAAAGCCAGCCCAGGGAGAGGGAAAGTTGACTCTACTTCTTCGTGGTAGGAATGGCATGTACATACAGGGAGTCAGGGCTGGAGGAATTAGTGTCTGCCATTTTTGGAGACTACCTAGCACAAAGAGCTTTGTGGTAATATAGTATTACTTGATTTTTAAAAACTTGTTAATGAAAATGAAATTACTTAGTATTACCCACTGTTTGTTCAAATAACACTGGTTCTGTTAACTCTATTCTGTATATTTAGAGTGACATCTTTGGGTTTTAGTTGAATTAATAAATATACTTGGTTATTTTCCCTATCTCTTGCTACTTTTCTTTGAATTAGAGATGCTACTGAATGATTAAGACAGTGTAACTTGACATTTGGAAAAATTATCAAGATTATAGATAGCAAATATTATTGAAAAGGAGTGAAGGCATTCATTTCTAAAATTTTTAGAATTTTTACATGTATCTACAGACATATTCACCAGTGAACCATCTGGTCCTAGTTTTCTTGTTGAAAGGTTTTTTTACCACAAATTCAATTTCCTTGATAGATATAGGAAGTTCAAGTTACCCATTTCTTCTTGAGTAACCTTTGAATTTGAACCTTTCAAGGAATTTGTTCACTTCATATAAGTTGTTGATTTTATGAACATAAAGTTGTTTATAATACTCCCTTGGGATCTTTTCAGTATCTGTAGAAACTGTAATGATGTTACCTCTCTCATTCCTGATATTGGTTATTTGCATCCTCTTGCTTTCTTTTCCTGAATAATCTGGCTAGAGATGTATCAATTTTATTGATTTTCTCAAAGAACAAGCTTTTGATTACATCAGTTTTTCATTCTTCTTATTTTTTTTTTCATTTTTTAAATTGGAGTATAGTTGATTTACAATGTTGTGTTAGTTTCTGCTGTAAAGCAGAGTCAGTTATGCATATATATATATCCACTCTTTTTTAGATTCTGTTCCCACATAGGTCATCATAAAGTACTGAATAGAGTTCCCTGTGCTCTTCTTCAGGTTCTTATTATTTATCTGTTCTATATATGGTATGTATATGTCAAGTTTGAATCTCCCAATTTATCCCTTTCCCTCCCTTCCCCCCGATAACCACAAGTTTATTTTTGACATCTGTGACTCAACTTCTATTTTGTAAATGGGTTCATTTGTACCATTTCTTTAGATTCCACATATAAATGATATCATATGGTATTGTTTTCTCTGACTTACTTCACTCAGTATGACAAACTCTAGATCCAACCATGTCGCTGAAAGTGGCATTATTTCATTCTTTCTTATGGCTGAGTAATATTCCATTGTATATATGAACCACCTCTTCCTTATCCATTCCTCCATTTATGGATATTTAGGTTGCTTCCATGTCCTGGCTGTTGTAAATAGTAATGCAGTGAACATTGGGGTGCCTGTATCTTTTCGAATTATGGTTTTCTCTGGGTATATGCCCAGGAATGGGATTGCTGGATCCTATGGTAGCTTTATTTTTAGTTTTTTAAGGAATCTTCATACTGTTCTCCATAGTGGCTGTACCAGTTTACATTCCCACCAACAGTGCAAGAGGGTTCCGTTTTCTCCACACCCTCTCCAGCATTTATTCTTTCTAAGTTTTTTAATGATGGTCATTCTGACCCGTGTGAGGTGGTACCTCATTGTACTTTTGGTTTGCATTTCTCTAATAATAAGTGATGTTGAGCAACTTTTCATGTGTCTCTTGGTCATTTGTATGTCTTCTTTGGAGAAATATCTGTTTAGATCTTTGGCCCATTTTTTAAATGGGTTTGTTTTTCTGATACTGAGCTGTATGAGCTCTTTGTATACTTTGGAGATTAATCACTTGTCCGTTGCTTCGTTTGTAGATATTTTCTCCCATTCTACGGGTTTTCTTTTCGTTTTGTTTATGGTTTCCTTTGCTGTGAAAAAGCTCTTATGTTTAATTAAATCACATTTATTTTTGTTTTTATTTTCATAACTTTCAGAGGTGGATCAAAAAAGCCATTGCTGCCATTTATGTCAGAGAGTGTTCTGCCCATGTTTTTCTCTAAGAGTTTTATAGTATTTGGTGTTACATTTAGGTCTTTAATGCATTTGGATTTATTTTTGTGTATGGTGTTAGAGAATGTTCTAATTTCATTCTTTTACATCTAGTTTTCCAGTTTTCCCAGTGCCTCTTATTGAGAACTCCTCCATTGTGTATTCTTGCCTCCTTTGTCATAGATTAGGTGAATATAGGTGTGTGGTTTATCTCTGTACTTTCTATCCTGTTCCACTGATCTATATTTCTGTGTTTTTGTGACAGTACCATACTGTTTTGATGACTGTAACTTTGTAGTACAGTCTGAAGTCAGATAGCCTGATTCTCCCAGCACCGTTTTTCTTTCTTGGGATTGTTTTGGCTATACATGGTCTTTTCTGTTTCTATACAAATTAAAAAATTTTTTGTTTTAATTCTTTGAAAAATGCCATTGATAATTTGATAGGAATTACATTGAATCTGTAGATTGCCTTGGACAGTATAGTCATTTTGACCATATTGATTCTTCCACTGCAAGAACACGGTCTCTTTATCCAATGGTTTGCAATGTCTTCAGTTTCTTTCATCAGCGTCTTAGAGTTTTCAGACTTCATGTCTTTTGTCTCCTTAGGTAGGTTTATTCCTAGATATTTTGTTCTTTTTTGATGCAATGGTAAATGGGATTGTTTTGTTAAAATATCTTTCTGATCTTTGTCTTTAGTATATAGAAATGCAACAGATTTCTATGTATGAGTTTTGTGACCTGCAACTTTACCAAATTCATTGATTAGTTCTATTAGTTTTCTGGTAGCATCTTTAGGATTTTTGATGTATAGTATCATACAAACAGTGACAGTTTTATTTTTTTAACATCTTTATTGGAGTATAATTGCTTTACAATGGTGTGTTAGTTTATGCTTTATAACAAAGTGAATCAGTAATGCATATACATATGTTCCCATATCTCTTCCCTCGTGCATCTCCCTCCTTCCCACGCTCCCTATCCCACCCCTCTAGGTGGTCACAAAGCACCGAGCTGATCTCCCTGTGCTATGCGGCTGCTTCCCACTAGCTATCTATTTTACGTTTGGTAGTGTATATATGTCCGTGCCACTCTCTCACTTTGTCACAGTTTACCCTTCCCCCGCCCCATATCCTCAAGTCCATTCTCTGTTAGGTCTGTGTCTTTATTCCTGTCTTACCCCTAGGTTCTTCATGACATTTTTTTCTTTTGCAGATTCCATATATATATGTTAGCATATGGTATTTGTCTTTTTCTTTCTGACTTACTTCACTCTGTATGACAGACTCTAGGTCCATCCACCTCACAACAAATAACTCAGTTTCGTTTCGTTTTATGGCTGAGTAATATTCCATTGTATATATGTGCCACATCTTCTTATTCCATTCATCCGATGATGGACACTTAGGTTGCTTCCATGTCCTGGCTATTGTAAAAAGAGCTGCAATGCACATATTGGTACATGACTCTTTTTGAATTATGGTTTGCTCAGGGTATATGCCCAGTAGTGGGATTGCTGGGTCATATGGTAGTTCTATTTTACTTGTTTAAGGAACCTCCATGCTGTTCTCCATAGTGGCTGTACCAATTCACATTCCCACCAGCAGTGCAAGAGTGTTCCCTTTTCCCCACACCCTCTCCAGCATTTATTGTTTCTAGATTTTTTGATGATGACCATTCTGACTGGTGTGAGATGATATCTCGTTGTAGTTTTGATGTGCATTTCTCTAATGATTAATGATGTTGAGCATTCTTTCATGTGTTTGTTGCCAATCTGTATATCTTCTTTGGAGAAATGTCTATTTAGGTCATCTGCCCATTTTTGGATTCGGTTGTTTGTTTTTTTGTTATTCAGCTGCATGAGCTGCTTGTAAATTTTGGAGATTAATCCTTTGTCAGTTGCTTCATTTGCAAATGTTTTCTCCCATTCTGAGGGTTGTCTTTTGGTCTTGTTTATGGTTTCCTTTGCTGTGCAAAAGCTTTGAAGTTTCATTAGGTCCCATTTGTTTATTTTTGTTTTTATTTCCATTACTCTAGGAGGTGGGTCAAAAAGGATCTTGCTGTGATTTATGTCATAGAGTGTTCTGCCTATGTTTTCCTCTAAGAGTTTGATAGTTTCTGGCCTTACATTTAGGTCTTTAATCCATTTTGAGCTTATTTTTGTGTATGGTGTTAGGGAGTGATCTAATCTCATACTTTTACATGTACCTGTCCAGTTTTCCCAGCACCACTTATTGAAGAGGCTGTCCTTTCTCCACTGTACATTCCTGCCTCCTTTATCAAAGATAAGGTGACCATATGTGCGTGGGTTTATCTCTGGGCTTTCTATCCTGTTCCATTGATCTATCTTTCTGTTTTTGTGCCAGTACCATACTGTCTTGATTACTGTAGCTTTGTAGTATAGTCTGAAGTCAGGGAGCCTGATTCCTCCAGCTCCGTTTTTCGTTCTCAAGATTGCTTTGGCTATTCGGGGTCTTTTGTGTTTCCATACAAATTGTGAAATTTTTTGTTCTAGTTCTGTGAAAAATGCCAGTGGTAGTTTGATAGGGATTGCATTGAATCTGTAGATTGCTTTGGGTAGTAGAGTCATTTTCACAATGTTGATTCTTCCAATCCAAGAACATGGTATATCTCTCCATCTATTTGTATCATCTTTAATTTCTTTCATCAGTGTCTTATAATTTTCTGCATACAGGTCTTTTGTCTCCTTAGGTAGGTTTATTCCTAGATATTTTATTCTTTTTGTTGCAATGGTAAATGGGAGTGTTTTCTTGATTTCACTTTCAGATTTTTCATCATTAGTATATAGGAATGCCAGAGATTTCTGTGCATTAATTTTGTATCCTGCTACTTTACTAAATTCATTGATTAGCTCTAGTATTTTTCTGGTACCATCTTTAGCATTCTTTCTGTAGAGTATTATGTCATCTGCAAACAGTGACAGATTTACTTCTTTTCCGATTTGGATTCCTTTTATTTCCTAATTCTTCTCTGATTTCTGTGGCTAAAACTTCCAAAACTATGTTGAATAAGAGTGGTGAGAGTGGGCAACCTTGTCTTGTTCCTGATCTTAGTGGAAATGGTTTCAGTTTTTCACCATTGAGGATTATGTTGGCTGTGTGTTTGTCATATATGGCCTTTATTATGTTGTGGAAAGTTCCCTCTATGCCTACTATCTGCAGGGCTTTTATCATAAATGGGTGTTGAATTTTCTCAAAAGCTTTATCTGCATCTGTTGAGATGATCATATGGTTTTTCTCCTTCTATTTGTTAATATGGTGTATCACATTGATTGATTTTGCATATATTGAAGAATCCTTGCATTCCTGGAATAAACCCCACTTGATCATGGTGTATGATCCTTTTAATGTGCTGTTGGATTCTGTTTGCTAGTATTTTGTTGAGGATTTTTGCATCTATGTTCATCAGTGATATTGATTAGTTTTGTTAATCTTTGCTCTTGTTTCCTTCATTTCTTTTTAATTTATTTCTGATCTGATCTTTATGGTTTCTTTCATTTTGCTAACTTTGGGTTTTTTTTCTTCTTCTTTCTCTAAATGCTTTGGGTGCAAGGTTAGGTAGTTTATCCGAGATGTTTCCTTTTTCTTAAGGTAGGATTGTATTGCTATAACTGGGAGGTCTCTTGTGGACCAGTGACCTGAAGTTGGCTCTCCCACGTCAGAGGCACAGCATAGCCTCCTGGCTGCAGCACCAAGAGCCTTTCATCCACGCGGCTCAGACCGGTAGTGTTGGAGGGTCTCCTGCAGAGGTGGGGGCCAGTTGTGTCTTATTATGAGGACAAGGACCAGTAAAGCCTTCTAGTGTTGGAAGGTCTCCTTCACAGGTGGAGGGTGGTTGTGTCTCACTGTGAGGACAAGGGCACTCGCAGCAGAAGTTCTCAACAGTGACAGTTTTACTTCTTCTTTTCCAATTTGGATTCCTTTTATTTCTTTTTCTTCTCTGATTTCCCTGGCTAGGACTTCCAAACCTATGTTGAATAAAAGTGGCAAGAGTGCACATCCTTGTCTTTTTTCTGATCTTAGAGGAAATGTGTTCAGTTTTTCACCATTGAGTATGATGTTTGCTGTGCAGTTGTCGTATATGGCGTTTATTATGTTGAGGTATGTTTCCTCTGTGCCCAGTAACTGGAGAGTTTTTATCATAAATGGGTGTTGAATTTTGTTAAAAGCCTTTTCTGAACTATTGATATGATTATATGGTTTTTATTCTTCATTTTCTTAATGTTCTGTATCACATTGATTGATTTCCACATGTTGAAGAATCCTTGCATCCCTGGGATAAATCCCACTTGATCATGGTGTATGATCCTTTTAATTTTTAACGAATTTTTAAAATTGGAATATAATTGCTTTACAGTGTTGTGTTAGTTTGTACTGTACAATGAAGTGAAACAGCTATATGTATCCCCTCCCTCCCTCATCACCTGCATCGTGCCCATCTAGGTCATCACAGACCACCGAGCTGAACTCCATGTGCTCCACAGTGTGTTCACACTAGGTCTGTATTTTACAGGTGGTAGTGTATTTATGTCACGCCTAATCTTCCAATTCATCCAACCCTCCCCTTCCCCCACTGTGTCCACAGGTGCATTCTCTACATCTGCGTCTCTATTCCTGCCCTGCAAATAGGTTCATGTGTACCGTTTTTCTAGATTCCACATATATGTGTTAATATACAATATTTGTTTTTCTCTATCTGACTTACTTCACTCTGTATGACAGATGGTAGGTCCATTCACATCACTACAAATGACCCAATTTTATTTCTTTTTCTGGCTGAGTAATATTCCATTATATATATGTACCACATCTTCTTTATGTTTTCATCTGTTGGTAGATATTTAGGTTGTTTCCATGTCCTGGTTATTGTAAGTAGTACGGCAGTGAACATTGGGGTACATGTGACATTTTTTAAATATTAATTTATTTTATTTATTTATTTTTAGCTGCATTGGGTCTTCGTTGCTGTGCACGGGCTTTCTCTAGTTGTGGTGAGCGGGGGCTGCTCTTTGTTGCGTAACACAGGCTTCTCATTGTGGTGTTTTCTTTTGTTGTGGAGCATGAGCTCTAGGTGCGCAGGCTTCAGTAGCTGCAGTGAACGAGCTTAGTGCTCCATGGCATGTGGGATCCTCCCAGACCAGGGATCGAACCTGTGTCCCCTGCATTGGCAGGTGGATTCTTAACCACTGTGCCACCAAGTAAGTCCCTGTGACTCTTTGAATTACGGTTTTCTCTAGGTATATGCCCAGTAGTGGGATTGCTGGGTCATATACTAGTTCTATTTTTAGTTTTTTAAGGAACTGCCATACCGTTCTCCACAGTGGCCATATCAATTTACATTCCCACCAACAGTGCAAGAGTGTTCCTTTTTCTCCACACCCTCTCCAGCATTTATTGTTTGTGGATTTTTTGATGATGGCCATTCTGAACCGGTGTGAGGTGATACCTCATTGTGATGTTGATTTGTATTTCTTTAATAATTAGTGCTGTTGAGCATCTTTTCATGTGCCTCTTGGCCATCTGTGTGTCCTCTTTGGTGAAAGGTCTTTTGAGCTGCATGAGCTGTTTGTATATTTTGGAGATTAATCCCTTGTCTGTTGCTTCTTTTGCAAATATTTTCTCACAATCTGAGGGTTGTCTTTTTGTCTTGTTTATTGTTTCCTTTGCTGTGCAAAAGTTTTTTATGTTTAATTAGGTCACATTCGCTTATTTTTATTTTCATTACTCTAGGAGATGGGTCATAAAAGATGTTGCTGTGATTTATGTTAGAAAGTGTTCTGCCTATGTTTTCCTCCAAAACTTTTATAGTGTCCAGTCTTACATTTAGGTCTTTAATCCATTTTGAGTTTATTTTTGTGCATGGTGTTAGGCAGTGTTCTGATTTCATTCTTTCATATGTAGTTGTCCACTTTTCCCAGCACCACTTATTGAAGAGGACTTTTTTCTCCATTTTATATTCTTGCCTCCTTTGTCATAGATTAGGTGACCATATGTGCGTGGGTTTACCTCTGGGCTTTCTATCCTGTTCCATTGATCTATATTTCTGTTTTTGTGCTAGTACCACACTGTCTTGTTTACTGTGGCTTTGTAGTATAGTCTGAAGTCAGGGAGCCTGATTCCTTCAGCTCCGTGTTTCTTTCTCAAGATTGCTTTGGCTATTCAGGGTCTTTTGTGTTTCCATACAAATTGTAAAATATTTTGTTCTAATTCTGTGAAAAATGCCCTTGGTATTTTGATGGAGATTACACTGAACCTGTAGATTACTTTTGGTAGTATAGTCCTTTTCATAATATTGATTCTTCCAATCGAGCAGCATGGTTTATCTCTCCATTTGTTTTTGCCATCTTTGATTTCTTTCATAAGTGTTTTATAGTTTTCAGAGTACAGGTCTTTTGCCTCCTTAGGTATTTTATTCTTTTTGTTGCAATGGTAAATGTGATTGTTTCCTTAATTTGTTTTTCTGATCTTTTGTTCATAGTGCATACAAATACAAGAGATTTCTGTGCATTACTTTTGTATCCTGAAACTTTACCCAATTCACTGATTAGCTCTGCTATTTTTCTGGTGGCATCTTTAGGATTTTCTATGTAAAGGATTGTGTCATCTGCAAACAGTGACAGTTTTACTTCTTTTCTGATTTGTATTCCCTTTATTTCTTTTTCTTCCGATTGCTGTGTCTAGGACTTTGAATACTGTGTTGAATAATAGTGGTGAGAGTGGACATGCTTGTTTTGTTCGTGACCTTAGAGGATATGCTTTCAGTTTTTCACCATTGAGAATGATGTTTGCTGTGTATTTGTTATATATGGCCTTTATTATGTTAAGGTAGGTTCCTTGTATGCTCACTTTCTGGAGAATTTTTATCATAAATGGGTGTTGAAATTTCTCAAAAGCTTGTTCTGCATCTATTGATGATTATATGGTTTTTCTTTAATTTGTTAATATGGTGTATCACATTGATTGATTTGCGTATATTGAAGAATTGTTGCATCCCTGGGATAAAACCCTCTTGATCATTTTGCATGACCTTTTAATGTGTTGTTGGATTCTGTTTGCTAGTATTTTGTTGAGGATTTTTGCTTCTATGTTCATCAGTGTTACTGGTCCATAATTTTCTTTTTTTGTGATATCTTTTTCTGGTTTTGGTATCAGGGTGATGGTGGATTTGTTAAACGAGTTTGGGAGTGTTCCTTCCTCTGCAATTTTTTGGCATAGTTTCAGAAGCATAGTTGTTAGCTCTTCTTTCCGTGTTTCATGGAATTCACCTATGAAACTATCTGGTCCTGCAGTTTTGTTTGTTGGAAGATTTTTAATCACAGTTTCAATTTCATTACTTGTGATTGGTCTGTTTATATTTTCTATTTCTTCCTGGTTCAGTCTTGGAATGTTGTATCTTTCCAATAATTTGTCCATTTCTTCCAGGTTGTCCATTTTATTTGCATACAGTTGCTTGTAGTAGTCTCTTATGATCCTTTGTATATTTCTACAGTGTCAGTTGTAATTTCTTCTTTTTCATGTCTAATTTTATAGATTTGAGTCCTCTCACTTTTTTCTTGATGAGTCTGGCTAAAGGTTTATCAATTTTTTTTTATCTTCTCAAAAAACCAACTTTTGTTTTTATTGATCTTTGCTATCATTTTCTTCATTTCTATTTCATTTTTTTCTGCTCTGATCTGTATGATTTCTTTCCTTCTCCTGACTTTGGGCTTTCCTTGTTCTTCTTTCTCTAGTTGCTTTAGGTGTAAGATTAGATTATTTATTTGAGATTTTTTTGTTTCCTGAGGTGAGTTTGAATTGCTATAAACTTCCTTCTTAGATCTGCTTTTTCTGAGTTCTGTAGGTTTTGTGTCATCATGTTTTCATTGTCCTTTGTCTCTATGTATTTTTTTATTTCCTCTTTGATTTCTTCAGTGATCTCTTGGTTTTTTAGCTTTGTAGTTCTTTGCCTCCATGTGTTTGTGTTTTTTAGTTTTTTTCCTCTACTTGATTTCTAATCTCATATCGTTGTGGTTAGAAAAGATGTCTGACACGATTTCAATTGGTAAAAATTTTCTAGTGCTTGATTTCTTACCCAAGGTGTGATCTATCCTGGAGAACCTTTCGTGTGCACTTGAGAAGAAAGCATATTCTGCTTCTTTTGGGTGGAATGTACTATAAATATCAATTAAGTGTATCTGGTCGATGGTGACATTTAAAGTTTGTTTTTCCTTATTTATTTTGTTGCTGGATGATGTGTCCTTTGGTGTTAATGGGGTGTTAAAGTCTCTCAGTATAATTGTGTTACTGTCTTTTTCTCCTTTTTTCGCTGTTAGCATTTTCCTTATATATTGAGTTGCTCCCATGTTGAGTGCATAAATATTTATACTTTTTATGTTTTCTTCTTAGATTGATCCCTTGATTGCTATGTAGTGTCCTTCCTTATGTCTTGTAACAATCTTTATTTTAAAGTCTATTTTATCAGATATGAGTATTGCTTCTCCAGCTTTCTTTTGATTTCCTTTTGCATGGAATATCTTTTTCCATCTCCTCACTTTCAATCTGTATGTGTCCTTCGGTCTGAAGAGGGTCTCTTGTAGATAGCATATATGGGTCCTGTTTTTGTATCCATTCAGCCAGCCTGTGTCTTTTGCTTGGAGCATTTAATCTGTTTACATTCAAGGCAATTATCGATATGTATGTTCCTGTTACCATTTTCTTAATTGTTCGGGGTTTGTTTTAGTGGGTATTTTTCTTCTTTTGTATTTCCTGCCTAGAGAAGTTCCTTTAGCATTTGTCATACAGCTGGTTTGGTGGTGCTGACTTCTCTTACCTTTTGCTTGTCTGTAAACCTTTTGATTTCTCCATTGAATCTGAATGAGATCCTTGCTGGGTAGAGTAATCTTGGTTGTAGGTTTTTCCCTTTCATCACTTTAAATATATCCTGCCACTCCCTTCTGACTTGCAGTTTCTGCTGAAAAATCAGCTGATAACCTTATAGGGATTCCCTTCTATGTTATTTGTTGCTTTTTCCTTACTGTTTTTAATACTTTTTCTTTGAATTTAGTTGTTGTTAGTTTGATTAATATGTGTCTTGCCGTGTTTCTCCTAGGATTTATTTAGTATGGGACTCTCTGCGCTTCCTGGTCTTGATTGACTAATTCCTTTCCCATGTTAGGGAAGTTTTCGACTCTAATTTCTTCAGATACTTTCTCAGAACCTTTCTCTTTCTGTTCTTCTGGGACCCCTACAATTCGAATGTTGGTTAATTTAATGTTGTCCCAGATGTCTCTGAGACTGTCCTCAGTTCTTTTCAGTCTCTTTTCTTTATTCTGCTCCTCAGAAGTTATTTCCACCATTCTGTCTGCCCGCTCATTTATCCCTTCTTCTGCATCAGTTATTCTGCTATTGATTCCTTTTAGTGTATTTTTCATTTCAATTATTGTGTTGTTCACTGTTTGTTTTTTAGTTGTACTTGGTATTTGTTAACCATATCTTGTATTTCCTTGATCCGTGCCTCCATTGTATTGTTGATATTTTGGATCATCTTTATTATCATTACTCTGAATTCTTTTTCATATTGCTTGCCTATTTTCTCTTCATTTATTTGGTCTTGTAGGTTTTTACCTTTTCCTTCATCTGTAACATATTTTTTTGTCGTCTTATTTTTTTTGTTGGGTGGTGCTGTGTTCTTGTCTTACTGGCTTTTTGGCCCAAGGCACCCAGCACTGGAGTTTACAGGCATTTGTTTAGAGCCGGGTCTTGGTGTTGAGATGAGGATTTCTGGGAGACCGCCCTCTGATTAATATTTCCTGTGGTCTGAGGTTCTCTGTTAGTCCAGTGGTTTGGGCTTGGCGCACACTCCACAGGAGCTCAGGCCCGATCCCCGGCCTGAGAACTAAAATCCCTCAAACCACATGGTGTGGCAAAAGAGAAGAAGAAGAAAAAAGGACTAAATAGAGTGACTGCTGTAGAGAACAAACGTTATGGACACCGGGGGGAAAGCAGCTGGTGGGGGTTGGTGGTGGTGGGATGAATTGGAAGATTGGGATTGGCATATATACACTAATATGTATAAAATAGATAACTAATAAGAACCTGCTGTAGAAAAAAATAAATAAAATTCAAAAACAGGAGCAGTACAAAAACAATAAAAAATAAAATAAAATTAGAAAAAATTATATTAGGAAAAAGAAAAATGTAAGTGAAACAACTAAAACAAGGTAAAACAGAACCACAACAGAAAAAAAAAAAGTGGGCAGGAGAAATCCAAAATGAGCAGAACAATAACAATGTATAAAGAATAAAATAAAATTAGAAAAATTTCAAAATTTATTTAAAAAAATAAAAATTAAAATGAAACAACAAAATAAAATGGAACCACAACCTCAAAAGAAAAAAAATGCTGGAAAAGGCCTTGGCTCTGGGGGTGGGGTGGGGCTTAGTTGAGAGCGAGGTTGAGGCAGGGGGCGGGACGTAGGCTCAGGACCCATGCAACCTGAATATTCAGCACTGCTGGAGAGGGCCTCGGAGTGCAGATTTCAGAGGTAAGGCACTTGGTGGAGGTGCGGGGGCAAGGTTTAGGCCTAACTTGGTCGGAGGGGGTCTTGGAGTGTGAAGTGCAGAGGTAAGGTTCTGGGTGAGGGCGGGGCTTATACTCAGCATGGCTGGAGGGAACCACAGAGATCAGATGATTAGGACCTCAGCAGGCTTTCTGGGGCCCAAGTGGGCAGGGGAAACACTGGCTGCATTCCCTTCCAATCCTTTGTTCTCCCGACAGTCTTTCGCCATCCTTGTTGATCCCCTCACTGTGGGTGGGCTTCCCAAGAGTGGGAACTCCTTCCCTCCCCCAGCCGCCCCTCCAAGGCTCCAGTTCCATCCTGCCTCCACTTCTCCCTCCTCCCTCCCGCCCACGTCTTACTCTGTTGCTGTGGTGTTCCTCCTGTCCCCTTAGGTTTCCGTGGTCCCCCACATGGTAGGTGCCCTAGTTGTGAGGATATGCGAACTCCATGTCCTTGTAGTCTGCCATCTTTATGATCCTCTGAATGTGTTGTTGAATTTGATTTGCTAATATTTTGTTGAAGATTTTTTTGTCTATGTTCATCAGTGATATTGGCCTGTAATTTTCTTTTTTTGTGTTATCTTTGTCTGCTTTTGGTATCAGGGTGATGGTGGTGTTGTTGAGCAAGTTTGGGAGTGTTCTTTTCTCTTCAATTGTTTGGAATAGTTTCAGAAGGATAAGTGTTAACTCTTCTCTAAATATTTGATAGAATTCACCTGTGAAGCCATCTGGTCCTGGACCTTTGTTTGTTGGAAGTTTTTTAATCACAGTTTCAATTTCAGTACTTGTGATTAGTCTGTTCATGTTTTCTATCTCTTTCTGTTTCAGTCTTAGGAGATTGTACCTTTCTAAGGATTTGTCTGTTGCTTCTAGGTTATCCATTTTATTGGCATAGAGTTGCTTGTAGTAGTCTCTTATGATCCTTTGTATTTCTGTGGTGTCATTTGTAACTTCTCCTTTTTCATTTCTAATTTTATTGATTTGAGTCCTCTCCCTCTTTTCCTTATGAGTCTGGCTAAAGGTTTATCAATTTTGTTAGTCTTCTCAAAGAACCAGCTTTAGTTTCATTGATCTTTGCTTTTGTTTTCTTTGTCTCTATTTCATTTATTTCTACTCTGATCTTTATGATTTCTTTCCTTCTACTAACTTTAGGTTTTGTTTGTTCTTTTTTGTTGAGTTGTGTTAGGTGTAAAGGTAGATTGTTTACTTGAGATTTCTCTTGTTTCCTGAGTTAAGATTGTATCGCTATAAAATTCCCTCTCAGAACTGCTTTTGCTGCACCCCATAGGTTTTGGATCATCATTCTTTCATTATCGTTTGTCTCTAGATGTGTTTTTATTTCCTCTTTGATTTCTTCAGTGGTCCATTGGTTATTTAGTAACGTATTGTTTGGCCTCCATGTGTTTGTGGTTTTTACAGTTTTTTTTTCCTGTAATTGATATCTAATCCCGTAGTGTTGTGGTCGCAAAAATGCTTGATATGATTTCAGTTTTCTTAAATTTACAGAGATCCACTGAAGTCAGGTCCCAGGATTGCAGTAATCATGTATCTGGACCCACTGTTGGTGCTATGGCGCATGCTCCATCCTTAGCCTGGCCCAACCTACATGTGTATGGGCCAACAGAATCTACAGCTGCTAAAGCTAAGCGTGTGTTTTCTGTGGGAGCACTGCTTGTTTGTTCAGATGTTCTGTAGGCTCTGAGTTTACAAGGCTAGTTTTGGAGATGTCATTTCACAGTTTGCACAGCTATGAGGAGAGATTTCAGCTTTTCTTCCTTAGTTGATGTCCCCTGGGGCTTAGCTGTGGTTACAACCCCACGTCTGCGTGTGGGTCTGCTTGTGAGGCTGCCCTGGAGCATATGAGCTTGCCCTGGCGAGGAGGGGGCTCGGAGGCTGTGTAGCTGCCAGAGTCACGGGACCCCTGGTGGCGTCGGGTGCATGGGGAAACCGGTGGCCGCGGGCATGAAATAGTTGGCCCCGGTGGTGGCCCTTTGTAGTGCTCGACCATGGGTGCAAGAGAGCCTTCCCTGGCATTGATGAGGCACGTAGGGAAGCCAAAGGCCGTGAGAGAGCTGGCCCCCTTGGGGGCCCTTCTTAGTGCCCAGGGAGGCAAGGGCCAGTTCATGGGGAGAAAGACTGCAATGGCAGCTCCTCCCCTTCTGTGTCACTTAACAATGGCCCTTTCCTGCTATGGCAGTCTGAGTTTCCTCCACAAGCATTCCCAGTTGTGGATTTCCTCACTCCTGTCTCCTCATGCTGTCTCCTCACAGCCAACAGCAATCCTCTCCCTGGATTTGCTCCCCAAGCCCCATATTCCAGCACCCAGCCCCTTTCCACACTGGGACACACATCTCAGGCTGGGGCACACAGGGCTGTGGCACAGACCATCTGTGTAGGTCTCACTCTGTCCTGCCTGCCACAGACCAGGTGCTGCACTCTTTTCCAATAGTCCCCGAAACTCCCCTTCTGTGCCAACTGATCTCCCTGCCGATGAGGGGCTTCCCAAGATGTGGCAACCTCTTCTCTTCTTTTTTGCTTCTTCTTTCTTTCATCCTCCCCAGTTACATGGGGATTTCTTGTCCTTTTAGGTGACCGAGGTCCTCTGCTAACTTTCAGCCTGAGCTCTGTGAGACTTGTTCCATTTGTAGATGTATTCTTGATGCATTTGTAGGGAGAGATGAACTCCACGTCCTCCTACTCCTCCGCCATCGTGACCTCGTCTCCTTTTATTTCTTCTTAAAATTTAATTGATTTCTTTTTTCTTTTCTTTCTTTTTTTTTTTGGCCGCATTGTGCCATGCACACAGCATGTAGGAATCCACTTCCTTGACCAGGGATCAAACCCATACCCCCTGCAATGGAAGCATGCATTCTTAACCATTGGACCACGGGGGAAGTCCCTAATTGATTTCTGCCCTGATCTTTATTATTTTTTTCTTCTAATTCTTTTGGGTTTAATTTGCTGTTTTTCTAGTTTCTTAAGGTAGAAGCTGAGGTCATCAGTTTGAGACATTTCTGACATTTACCTCAAATGGGTGGTAAAGAGGAAAGAAATACTTCTAAAAAGGCACAAAAATCTTCAATAACTTCTGATTGTTGGTAGGATAAAACCCCAGATCCTTAAATTGTTATTTTTAAATCCCTCTAAACTGAATTTAAATTTAAGATGATAAACTGAGCATACCTCCTCTTTCATCTAAAAGCCTATTAAAATAATAGCAGAGGAATTTTTAAAAGGGACAAGTCCACAAAAATGAAAAGCTGTATGAGGGAAGGACACTAGTGGAGAAACATTATCAAAATTTTGGAAGTTTGTGGATAAATAGAGTAGGAAAAGCATTCATAGAGGGGGCTATGGGGAGCAATAGTAATTCTGCTTGGCAAAATCCTGGTAATCACCTACTGCTTAGAAATGGGAATGAGAAATGAAACTGAAAACAGGCAGATTAAAGACATTCTTAGAGTTCCATGACTCCTTCTTCTGCATTGGACCAGTTGCTTTCTCAGAAGATATATTGCTGTTGTTCTTCTGTTTCTTTGCACTGGGCTCTAGAATTGTTTTCAACATTTCTTATACATGTATCTTTCTCTTTCTTGGAGTCCATCCTTATTTTGATATAGTACATTCTCAAACACTCCCTTCAATCCTTTTCTCTTAGATATATTTGGAAATGTTTGTGGAGGACATTTTTGATTGTCACATTGTCTGGGAGTAGTGGCACTACTAAATCCTTAGAAACTTGAGTTCTTGGAAGTGAGTGAAAATGATTTTATTTTCCCTTTGTCCTTACTAATAATTTGAGTAGTTGTGAGATTCTACGTTTAAAATTATTGTCTCCACTATCTGAGAATTGCTTAAATTATTTCCAGCATCCATGATTGGTTATGAGAAAGCCAATGCCATTCTGATTCTTCATCATTTAAGTGTGCTTAGAAGTTGGTAAAATTTGATTTTGAGTAGATAATGCAAATATATACATATAAGTTTACAAATAAATTGCATCAAATGTTTCATATTATGTATTTTCATTTGTATTTTTCAGACAATGAATGATTTTGACTATTTGAAACTACTAGGTAAAGGCACTTTTGGGAAAGTTATTTTGGTTCGAGAGAAAGCAAGTGGAAAATACTATGCTATGAAGATTCTGAAGAAGGAAGTTATTATTGCCAAGGTAACTGGTTACTAGAGTTGATTATTAAATTTTTGTTTATGGTGTCCACAAGTGTGTGTGTTCACGCATGCACATGACTAAAGTGTAGAAATTCCATTAAATAACCAAAATGTTGATTGTAGGCTACAGCTACAATAATATCTGTATATTGATATTTATTTACAGTATTAAAAGTTTCAAAGTTTGTAATATCCTCTGACTATTAGAATCTATTGTATTCCTTTGAGAGCGAAATATTTATTCTGTGTTTGTGTGTTTGGGATAATGTTTTCACTATATATTTGTGACCTATATCACTAATTTCAGTAGTGATACTTTTTGATATTTCCCCCCAATATTCTGAGTTTTTTATTATTAAATAAAATGGTGAATAGAATAGATTATTAGCATAGATTTTATGTAATCATTGAATGGAAAAGCATTATTAATAACTTTAAAACACTACAATAATAAAACTAAAATGATCACTGCGATACTTCTACTTAAAATCCATCACCACACGTAGTTACAAGCTTTATTTTTTGTGGTCAGACCTTTTAAGATTTATTCTTCTAGCAAGTTTCAAATATACATTATGGTATTATTAACTGTATTTATCATTCTGTACACTAAATCCCCACGAATTCTTTATTTTATAACTATAATTTGTATTTTAAAAAATATATATTTATTTATTAAATTGAAGAATTAAAATATTATAAATTATGGTTGATTTACAATAGTGTGTTAGTTTCAAGTGTACAGCATAATGATTAAGTTATTTTTTCTGATTATATTCCATTATAGGTTGTTACAAGATACTGAATATAATTCTGAGATATACAGTAAAACCTTGTTGCTTATCTATTTTATGTATAGTAGTTTGAATCTGTTAAATGTCTTTGACTTACTTAACTAAGTATAATAATCTCTAGGTCTATTCATGTTGCTGTAAATGGCATTATGTCATTCTGTTTTATGGCTGAGTAATATTCCATTGTGTGTGTAAAAACACACACACACACATATACATACATACATATGTGTGTGTGTGTTTGTGTGTGTGTATGCCACATCTTCTTAAGCCAACCGTCTCCTGATGGGCACTTGGGTCATTTCCATGTCTTGCCTATTGTAAATAGTGCTGCTGTGAACATTGAGGTTCATGTATCTTTTTGAATTAGAGTTTTTGTCTTTTCTGGATATATGCCCAGGAGTGGGATTGCTGGATCATATGGTAGCTCTGTTTTTAGTTTTTTAAAGCATCTCCATACTGTTTTCCATAGTGGCTGCACCAATTTACATACCCACCAACAATGTAGGAGGGTTCCCTTTTTCCATACCCTCTCCAACATGTATTATTTGTGGACTTCATGATGATAGTCATTCTGACAGGTGTGAGGTGATACTTCATTGTGATTTTGATTTGCATTTCTCTAATAATTAGTTATGTTGTGCATCTTCTTTGGAGAAATGTCTACTTAGGTCTTCTGCCCATTTTTTAATTGGATTGTTTTTTTTGTTAATATTGAGTTCCATGACCTGCTTGTATATTTTAGATATTAACTCCTTGTTGGTAGCATCATTTGCAGATATTTTTCTCCCATTCGATAGGTTGTCTTTTTGTTTTGTTGATGGTTTCCTTTGATGTGCAAAAGCTTTTAAGTTTAATTAGGTCCCATTTTTTATTTTTGCTTTTATTTTTTTTGTTTTTGAATATTGACCTAAGAAAATATTGCTTCAATTTATGTCCTAGAATGTTTTGCCTATGTTCTCTTCTAGGATTTTTATGATGTCTTGTCTTATATTTAGGTGTTTAAATCATTTTGAGTTTATTCTTGTATACGGTGTGAGGGAGTGTTCTAATTTCACTGATTTACACACAGGTATCCAGCTTTCCCATCACTACTTGTTGAAGAAACTGTCTTTTCTCCATCTTATATACTTGCCTCCTCTGTCAAAGATTGACTGTAGGTGCATGGGTTTATTTATGGACTCTCTATTTTGTACCACTGAGCTATATATTTGTTTTTGTTCCAGTACCATGCTGTTTTAATTACTGTAGCTCTGTAATGTAGTCTAATGTCAGGGAGCATGATATTTCCAGCTCTGTTCTTCTGTCTCAAGATTGCTTTTGCAATTTGGGGTCTTTTGCTGTTCCATATAAATTTTAGGAATATTTGTTCTAGCTCTGTGACTAATGTCATAGGTATTTGGATAGGGATTGCATTAAATCTGTAGATTTAATGGGTAGTATGGCCATTTTAATTATATTAATTCTTCCAATCCATGGGCATTCCATTTCATCATTGAATGATTTTCAGTTTCCTTTATCAGTGTTTTATAGTTTTCAATGTATAGATCTTCATCTCCTTGGTTAAGTTTCTTCCTAGGTATTTTTTTTTTACACCATTTCAAATGGGATTATTTTTTTTACTTCTTCTTGTTGATATATCATTATTAGTGTAAAGAAACCAATTTGTGTATATTGGTCTTTTATCCTGCTATCTTGCTGAATTCATTTATTAGTTCTAATAGTTTTTATGTGGCAATTTTAGGGTTCTCTATATTGAGTATCATGTCATCTGCAATTAATGACAGTTTTATCTCTTTCCTTCCAATTTGGATACCTTTTATTTCTTTTCCTATCTGATTGCTGTGGCTAAGACTGTCAATGCTATGTTGAATAGAAATGGTAAGAGTGGGAATCCTTGTCTTGTTCCTGAATTTAGCGGGAAGTCTTTCAGTTTTTAACTGTTCATTTTGTGTTGGCTGTTGTTTTGCTGTAAATGGCCTTCAATATGTTGAAATATGTTCCCTCTCCCTTTATACCTACTTTGGTGAACGTTTTTATCATAAATGAATGTTGTCAAATACTTTTTCTGCATCTATTGAGATGATCATGTGGTTTTTGCCTTTCCTTTTTTTTAATGTGGTATATCACATTGATTGATTTGTATATGTTGAACCATCCTTCTGGCCCTGGAATGAATCCGAGTTGATCATGGTGCATGGTCCTTTTTATGTCATGTTGGATTCAGTTTGCTAATATTTTGTTGAAGACTTTTGCATCTAAATTTATCAAAGATATTGGCTTATAATTTTCTTTTTTTTGTAATGTCTTTGTCTGGTTTTGGTATCCAGGTGATGGTGGCTTCATAGAATAAATTTGGAAGGGTTCCCTCCTCTTTCATTTTTTCAGAATAGTTTGAGAAAGATTGTTACGAGTTCTTCTTTGTTTGTTTGTTAGAATCCCCAGTGAAACAGTTTGGTCCTGGATTTTTGTTTGACAGAATTTTAAAATGACACATTCTCTTTCACATCTAGTGATTGGTGTGTTCAAATTATCTGTTTCTTCTTGACTTAGTTTTGGCAGACTGTATGTTTTTAGAGATGTACATTTCTTCTAGGTTGTCCAGTGTTTTGGCATACAGCTCTTCATAGTATTCTCTATGATTTTTTATATTTCTGTGGTATTGGTTGTTGTTACATCTCTTTCATTTCTTATTTTCTTTATTTGGGTCCTCTCTCTTTTCTTCTTGGTGTGCTTGGCTAGAGGTTTTTCGATTTTATCTTTTCAAAATAAACAGCTCTTGGTTTTATTGATCTTTTCTGGGTTTTTTTAATCTATTTTATTTATTCAATCTCTGATCTTATAATTTCTTGTCTTCTGCTGACTTTGGGTTTTGTTTGTTCTTCTTTTTCTAATTCTTTTAGGTGGTAAGTTAGGTTGTTTATTTGAGATTTTACTTGTTTCTTGAGGAAGGCCTGTATCCCTATGTAGTTTTCTCTTAACACTGTTTTGCTGTATCCCATAGATTTTGTAAGATTGTGTTATCATTTTCGTTTGCCTCGAAGTATTTTCTGATTCCTTTTTTGATTTCATCGTTGACTCATTAATTTTTAAGTAGCATGTTGTTTAGTCTCCCCATGTTTGTTCTTTTCACATTTTTCTTTCTGTGGTTGATTTCTGTTTTCATTCAGAATTTTGTACCTTTAGCCCACCATCACCCATTTTACCCACCTACTACTTCTTGCTGTTCTCTGTGAGTTCACGCCTTTCTTTCTCTCCTTTCTTTCTCTCCTTTCTTTCTTTCTTTCTTTCTTTCTTTCTTTCTTTCTTTCTTTCTTTCTTTCTTCTTTCTCTGTCTTCCTCCCTCCCTCCCTTTCTCTCTCTCTCTCTATGTTCTTTTCACATTTTTCTTTCTGTGGTTGATTTCTGTTTTCATTCAGAATTTTGTACCTTTTGCCCACCATCACCCATTTTACCCACCTACTACTTCTTGCTGTTCTCTGTGAGTTCACGCCTTTCTTTCTCTCCTTTCTTTCTCTCCTTTCTTTCTTTCTTTCTTTCTTTCTTTCTTTCTTTCTTTCTTTCTTTCTTTCTTTCTTTCTTTCTTTCTTCTTTCTCTGTCTTCCTCCCTCCCTCCCTTTCTCTCTCTCTCTCTTTCTCTGTTTCTTTCTCCCTTCCTTCCTTCCTCCACATATAAGTGGAATCAAACAGTATTTGTCTTTCACTGACTTATTTCACTTAGCAAAATGCCCTCAAGGCCCTTCCATATTATTGCAAGTGGCAAGATTTATTTCTCTTTGTGGCTGAATAATATTCCACTGTGTGTATCACATTTTCTTTTTCCATTCATCCATTGATGGATACATGGATTTATAAATTGTTTCCATGTCTTGGCTATTGTATATAATGCTGCAACTACAGGGAAGTGCAGCTTTCTTTTCACAATAGTGATTTTGTTTCCTTTGGACAAATACCCAGAAGTTAGTTGCTGGATCAGATTGTAGTTTTAATTTTTTTGACAAACTTCCATACTGTTTTATATAGTGGCTACATCAGTTTACATTCTCACCCGCTGTGTACGGGGGTTTCTTTTCTCCACACCCTCGCCAACATTTATTTCTTGCCATTCTAACAGGTGTGAGGTGATAGCTCTATGTGGTTTGGATTTGCATTTCTGTGATGGTTAGTGATGTTCAGCACCTTTTCATGTACCTGTTGGCCATCTGTATATTTTCTGTGGAAAATTGTTTATTCAGATCCTCTGACCATTTTTCAATCAGATTGTTTGGTTTTTTGCTATTAAGTTATATGAGTTCTTAATATTTTGGATATCAAACACTTACCAGATATATGACTTGCAAATATTTTCTCCCGTTTAGTAGGTTTTATTTTCATTTTGTTGATGGTTTCCTTTGCTACGCATAAGCCATTTATTGATTTTTCTTTATGATATCAAATTTAAAAAATTAATTGACACAACTGGTGTCAAGAAGCTTACCACCTATATTTTTTCTAGTAATTTTGTGTTTTAGCTCTACATTCAAGTTTTTAATCCATTTGGGGTTGATTTTTGTGTATGGTGTAAGAAAGTGGTCCAGTTTCATTCTTTTGCTTGTGGCTTCTTAGTTTTCCTAGCACCATTTATTGAAGAGAGTGTCCTTTCCCCATCATGTGTTCTTGGTTCCTTAGTTGTAAGTTAATTGACCGTATATGCATGGGTTTATTTTTGGGCACTCTGTTCTGTTCCATTGATATTTGTGTTTGTCTTTATGCCAATACAATGTCATTTTGACGAGTATAGTATTGCAATATAGTTTGAAATCAGGGAGCATGATGTCTCTAGCTTTGTTCTTTCTCAAGATTGCTTTGGCTATTTGGGGTCTTTGTTGTTACATACACATTTTAGGTTTTTTTGTTCTATTTCTGTAAAAAATGTCATTGGAATTTTGATAGGGATTGCGCTAAATTATCAAAGCCTTGTAGTTTTAGGTGTACAGGTCTTCTACCTCCTTGTTTAAATTTGTTCTTTAGTATTTTAATTTCTCTAATGCTGTTATAAATCGTATTTTTTTAATTAAAAACTTCTCTCCTTTTGAGACTTTGTTATTAGTGTATAGAAACCAATTAATTTTTGTATATTGATTTTGTATCCTGCAACTTTACTGCATTTGTTTATTAGTTCTACTGCTCTTTAGGGTATTCTGTATATAAGATTATGCTTATGCAAATAGAGATGGTTTTACTTCTTCCTTTCTGATTTAGATTCCTTTTATTTTATTTTATTTTTTTATTGTCTAATTGCTCTGGCTAGGACATCCAATACAATGCTAAATAAAAGTGGTAGGTTGGGCCTCCTATGTTGCTCCTGTTCTTAGAGGAAAAGCTTTCAGCTTTTTTCCACTGAGTGTGATGTTAGCTGTGAATTTGTCATATATGGCCTTTATTATGCTGAGGTATGTTCCATTTATAGCCACTTTGTTGAGAGATTTTATCAGAAATGGATGTTGAATTTTGTCAGATGCTTTTTCTTTATCTATTGAAATGATCATATGATTTTTATCCTTCCTCTTGTTAATGGGGTGTATGACGTTGAATGATTTGCAGATGTTGAACCATCCTGGCATCTCTGGAATAAATCCCACTTGATTGTGGTGTATGATCCTTTTAATGTATTGTTGAATTCAGTTTTCTGATATCTTCTTTAGGAGTTTTGCATCTATATTCATCAAAGATATTGGTCTGTAATTTTCTTTTTCTGTGGTGGTGTTGTGTGCTTTTTGGTATCCTGGTAACACTGGCCTAATAAAATGAGTTTAGAGTGTTTTGTCATCTTCTATATTCTTGAAGAGTTTCAGAAGAAGGACTGGTATTAATTTTTCTTTAAATGTTGATAGAATTTACCAGTGAGGCCATCTGCTCCTGGGCTTTTATTTTTTGGGAGATTTGTGATTACTGATGCAAACTCCATGTTCATTATTCATCTGTTCAGACTTCCTATTACTTCATGATTCAGTCTTGGTAAGTTGTATGTTTCTAGGAATTTATCCATTTTTTCTGAGTTATCTAATTTGTTATCGTATAATTGTTCACTGACCCTTATGATCCTTTATATTTCTGTGGTATCAGTTTTGAATGTTCTCCCCTTTTGTTTATGATTTCATTTGAGTCATCTCTCCTCATTTCTTTTTTTTAAATTAATTTATTTTGTTTATTTATTTTTGGCTGCATTGGGTCTTAGTTGCTTCATGTGGGCTTTCTCTAGTTGCAGCAAGCAGGAGCTACTCTTTGTTGCGGTGTGCGGGCTTCTCATTGCGTTGGCTTCTTTTGTTGCAGAGCACGGGCTCTAGGCATGCGGGCTTCAGTAGTTGTAGCATGCAGGCTCAGTAGTTGTCATGCATGGGCTTAGTTGCTCCGCAGCATGTGGGAACTTCCTGGACCAGGGCTTGAACCTGTGTTCCCTGCATTGTCAGGTGGATTCTTAACCACTGCGCCACCAGGGGATCCCTCTCCTCTTTTCTTAATTTGTTTTGCTAAAGGTTTGTAAATTTTATCTTTTCAAAAAGCCAACTCTTAGTTTTGTTGATTTTTTAAAAAAGTGTCTTTCTAATCTTTGTTTCATTCATTTCTGCTCTAATCTATATTATCTCCTTGCTTCTGTCAACTGTGGGCTTACTGTGTTCTTTTTCTAGATCCTTAAGGTGTAAAATTAGGTTCTTTATTTTTCTTTTTTCTTAATGTAGGCATTTATCACTGCCAACTTTCCTATTAGAATTTCTTTTTCTGCATTACATAAATTTTGGTGCACTGTGTTTCCATTTCTTTTGTCTCAAGAATTTTTTGATTTCCCTTTTGATTTCTTTTTTGACTCATTGGTTCTTCAGAAGTGTTTTGCTTATTTTCTATATAATTGTGAGCTTTCCAGCTTCACTCCTGTTATTTTTAGTTTCATACTACAGTGGTTGGAAACTATAGTTGGTATAATTTTAATCTTCTGAAATTTGTTATGATTTGTTTTGTGATCTAACATATACTCTATCCCAGAGAATGTTGTGTGTGTACTTGAGAAGAATATGTATTGTGAAGCCGTTGGATGGAATCTTTTGTATATATCTGTTAGGTCCATTTGCTCTAAAGTGTAGTTCAATCCATTATTGTCTTGTTGATTTTCTATATGGATGATCTTTCCATTGTTGAAAGTGGGGTGCTGAAGTCCTTTACTATTCTTGCATTGCTGTCTATTTCAGCCTTTATATTTGGTGACAATTGTTTAATATATTTTGATGCTCTCATATTGGGTGTGTATATATTTACAATTGTTATGTCTTCTTGATGAATCGATCCCTTTATCATTATATAATGACCTTCTTTTTCTCTTACAACTTTTGACTTAAAGTCGAAATTGAACTTAAAGTTCAATTCTTACAACTTTCGGCTTAAAGTCTATTTGTCTGATAGAAGTATAGCTACTCCTTGTCTCTTTTGGTTTCCATTTACATGGAATATCCTCTTCCATCCCTTCCCTTTCATCATATGAGTTTCCTTAAAGCTTAAGTGAGTCTGTTTTAGGTAGCATGTAGTTGGGTTTTGTTTTTTTATCTACTCAGCAACTCTGTGTTTTTTAATTGGAGATGTTAAACCATTTATATTTTAAGGAATTATTGATGATGAAAGATTCTATCACCATCTGGTTAATTGCTTTCTAATTATTTTATAGTTTCTTTTTTCTTTTCTTCCTCTCTTTCTTGCTTTCTTTGTGAATTGTTCATTTCATATAGTGGTATATTTGATTCTTTTTATCATTTGTGTATCAGAGTTCTTTGCTTTGTGATTACCCTGCTGTTCATAATACATTTTACAGTTATAGCAGTCTATTTTAAGTTGATAACATTGTAACTTCAATTGATTTTAAAAGTCCTACACATTTACTTCCCCCCCTAACATTTTATGTTATTGATGTCCCAATTTATAATTTTTATATTCTGTGTCCATTAACAAAATATTGTAGCTATAATTATTTTTGATGCTTTGTCTTTTAACCTGTATGCTAAAGATCAAAGTAACTTACACACTGCCACTGCAGTTTTAGAGTGTTTCAGATTTGTATAATTACCTTTACCAGTGAATTTTATATGTTATATGTTTTTATGTTACTGATTAATATCTTTTCATTTCAGCTTGAAGAACTAACTCCCTTTAACATTTTATGTAAAGCTGTCTACTGATAAATTTCCTCAACATTTGTTTTTCTGGGGAAGTCTTTATCTTTCCTTCATTTTTAAAGGACAGGGTTGCTGGGTAAAGTGTTCTAAGTTGATAGTTCTTTTTTTCTTTGAGCACTTTGAATATATCATCTCACTCTCTCCTGGCCTGCAAGATTTCTGTTGAAAAATATGCTGATAGCTTTATTGGAGTTTCTTTGTATGTCATGAATACATTTTCTCTTGCTGCTTTCAAAATTCTCTCTTTGTCTTATATTTTTTGAGAGCTTGTTTGCAGTGTATCTTGGTAAAGATCTCTTTTGGTTGAATCTGTTTGGGGAGCTTTGGGCTTTGTGTACCTGGGTGTCCATATCTCTCTCCAGCTTAGAGAAGTTTTAAGCCCTTATTTCTTTAAATATATTTTGTGTTCCTTTGTCCCTTCCTTTTCTGGATTTCTATAATTTGAATATTGTCTCATTTTGTGTTATCCCATAAGTCACAGAGGTTTTCTTTACTCTTTCATTCTTACATCTTTTTCTTTGACTGGAAAACGTCAAGGGATCTGTGTTCAAGTTCATACATTGTTTTTTTTTTGCCTTATTGAGCCTACTGTTGAATTTCTCTATTTCACTTTTCATTTCAATCTTTGTATTCTCCAGCTCTGGAATTTCTGATTGGTTCTTTTTTTTTATCATTTCTACTAGTTTGTCAAACTTCTTGTTTTGTTCATGTATTGTTCTTCTGAGTTCATTTAGCTGTCTCTCTGTGTTCACTTGAATCTTGCTAAGCTTCCTTAAACACTTTGAATTCTTTTTCATGTAACTCAAATCCATTTCTTTGGTGTCAGTTATTGGAAAATTCTTGTGTACCTTTGGTGATGTCATGTTTTCTTGCTTCTTCATGTTTCTAATGTCTTTGAGTTGATAATCATGCATTCAAGGGAGCAGTTGCCTTTTTCAGCTTTTAAAGACTAGCTTCACTGGGGAAAGATTATCACCTAAAGATGACTGTGAATATGCCAGCTGGGTAGGGTGCAGTGTCTCTGGTTCCAGGGAGGGCACACTAAAGTCCTTTCCATGCAGCTCTGTCAGCTGAGATCAACATCAGCATAGATTGTGACATCTTCTTTTAGAAGATGTGGGTGACAGTGGTGGCAAAAGCTGCAGGGATCCTACTATTCTTTTCTGCCTGTCAAAATTCTAGCCAAGGGAATCCCTCTTGATGACAGGGCTGGTGTGCTGACACTTGGGGCATCAGTGGAGCTGGTATTCTGGCACCTGGTGCGCACAGAGCTAACACAACACCTGAGTCGTGGGGTCACAGGTACACTTACAGTGGCAGTGGCACTGGTTTCACTGGTGCAGGCACGTGAAGACTTCCCATGGAACTGGGGTCTGGGTTCCTGGGAATCACCACACTGACTCAGGCCCTGGGGTAAAGGGGAATGCAGTAGCAGCAGGATTCCTGGGATGACAGGGTTCAGCAGTGGCTTGGGACCCAGAGCCAGAGTACAGTAGTGTACTTCTTATAGATGACTCTGGCCTCAGGGTTCAGTTTTATAGCAGCCGCATCTTGGCCTCAGCAATGGTAAGTCATAACCATGGCCTAGGACCCACGGGGCGGTTGCAGAACAGTAACAGATTGGCCCCAGTGATGTTTGGTCATAGCAGCAACTTTGAACTCTGGGGGCTGTTGCAGAGCTCCAACAGCACAATCTACTGATGGACAGTTCAAAGCCCTGACTTTCAACCCCGGGGGCAGGGTATAGAGCAGATGTAGCACCACCTGCCCCAGTTATGGTGGGTCACAGCTCTGACTTGGAACCCCAAGGACGGTGTGCTGAGCAGCAGCATGTGGCCCTGTAATGGCAGGTCAAATGGTGACAGAAACCCAGGGACAGGGAACGGGGTTGCAGCAGCACAGCCTGATGATGACAGATCAAAGCCACAATTTAGGACCCAGGGGTGGTTGCAGAACAGTGGCAACATTGCTTGGTAATGGCCCATTAAAGATGTGTGTCGGGACCCTAGGGGCAGGGTGCAGAGCAGCCGCAGGGTGGCTCCTTATGACAGGTCAAAGTCCTGTCTTAGGACCCAGGGGTAGGGTGCAGAGCAGTGGTATTGCAGCCCAAGTTATGACTGGTCAAAGCTACAACTTGGGACCCAGTGGCAGGGTACAGAGCAGTGGCACAGCCCCATTTACGGCAGGTCAAAGCTGCAACTGGATCCTGGGAGTGGAACACAAGCAGAGCAGCCATGGCCCTGGTTGTGGCATGGTAGAACCCTAAGGTGGGACATGGAAGGCAGGAGACAGAGTAGTAGCCCTTGTATGGCAGGTCAAAGCCCTGATTAGGACTCAGTGGTAGGGCTCAGAGCAGCAGCAGCTTGGCTTTGTGGATGGCTAGATTTTGTGGCATCCTGAGATCCAGGGAGCCAGACACAGCAGTGACTAGGGTCCCTGAGGCCAGGTGTCATCCGCAGCAACAGCTCCTGCCCCAGAGAGGAGCTGCAGTGGTGTGGACTTTCGGTAGCTCTGTTAGCTGAGTTCAGTCAGTGTTGGTGAAGACTGTGGGAATCCTCAGTAGTGAAAGCTGCAAACAGCCATGGCAATGAAGCTTGTTGGAGTTCTCTTGCTCTTATTTTCCCCATAGGGGGAAATCCCTCTGAGGACATCTTTTCTGGTGCCTAACTGCCCTGGTCTAGGGGATGGGATGTCACAGGTAAAATGCTTCCTATACTTTTCTGGCAGCCATCCTCGTTTTTAAAAACTCTACAGGGTTTATGCTGCTTCATTGCTTTCTTCTGATTTCATTGTAGTCCAGAGCTTTTCAAAAGCTGTTTTCATCAGTTTGTAGTTGCTTTTGTAGGATAACCTAATATTGGGACCTCCTAGCCCTCCATCTTGTTGACGTCACTCCTAACAAGTCCTATTTCTGGTGCTAAATGTCAGTGATCCCTAAGACCACTCTCAGGCTTAATATTTCATTAGGAATCATGGATCCAGGAAAGCTGATATACTAGTGGTTATGGCTTATTGCAGTGATAACATACAGATTAAAATCAACAAAAGGAAAGTCATATGGGACAAAGTCCAGGAGAAACCTTTCAGGTGTCCTCTCCCAGTAAAGTCACATGGATGCACTTAATTCCCCCAGTAACAATGTGTGACAACATGTGCAAAGCGTTGTCAACCCAGGAAACTCACCCAAGCCTTGGTTTCCCAGATTTTTATTTTAAGTGAGTCATGTAGGCAAGCAGCACCTGTGTGGCTTCCCTAGCCATCCTGAGCAAAATCAGGCACACAGCATTCATCATTCTTCCTGCTGTTTGCATGAACTGGCTAGTCAAACTGGTGTCATGTGGCCCAAGATCTCTGGCGTGCACAAATGCTCTTACCAGGTAGAATATTCCACGGGATCAGAACTTATTTCCCAGGAGCTGGCCAAGGGACCATCCTGAGGATTGACTTTCCTTGTGAGTGTACAGGGTTTGAGCAATCCAGGCCTTCTGAATTCATTCTTTCCTACACATACACCTATTAAAATATCAAACCAGTGCTTTGACTTGACTGCTGACACTTCTCTTTCCTTGGCTTTTAAGTTATTAAGTGCTGGCCCCTAACCAGAAATTCTTATCATCTGCCAGCTTCTTTGATCCATTCTTTCAGATTCTCATGAACCTCTGTATTATCTACTGTGCAAATGATTGTGGTTTACTGTAGAAGGCAGATGATGAATGTATTTGCTTTGATCTGCTGCATCTTCATCATCTGTCATTGTGCTATCGGAGGTATGATTTCATTGATTCGTGTTCTGGATTTGCTTCTTGCAGTCGTGAAGATTCTATCATTCTTTAGCATCATTCCTAGGGTTATCATTCACTATTTACTGATTCATTCATTCTTTCTTTCAACAAATATAAATTGAACACCTAATTATTTACTAGTTACTGCCCTAGGCAATGGGAATATGTGAATGAATAAGACTGACCAAAATTCCTCCCCTTTGGAAATTACATTTTAGTCAGGAAACGGACACATGACAAATGAGTAACTTGCAGTATGTAAGAAATTAATACATACCATGGAGAAAAATTAAGTAGGGTAGGGAAACAAGGAATAGTAGTGTTTGTGATTTTTGTGGGTTTTGTAGTTTTAAGTAGAATGATCACAGAAGACCTCACTGAGAAATTGAAATTTCAGTGAACATTGGAAGGAAATGAGGAAGCAAGGTATTTGGGAGGAAGACTTCAGATATTTGGGAGGAAGACTTCAGGTATTTGGGAGGAAGAATATTCCAGACAGAGGAAATCACAATCAAAAAAGCACTGAGGAAGGAGCATATTTTTAAAATAGCTAGGAATCTAGTCTAGCATGGCTTGTGTAGAGTAAAAGTAGTGGAGGGTTGTTTAGGGTAGTGGTAGATATTGTAAGGATATTGGTTTTTACTCAGTGTAATGGGAAGCCATTGGAAGTTTTTAAGCAGTATAGTAACATGATATAATTTTCATTTTAATATCATCACTTTGGCTGCAGTGTTGAGAATAGACTGTGGGTTGGAAGCAGGGAGTTTGTTAGGAGTTAATGGCAATAATCCAGATAATTGATATAGTGGCTTACATTAGGGTATTAGCAGTGGAGGTGGTAAGACGTAATCAATCAGGGGTATATTTTGATGAAGAGCCATCAGGATTGCCTGACAGATTGAATGTAGGGTCTGAGAGAAAATAAGGAGTTGAGGATCATTGCCAGGTTTTTGGCCTGAGCACCTGGAAGGATGCTGTTGCCATTTGCAGCAATGGGGATGATTTTTTTTCTGTGGAGAAACAAACCTTTTCATGGGAGATTAGAAATTAGGTTTTGGACATGTCAAATTTGATATTTCTGTTAGACACTCAAGTTAAAGACATCTACTAGACATCCATGTCAAATAAGCATTTCTGGAGTTTAGGGAAGAAGCCTGCATTTGAGACACAAATGTGGAAGTCCATGATCACCATATAGACTGTATTTAGGGTCATAGTCTGAATGAAGTCACCAAGAGAATGAGTATACCTATGAAGGTAAGAGGTTAATGACCTCTATTCTGAGTAGGAAGTAGGATGAAACTGTGGGAGTGAGGTTGAGATAAAGAAAGACAACTTAATGAAAATCTCCTGGACTTAATGAAAGTCAGATAGACCTCGGTGCCAATCTCAGCTCAGTAGTTTAACTAGGTAAGGTAACCTTGTGGGGTTGTGTGTACATTTCATTATACATACCAGGCTTGGTAGGAGGCCTGGGAAAGTTTTGAAACATTCATACTGAGGAATGGAAGAATGACCTTGGTAGGGATGAGTTAAAGAATCCTAAGAAGATTCAGCTGAGATTAGAGAGGGCATTATAATGGTGCTAGTCAGTATGTTTGTGATTTTATTCCCCTTGAGATGTGGAATATATCAGTAAAAGTGAGAAAGTAGAGATTGATGTATTCCAATACTGGGAATTGGAAGAGGCAGAAGGAAAGAAGGGAATGTAGTGAAGGGCAATATAGACAAGCAGCATGTTCTACAATTTAAGAAGGACTAGGTGCTGAAGATTATGTCATGACTGAAGTCAAAGAAGTTCATGTAGCCCTCCATCCAAGTAACATTGGTTTGGCCAAAAAGTTTGTTTGGGTTTTTCGGTAACATCATATGAAAAACTCAAGAAGACTTTTTGGCCAGCCCGATATTTGGAACAAGAGCATCAAGAATAAAGTATTAGGGCTTCCCTGGTGGCACAGCAGTTGAGAGTCCGCCTGCTGATGCAGGACATTTGATAAAGGTGATATAATATTCATAGACAACAGGGAACAATTGTGCTTTCATTTTTTCCATCAAGATGAAAAAGATCTTCAAAAAAGGTAATAGCAATAGAAATGAAGGAACGGTGAGGAGAAAGTGTGAGAGCTGGAGAGTGGAAGTATTAGAAGTCTGCATCTGGGCCATTGCTCAAGTTTTCCAAAGAGAGGGAAGTTACAACCCCAAAATTTAGAGCTTGATAAGTATGACATCTTTGCTACGGAAGAAAAAAGTATAGATTGCTGACATACGGCTTGTCAAATCAGAACAAGTAAATAATGATCACTTGTAGTCATTGTGGTTTAATTAAGAATAAAGGTGCCAAGGTAAAAACTTCTCCCCTCTTCTCTCTGCTTCCCCACCTGCTACATCTCCTCCTCTGAGTGTCATTTATAGCTCTGAATAAAAAAAAAAAAAAGATGCCTTAGATATGATGTATCTTGAGTTCAACCAGCTTCTGATAAAAGTCAGTCATTATAGTCTTGTCAAAATGGAGAAAATAATGTGAACGGAGTTAAAGTACCTAGTAAAGTTGGTACCAGGCTTTTTGAAGATGGGAGACAGTGTGGTGAAGTGGAAATGACCATTGATGTTGGACTTAGATGGGATCAATATTGACCTTTTCACCTGCAACTTGAGCAGTTTAACTTTTGTGAACCTTGATTGCCTCATATAAAATGGGAATAGTCAAACCAAACCTGCTCAGTTACTACAAGGATTAAAGGAGATGACACCCTTGGTCCTCAGTAATAGAGATGTTCTTTTCTTCTGTTTCTCTGCCGTCATTTACTCCTTGTGCCCCCTCCAAAAACAACCCCTAACTACCACAACACAATAAGTGCGGCAAATGAAAGGAGAATTTTACACTCTGTGTAGTAGAGGGCAGTGATAAATTAGAGACAATTGAGAAAATAAATATGAGGAAGATTATTCTGCCTCATGTTTGAAAGAAATAAAATTCCATTCTCTGTAAACTTCTTTCTATGAAAGAAATTAGATTTTAAAATTCATTGTTTAGTATTTTACCATGGATGAATATACATGAAACTATATTTCAAAAGCTTTTTCATGAAAACATTATACTTACATTATATACCGAAGCACTCTTCATTTGTAATCATGATCAACAAATGGATTTTTTAAAAAGCATCATATTGTTTTAGCCACTAAGCTTTATCACTGTTATTTATAACTTTTTGTTTTGACATATTGCTTTTAACTGTAATTAAAAATTATTGACATCTGTGTTTACTTTTTAGCTTGTGCATACCTTATCTTCATAGCAGAAACTAAATAGTATGTGAAATATTGTACCATTAAATTTGCATTAAGGGGGAAATTCTAATTTGATCAGATGTAAAAATATGGTAGAAAATACATTTTAATACACGAAAGATATGTACATGGTATTAATTCTGGTTTCATTCTTACAACAAAGAAATATTGCCTTTAGCTTTTGCCTACCTACATCTTTACTTGGCTCCTTTAATGTGATTAGGCAGATCATAGAATTTAGAAAAAATATAATCTTTCATGAAACTTACGAAGTGATTTAGAAGAACAACTGTTACATATAATGAGTTTGTTTCAACAAAATAGAATGAAATATCTTTTCTGGTTTTAAACTTACTAGAATATCTTTTCTGGTTTTAAACTTACCTTTAAATCTTTTCCTAGTTCACTGCCTCAAATCCCTTAAAATCCTGAAGTATAATAGGTAAATGTTATGTCTTCTGTGAATCTCTTTCTGACTGCATATAAAGAAATATTTCTTCTGCTTTACCCTCTTGTTGGAAGCATATAGCTGTTAGTTTTTTACTATTAATTTTATATCTCAAAAATACTCCAAACATTTTTTCTTGTTCCTGCTGTTCCTGTCATCCAGGCCATCCTCATTTCACTCTTGTACTGCAGTTGTCTCCTGATTGATCCCTCCTGTTTTTGCTTTCTTTCTCAGAGGAGGCTGAGCAAACTTAAAAACAGAAATCAGCTGTGGGCCTCTGATCCTCCATCGCCTACACCATCACATTACCCAACCTATGATCTTCCAGTAGCATTGATTTTCCTTCATTATCCCATTTACTATAGTAGATACCCCAGTTTTCCCTTAAGAAAATCAGATCACTTATCAGAATTCGTAATTATTTCTTAAATTGGATATTTACCAATCTGTTATGTCTTGTCCACTAGCATGTGAACTCCATGAGCAAAAGAATCATATCTTTTTTTTAAACCACTTTATACTTGTACTGTCTTAACATTAAGTAAATGCATATCGAGGATTTGGTTTTTTAATCATTGAATTCAGTTCTGTATCTCAAAATAGCCACTGTGTAATCCTTAATCTTATATTTTACATTCATTATATGATTCTCATAAACTGCAGTATCCCCTTCTCTTTTTTATTTTTTCCATTAATACTGACCACCATCTGACTAACTGGAATGAAAGCTCCATGAGGGCAGGACTTTGGTCTGTGTTGTTCAGTTGGCCTCTCTTCAATGGGTAGAACAATACCCAGAATATATTTGTTTCATATCTATTGAAGGAATAAATGATTGAATGAGTGAAGTCCCACACATTTGACATCTTGGAATTCATTCCTATGATAAACAGCTAAGTTCAACAAACATTAATAAGTGCCTACTGTATGCTAATCATTATGCTAGGCACTGTGGGCACAGAAATTAGTTATGGTGTCATTTCTGCTTATTTATTTTGTATTAAGATATTTGCTATTACTTTAATTAATTTAGAAGTTATAGTATGATATGACAGGGACTTTCATACTGTTTGAGCACTTAAGCCTGGTTCTTATTAAACACATAAGACTGGAATGCTTTCTTACCCATACTTTATTTCACTGGTTTTAAATACTATGTCATTACACTTTACTTTCTGTTCAGACAGAATTGGTCTCTCCCTCTTGGAATGGGTTTTGGATTTTAGCATCTTTGATCAGTCTGTTGCTCATTTATCTGCTAAGTCTAACTAAGGTCAGATGCTTTTATAAAAATAATAAATATAATGCAGTGTCCTAATGTTCCCTTGTCTTACTTATAACCTAACTGTGATTTGCCAGCAATATTAAGAAATTGATCCAGTAAGGGCCTTGTTCAGGATCTTGGCAGCAGCAGAGACCAGAGATGCTGTGTTAGTTTCAGCAGTTGTCTTCCTTTCCTTTCATTCTTTAAGATAGTGTTATTTTTAAAATATGAAACATTTTTCCAGTTCTCCATATGTTGAGGAAATCTTTCCTAGTTCACTTTTGATGTCAAGATGAAATTTATGTACAAGATTGGGGAAATACACTCTTAGTGTATTTTTGGTTTGAAATATATGCAGATTTAAAAAGTGTCACCTAGAATAGGCTGTGACCTTTTTTTTAAAAAAAAAAAAGAAGCATGCTAAAAAAGCCACAAGCAAAAATATACAGCTTTTATACTCTGTTTTTATTTCTAAAATGTATAATTTAGAATTAAATCTTTTTTTTTAAAGAATTAAATCTTATACAGGTACTGTGTCCCCCTTTTCAATAACTGATTTTTCTTTTAGGTAGAAGACTTGCAACAAATTCTATGATCTTTAATGAAATATATCCTTTAAATCCCCCTGAATACAATGTAATACAGACATGGAAATATTAACTACTCCATGCCTAGCTGTTAACTTATAAGGCATTCTCTTCAAGGGGAAAGGCTTACTATTTCATTTTCTGTGTCCCTGATAATTTTTGCTGATTATTATATCATTATTGCTATACTTTAAGTATGACTGAACTTATATGAGTTTATACATTATAGCCATCTGATTTAAATCACTAATTTGATTTTTTTTTTGGTGGAAGAGAAGCTTAGCAATAAAGGGAGCATGTGTTTTAAAATCTTTTTCTGTGTCTGTGTTTACCTCTTCTGGTCTTAGAGAAATAGCAAAATTTTTATATTATTTGTGCTCAGAACATATATTAAAGGTTTGCCTTTTTCTTTTGTAGGATGAAGTGGCACACACTTTAACTGAAAGCAGAGTATTAAAGAACACTAGACATCCCTTTTTAACAGTAAGTGCTTAGAGGAAAGATGTTATAACATTTTATATTTAAGGGAGTTTTATTATAGAATCTAAGCTATAAAAAATAACATTTTAAATAACATTTATTTAGGTATGACATTTTCTTTGTAGATAAGTCAGTTTGGGGGAAATTATTAGAATGTATGGATTAAGTTTACAATATGCATGCATTTGTAGTCCTCTCGTTATATACCCATAAGTTTTTTTGAGATTTTTTTTTCTTCCAATAACTTTCACTGCCTTAAAAAAATACATTTAAAAATAAATTTAAAGATAGCATTTAAGTTAAAAATAGAATAAGTCATGGTACATTTTCTTCATTAGATAAAGTATAAACTGTGACTTAAATACATATAACTTAGTTATTTTGAAACAGACTGATTTTTTTTTTTAGTCCCGTTTAGATTGCTTGTAATAGAGGCATAATTTGCAAAGTTTCTGTATGTTCCTGGTTCCAATGAAGTGTATTAAGATTAAAAATCACAGACTTTCAGGGCTCTCCTGGTGGCGCAGTGGTTGAGAGTCCGCCTGCCGATGCAGGAGACACGGGTTCATGCCCCGGTCCAGGAAGATCCCACATGCCGCAGAGCGGCTGGGCCCGTGAGCCATGGCCGCTGAGCCTGCGCATCCGGAGGCTGTGCTCCGCAACGGGAGAGGCCAGGACAGGGAGAGGCCCGCGTACCGCAAAAAATAAAAAATATAACAGACTTTCAAAAGGAGAAACTTTTAAAGATTTAGGATTATTTAGTAGGTTTTTTCAGAGGTATCACCAGATATATAGACTTACTTTGTTACATTGTTGTGTGTTGATTTTTCAGTGTATTAAGATAGTTGGCTCTAAAGTTTTAATATCTTTATAACCTATAAGATTATCTGAAACAACTCTGTTGGATTGGGTCATGTAATGCGACCTCTATGCAAGAAGTGATACTGAAACTATATTAGAAACCCCAGTATAACCACTATAACTGTACTCCTAAGACTTTCCCTGAAGTAATTTGTAGGCCTTACTTTTAAGGTCTCATGGATAAGAAATTTAGGGACCAATACAGTTTCAAGTAGATGACATAGTAGATTGAGAAGTGCTCATAACAATTACTAAGTTTATTTTTAGTAAAAATCATAATTCTAATTTTCCCCAAATAATACTCATTGCTGATCTTCACAAAATTTGTACTATATTTCTCATAAACTTTTACTTAAGCATTCTTAAGGGAATAAATACACTCTTAAGGAACAAAACAATTCATTTTATCAATCATGCTTACTGTTTCTAAGTATTCTCTTTTTGATACCATTGTAAGAATGTAGGATTATAATATAACATTTTTTCTTTTTCATTTCAAGTCCTTGAAATATTCCTTCCAGACAAAAGACCGTTTGTGTTTTGTGATGGAATATGTTAATGGGGGAGAGGTGAGTCAAGAAGTATAACCAGCACTTGCATTTGCATGGTAGTATTGTTATTTTTTAAAACTTATTTACAATACAAGTTATAACGTAATAGTTCTCTACTTCTTGATAGGGATTTGTATAGCTCTTTCTACTATTTTAGTAAATGGGAGCTAAATAATTTTCTAATGAAATATAAGGATCATTTATTTTTTACAATGACTTCTATGTATAGGAACGTTTAATCATACTCTTTTTTCTAAATTTTTTAAATGCAAAAAAATGTTACTACAGATATGATTTTTAAAATCATGGTTTTTAATTTTGAAAACCAGAAATAGAGGGTTTATGATGCTTTACATAGTTCTTCCTAAAGATTTGTGAAACTTATGAAAAATTATTTTGTGCATTTTAAACTCTGTTTAACAATAGGCCATAGGCACATTGTGGTTGAGTTCTGCCTTCTTCTACATAGTAGTTAGAATAACTTTGACTGTATGTAAGGGATTTTTAAGGAATTTTGTAGTTTTGAAGGAAAAGTCAATCATTTTAGTAGTATATTTCACCTATTACTTTATTCTTTCTCCTCCCTATATTTGATCAAAATAAATGCGAAGGGAAAATGTAATTAACTGCACTAGTTAACTGGAAATATTTCACATTGTGAGTGTTCTGAAATAAGTTTAATTATTAAATAAGGGCTTGTATCTCACAGACCTTAAAACAGTCTTATTATCTGAAAGGAGGGAAGGAAGAGAGGGAAGGAGGAATGGAAGAAAAGAGAGGGTGGGGGGGGAGGAAAAGAAAGAAACAAAGAAGGGAGGGAAAGAGAGGGAGGGAGGGAGGAAGGAAGGAGGGAAGGAAGGAAGAAGAAAATATCCCTTATACAATATTTTCCCCTATAGAATTATCAGACTTATAGGAATTAGTCTATAGCAAAAAATTCATGCGTTCATTTGGTAAACACATTTTGAGTGCCTTGGCAGTGTGAGTTTATCCAAATGTGTTAAGAATTTATAATTTATCTTATAACTGTATTACAAATAGTATATAGTGAAAGAGCTTTAAATTTATCTTATAAGTGTATTATTATATAGTGAAAGACCTAAGTGTTAATAAATTCATAAAAGAAAATGTGTTATGGATGATCTAGCATTTAGGGTAGGCTTAATGAGATTTCATCAGGGGAACTGATTTGAGAGGATATTTCAGGCGGAGAGGAAGATATGAGCAGAATCACTGGTAGGCAAGCACAGAGGAAGAAGTTGAGTAGTTAGATTATAATAGCCCAGGCATGGGACTTCTCTACTGGTGCAGTGGTTAAGAATCAGCCTGCCAGCGTAGGGGACACAGGTTCAAACCCTGTTCCGGGAAGATCCCACATGCCGCAGAGCAACTAAGCCCGTGCACCACAACTACTGAGCCTGTGCTTTAGAGCCCGCGAGCCACAACTACTGAGCCCTCATGCCACAGCTATTGAAGCGTACACGCTTAGAGCCCATGCACTGCAACAGGAGAAGCCACCGCAATAAGAAGCATGTGCACCGCAACGAAGAGTAGCCCTGGCTCGCAGCAACTAGAGAAAGCCCACGTGCAGCAGCAAAGACCCAACACAGCCAAAAATAAATAAATAAAATTAATAAATTTATTTTAAAAAAAGACATATCAAAAGTGACTTTTGGTTGGGGTCAGGAAAATTAACATATACAGTGAGTTTATGAAGAATGTGTTAAGGGTAAAATTATAAATTTGGGTTTGAAAAGCTTTTTCCTAAGGTTCTAAGAAAAACATATGTGGAGATATCACAGAGAATAAATAAAGGGTCAGAATATGGATACAGATTTGGGAGCAATTCCCATAAAGACTGTAACTTAAGTTATGGAAGTGGATATTTCCTATTTTGTGGGAAATGAAATTGGTGAAACTTCTATGTTAGTATCTATCAAAATTAAAAGAGCACGTATTCTGGGACCCAGCAATTTCATTTCCAGGAATTTATCCTACAAACATACTCACAAATATACCACAGAATAATATATGGATAAATATATCCATTGCACTATTGTAGTACCTTAAATGAGCATTCAGTAAGGAGACTGCTTAATCAGTGTTACATTCACGCAGTGAAATACTTTATATCCATTAACAAGAATGAGGTAGCCCAATATGGGCTGAGACAAGGCAATTTCTAAGATATATTATGAAATAAGAAAAACAAGGTGCAGACAGAATGTAAAGTATGCTTCTATTGTGTTAAAGTAAGACCATATATATATGTATATATGTCTGTGTATACATTGAGTATCTCTGAAATTATGTACTGGACATTATTGCTTACCTTTGGGAAGGCAAGCTGAGTCACTGGGGAAAAGATGGGCGGACAACTTATTTTTCACTTATTTATTCTTGTGCAGCTTTTGTATTTTGTGTATTAAAATTGAAGGAAGGAAGATAGGCAGGCAGATGGATGGAGGGATGGATGGATGGATGACCAGGGGAGAGAATATTACATAGGGAAATGATAAACTGCAGGCAAAATCTTGGAGAAGCACTCCTAAATTGCAGAAGTACTCTTAGACAGTATCATGTGTTTGCATCTATTACAAAAATTAGCACATTGTTTTATAATTATGTATTTACTTGTCTATCTTTCCTACTAGACTCAGAGCTCCCTAAGGGGCTTACTGGTATAACTCTGGCACCTTCAAATATTTATTGGATGTTTTGAATGAGTAAATAAGTGAATAGATGAACAGATTCCCTCAGGGAACAGGGATGAAAGAAGTTAGCAAAAGTGGTAAACTAGGAACTGCTGAGAAATAGGAAGAAAAATAGAAAGTAATATGGTATATAGTTTACTTTAGAAAAAAAGCTGAAAATGTTTTTTCAGGGGGAAGTATCTTTGAGTGTATTTATAAAGTGCATATTTATTATGAGCAGGGCACGCTGGTAGATACTATGGGGCATACAAATCTCAATTAAACATAACTTTTACCCTCAAAGAGTTTATGATCTAGTGGGGAAGATTAGGTACAAAAGTTATACTAAGTGTAAAGTGATAATTATCACTTTTATCAGAAGCATAGATTAAGGACCATGGGACTTCACAGGAAAGAAAGAAGAATTTTGGATGGTGGGATGAAGGGAAGCTGCCTAGAAGCTTAGTAGAGGGAGCTAGGTGGCACCTGCACTTTTATTCTAAACCTAGAGTACTTCGGCGATTAATCAATTGATGACTGTTAAAAAAATTTTTTTTTACACAAAAGCATATTTTCAGACTAGCCAGATGGTTTTCTTTAGCGATGGGATTATTTCACCTATTAAACTTATCTGAGAAGGAAATCTGTATTCAGTATATGCTTATGGTGACTTATTTTATTTTGGTTTTGCTTTAGGTTCACCATGCCATTATTCTGCTCAGGGATGCTTCCTAGAAATGCAGAAAACTCAATTGCTGTAGAAAAACTACTAAATGTAGAACTTACATTTTTGAGATAAGATTGAAGTAGAGAGAATTAAAGTACAGAAATCTACAAATTCATACAAACAATCCATACCAACACTTATTGATACACCATGAGTTTCCCAAATGTGGAATGTCTGTGTGGTATCTAGGAAACTTGAGCAGAGAACACTAGCCTGTTGAAAAGTAAGCTCTGGTAAATTGATAGTACTCATCCAAATGGCAGCATCCTCAAATCTCTTTCTATCCAGTGTTTGCCCAGAGATAGGCTTCTCTAGTGGACCCATTGAAGTTAATTATAACTAGCTAAGTTTTCACTCAATTCATATTTATTGTCTGTTGATTTTTAATTAGCAATAGTATTCTTTTAGCCTATGTTCTGGAATGTTTATTTTGAAGCATAAGATCAACAGCTGAGACATTTCTTTTCTTATACTTTCTTCACATTTTTGTGACTATCTGGACTTCTTTCAGCCTGATAGACTGCACAAGAGTTTAGCATGCTCATGGCCATGCTTGTTATTATCCCAGCATTTGCCAATATTGTTTAAAGCACTACATAATCTTGGTGGAAGTAGATTATGAGAGAAATACTGGTTGTGAAAAATCAACAGTGGCTGCTTATAGGCGTATCAGCACAATGGAGTCATATAATAATTTTATTTAATTTATATGAACTCAAAGAAATAGGCCCAGCAAGAGATAACATAGATAGATAGGAAGGAAGGAGGGAAGGAGGGAGAGAGGGAGGGGAGGAAGGAGAGTGGAAGGGAAGGAAAGAAGGAAATGGTGATTCTGCCATTCCGCTTGCTGAGTATATTCAGAGTGACCTGAAGATGAGAGAGAAATTTGCTATTCTTTTATTCCACGTCAGTTTCTACTTGCCATCCTTAGAGTTTCATGGGATATAAATTCTAGTGCTTAAAAATACATAGTTTTTATAAAACATTGTCATTAAGTGCATCGTAAGTAGAGGTGTTCATCTAAAGAAACTATATTATTTCAATGCTAGAGGAAAAACTGTGCTGAGCTTGACTATATTGAGACAGTATATTGGTCTTCAGTGTAGTACCTTCCTAAGGAATTTCCAAGGATGATTTTGGTTATACCTCATAATCTATGTGTTAACTTTAGAACCCACTCCATTATAGTCCATTTGCCTATTAAATATTTAATGAGTAACTACTATGAGTTGGAACTCAGAGGATGTAGAAATAAGGAAAATATGGTACTTTACTTTAGAAGATGAGTATCTAATTGGAGAGACAGACAAGAAAATATACATATGCAGTGTCATTATTGCTATGAAAACACTGGTTGCTCTGGGATACAGAGAATGCCTATTTGAATCAATCCAAAAGGAAGGAGGAGAATGCCAGGGTAGGAAACACTTCTTAAAGTAGTTGCTAAGCTAAGTCTTGAATGTAACTGTAAGTTACATGAATAAGGATGAGAGGGAGAGCATTCCTACACAGAGAAAATAGAATGTTTAGAGTGTGATGGAGCTCATGCAAGCTCTCCCCGATCTCCCCAGATGTAGCACAGTATGGATGATGCATAGAGTCCTGCAGAGAAAAGCCAGAAGAATCTAACCAGGTAGGTAGGGTCATGTTAGGACAGATCTCTCCCAAGTAATTTAGATTTTATCCTGAAGGCAGTGAAGCGTCATGGAAGGACGTCTGTATGAAATGTTTTACAAAGAAGACTTTGGTAGTGGTATGAGGCATGTATTGGAAAAGACAAAATTGGATACAGGGAAACTACTTAGAAGCTACTGAAGTTGGAAGGTTTTGGTAATCCGATCATAAAAATGATAAGGTTGTTAATTGAGCCAGTATTAGTGAGAAGGAAACAAATTCTGAATGGTGTTTAGGTACTAGAATTCCCAGGATTTAATGACTAAATGGAGAGAAAGGGAAACATCACACAGTTTCCTATTTGCTGCTTGGGGAATTGTGTGGATGCTGGGCTGTTTGTAAAATCAGGAAACACAGTAAAAGGAATGAGTTCTGAGTTGATCATCCTGTATGTGAGTTACCTCGTGGGGATCTGAAGGAAGTAGGAGAGTCAGGTCAGAGATACAAATAGACATCAGCAGCAATGCGGAAACGAAGGAAGGAAAGAAATGTCCAGTGTGAGAACAGTGTGTAGTTAGAAAAATAAATGGCTAAGAATGGTGCCTGAAGATACCAACATCAGACATGTTGGTGTTGAGAGAAGCCTAAGGAGGATTCTGGATAGAAAGAGCCAGACAAGAGAAGCCTTAAAAGTTAAGGAAAGCATATTAAGTGTAAGAGTATAGTAAAGATATACAACTGAAAGATAGCAACTGAATTCATTGGATTTGACATCTACTACTAGTTTCTAAGCAGAGTACCATGGATTCTTCTTTTTTTCTGGCATGATGCAAGGTATGTACCTTGGCTATAGTATAGAATATACAAGGGTTGGTTTGGAGCTCAGTAGAACAAGGTTATGAAAGTTCAGTGAAACCTTTGGTGGACAGTAAGTCAGCATCTGGAGATTATAAAAGTACTCTAATAATGTGACCAATCACACTGCTGCTGACATATCCAAGCCACTCTCTTTTTGTAGCTTAAGTATTATCAAATTCATATGAGAAGCAGAAAAATATTGTGGGGAGAAAAAGTAAACTGAACACTGACTAAGGTGTTTAGTTTGATTTAGAATGTCTCTACTTAGGACTCTTTCCCAAAATCTTACTCATAGCCTTATTTCTTTCAGGCCTGTAAACCAAACCTCTATAAATCCCTCTCCAGGCTGAAATCTCCTGGAGGTTAAGAGATTCATTAGTGGGGAAAGGAAAATCATTACAAAGATTTTGTAAATAATAAATTTTTCACATTCTTCTATATTCTTTATGTGGGTACAACTGAACCTAACACTCTCCGTTATTTAATATTCTTGTCCACATTTTAGTTCATTGTACGCTCTATAGTAAGCCCTTTGATAAAATTCATTTTCTTTTTGCATATGACTTCCAGTTTCATGCCAATCTTGAGATCCTCTCATACTTATTTCAGATTCTCATTATCTGGCTGGCATTTTGTCTTCAATTATCTCATTTTAAATTCACATGAGACAGAAGTGCCGGCAGTCAGCATTCTAGTTCTACTTACAAATTTGTGGAGGTGTGACTTGGGTGATTTTTAAATTAAAAGTATCATTTCATATTCATAGTGATGATTTTCTAAATTTTACTAAATTTATAGATATATAAATATCTGTTGTCAAGAGTCTGACAAGCTAAATTCTTTACTACGTTAGTTATTAATATATTACATAGATTTTATCAGAATTCTATTGTTTTCACCCAAAGCTTTTTCAAAAAGTCTCAAGACAAGAAGGATGCATTATAATATTCACATTAGCACATAAAGGTAAAATAAATTCGGGAATTTTTTTTTACATCTTTATTGAAGTATAATTGCTTTACAATGGTGTGTTAGTTTCTGCTTTATAACAAAGTGAATCAGTTATACATATACATATGTTCCCATATCTCCTCCCTCTTGCATCTC
>NW_020172144.1:2433574-2489783 GCF_003031525.2 Neophocaena asiaeorientalis asiaeorientalis
TGAGGATTTTTGCATCTATGTTCATCAGTGATATTGGCCTGTAGTCTTCTTTCTTTGTGACATCCTTGTTTGGTTTTGGTATCAGGTTGATGGTGGCTTCGTAGAATGAGTTTGGGAGTGTTCCTCCCTCTGCTATATTTTGGAAGCGTTTGAGAAGGGTAGGTGTTAACTCTTCTCTAAATGTTAGATAGAATTCACCTGTGAAGCCATCTGGTCCTGGGCTTTTGTTTGTTGGAAGATTTTTAATCACAGTTTCAATTTCAGTGCTTGTGATTGGTCTGTTCATATTTTCTGTTTCTTCCTGATTCAGTCTTGGCAGGTTGTGCATTTCTAAGAATTTGTCCATTTCTTCCAGGTTGTCCATTTTATGGGCATAGAGTTGCTTGTAGTAATCTCCCATGATGTTTGGTATTTCTGCAGTGTCAGTTGTTACTTTTCCTTTTTCATTTCTAATTCTATTGATTTGAGTCTTCTCCCTTTTTTTCTTGATGAGTCTGGCTAATGGTTTATCAATTTTGTTTATCTTTGCAAAGAACGAGCTTTTAGTTTTATTGATCTTTGCTATCGAATCCTTCATTTCTTTTTCATTTATTTCTGATCTGATCTTTAAATATCTAGTCTCATAGCATTGTGGTCGGAAAAGGTACTTGATACAACTTCAATTTTCTTAAATTTACCAAGGCTTGCTTTTGACCCAAAATATGATCTATACTGGAGAATGTGCCATGAGCATTTGAGAAAAGTGTGTATTCTTTTGTTTTTGGACGGAATTTCCTATAAATATTAAGTCCATCTTGTTTAATGTATCATTTAAAGCTTGTGTTTCCTTATTTATTTTCATTTTGGATGATCTGTCCATGGGTGAAAGTGGGGTGTTAAAGTCCCCTAGGCACAGCACTGACTCCTGGCTGCATCACCAAGAGCCTTTCATCCACACTGCTCAGAATAAAAGGGAGAAAAAGTAGAAAAAAAGAAGGGAAGAAAGAAAAAAGAAAGAAAGAAACAAAGGAAGGAAGGAAGGAAGGTGGGAGGGAGGAAGGAAGGAGGGAAGGAGGGAAGGAAGGAAAGAAAGAACGAAAGAAGATAAAATAAAATAAAATAAGGATAAAATAAAATAAAGTTATTAAAATAAAAAATGATGATTATGAAAAACAAATTTTTTTAAAGAAAAAACAAAAAACACGGACGGTTAGAACCCTCGGACAAATGGTGGAAGCAGCTATACAGACAAAGTCTCACACAGAAGCATACACATACACACTCACAAAAAGAGGAAATGGGGAAAAAATAATAAATCTTGCTCTCAAAGTCCACCTCCTCAATTTGAGATGATTCGTTGTCTCTTCATGTATTCCACGGATGCAGGGTACATCAAGTTGATTGTGGAGCTTTAATCCGCTGCTCCTGAGGCTGCTGGGGGAGATTTCCCTTTCTCTTTGTTCTCACAGCTCCCGGGGCTCTGCTTTGGATTTGGCCCCCCTCTGCGTGTAGGTCGCGGGAGGGCGTCTGTTCTTCCCTCCGACAGGATGGGGTTAAAGGAGCCGCTGATGCGGGAGCTCTGGCTCACTCAGGCCGGGAGGAGGGAGGGGTACGGAGTGTAGGGCGAGCCAGCGGCGGCAGAGGCCAGCGGGACGTTGCACCAGCCTGAGGGGCACTGTGCGTTCTCCCGGGGAAGTTGTCCCTGGGTCCCGGGACCCTGGCAGTGGCGGGCTGCACAGGCTCCCTGGATGGGGGGTGTGGATAGTGACCTGTGCTCGCACACAGGCTTCTTGGTGGCAGCAGCAACAGCCTTAGCGTCTCTTGCCCGTCTCTGGGGTCCGCGCTTTTAGCCGCGGCTGGCGCCTATCTCTGGAGCTCCTTTAAGCAGTGCTCTTAATCCCCACTCCTCACACACCAGGAAACAAAGAGGGAAGAAAAAGTCTCTTGCCTCTTCGGCAGGTCCAGTCTTTTCCCCAGGCTCCCTCCTGGCTAGCCGTGGTGCCCTAACCCCCTGCAGGCTATGTTCACGCTGCCAACCCCAGTCCTCTCCCTGGGGAATGTTTTTAGTATATACTTTTATAGTATTTCAAGGCTAGTTTCCCAAAATTTATTTAGCCAATATGTCTCTGCATCTAAAGTAAGAATCCAAAGACTTGACTAGCCTCAACATCTAAGATGCTTACTTTTATATCTAGAATATCAGATGAAGTGACTAAAAGTACAGGAGCTGCCCAGGCACTTATCTGTTTTCACAATTTCTCTCCATGTGGTTATGGCACAGGATGGCAATTTCAGGGTAGTCAAACTTCTTGCATAAAGGTTGGATTACCCCAAGAGTGCGCATTTCAAGAGAGTGAAAACAGAAGGCACAATATATGTGTAATTTGAGACCATGAAGAAAAGAAACAAAAGAAACAGGAAATGTAACAAAACAATATTTAAATATTAAAAACTCTAATCTCAAAACACAGTATATAGTCATTTGTGTTCTGCATCTTAACACGATACTTTTAATATTCATCAATATTGTTGCATATATCAGTAGCTTATTTCTTTTTATGGCTTTATTATATGGATGATGTATTACAATGTGTTTATATAATCTCTAGTAGATAGACGTTTGGTTTTCTTGCAGTTTGGGGCTATTATGAAAAAATTTCTTGTGAATAATCCAGTAGAAATCTTTGTGTGGTTGTATAGTTTCAGTTATCTTAGGTAAATATCTAGGAATACAATTTCTGTGTTATTTGGTATGTTCAACTCATAAGAAACTGCCAAATTGTACCATTTTGTATTTCTAGGATGTTACTTATCATCATCACCACACTTGGCGTGGTTAGTCTTTCTTAATTTTACTCCTTCTAGTTGATGTGTATCTTATAGTTTTAGCTTGAATTTCCTGAATGATTAATGATATTGAACATGTTTTCCTGTGCTGATTTGCCATGTTATGTCTTCTTTACTGAAGTATCTGTTAAAATCTTTGGTCCATGTTTTGATTGGGTTGTTTGCCTTCTTAATATTGAGTAATCAGACTTATTTATATATTCTAGATACAAGTAATTTATCATATATGTTTTACAAATATTTTCTCCCAGTCTGTGTTCTGCCTTTTCATTTTTTAGCGGGGAATTTTTTTCCTGTGTATATTTTTGTTTAAATACGTTTTTTAAAAGTCATCTTGTTCGTATGTAATTTACATTTAGTAAACTTCACCACTTTTAAGTGTACAATTTAGTGAGTTTTGACAAATGAGTAGTTTACCATCACCACAGTCATGATATAGAACAGTTCTATCACCCAGAAGTCTCTCACGCCCCTTTACAGTCAGTTCCTACCGTCACCTCCTGTCATCGCAACCACTGATGTGCTTTCTTACAAGTGTCTTTTTAAGGACAGAACCTTTAAATTAGATGAAATACAGTTTATAAGTGTTTTTCTTTTGTGGTTTATGCATTTTGGGTTTAATTTAAAACATCTTTTCCTAACGCAAGTTTGTTAAGATTTTCTCCTATGTTTTCTTCTAGAAGTGTTAATAGTTTTTTGAACTTATATTTAGGTCTGCAGATCATTTCAAGTTAATTTTTGTTTATGGTGCTTTGAGTCAAGGTTCATTTTTTTTACAACTGGATATTTAATTTTTCCAGCATATTTGTTGAAAAGACTATTTTTTTTCACATTGAATTACCCTGACACCTTTGTCAAAAATCAATTGACCATATATATGTGTGAGATGTTTCTGGACTCGACTCTGTGTATTGATCTATATCCGTCCATCCTTATACTTATATCTGACTGTCTTTAAGACTTTTGCTTTAGAGTAAGTATTGAAATGAGGCAGTTCAAGTCTTCTAATTTTGCTCTTCTTTTTAAAAAGTGTCTTGGCAACCCTAATATTTTCATGTAGATTATAGAATAAGCTTGTTGATTTCTGCATGAAGGTCTACTGGACTTTAATTGATAGTGTAATCTGTTGATCAATTTGGGGAGAATTGACATGTTCACAGTATTGCCTTCTGATCCATGAACATGGTATATTTTTCCAGTTATTTAGATCTTCTTTAATTCTTTCAACAATATAATGTAGTTTTTAGTGTATAGGTCTTGAACATTTTTTGTTAAATGTATCCTTATTTATCTTATTTTTTAATATTATAAATGATTTGTTTAAAGTTTCAAATCTGAATTGTTTGCATATAGAAATGCAGTTGATGTTTACTCATTAGCCTTGAATCCTGCATCCTTGCTCAGTTTGTCTATTTGTTTGTTTGTTCTTAAGTATGTTGAAATTCTCTTTGTAGATGATCACATCATGTGGGAGCAAAGACAGTTTTACTTCCTCTTTTTCAGCCTCAGTGGATTTTCTCTCTTCTTGTCTTATTAAGCTAAGACCTTCAGAGCAATGTTAAATAGCAATGTAAGAGCAGACATCCCTGCCTTATACCAGATCTTAGGGCAAAAACATTTGTACTTTTCACCATTAAGAATGTTGTTAGCTGTAGGTTTTTCATATATACCCTTTAACAAATTGAAGAAGTTCCTTTCTGTTCCCATTTTGCTAAGCTTTTTTTTTTTATAAATCATGATAGGATGTAAAATTTTGTCATATTATTTTTTTGTTTCTGTTGGGATGATCATGTGATTTTTCTTCTTTATTCCGTTGATATCTTGAATTTCATTGTTTGTTTTTTTTAATGTTAGACCAACATTGCATTTCTTAGATAAATCCCACTTAGTTATGATGTATTATCCTTTTGGTATGTTGTTGAACCCAGTTTGCTAAAATTTTGTTAAGAATTTTAAATCTTTGTTCACTAGGAATATCATTCTGTAGGGTCCCTTCTCTTCCCTACCCCGAGCAATGTCTCTGGGTTTGGATTCAGGGTAATGCTAACCTCTTAAAATGAGTCAGGCAGCATTGCTTCTTCTATTTTCTGGTAGAATTCACCAGTGAAATTTTGAGACCAACAGTTTTCCTTGTAGGAAGGTTTTTAACAATGAAGTGAAATTTAAAAAATATATTTATGAAAGCATGCATTTTATCTATTTCTTCTTGAGTGAGCTTTGGTTGTGTTTTTCCAGGAATTTATTTCATCTAATTTTTAAAATTTATTTGCTGAATATTGTTCAATTCCTATCTAGTTCTAGACCCTGAGAAGGCAACTGTACTCTATACAAGGTTCCTTCTCTCATGCAATTCATATTATGCAATTATAAAGGAGACTCATGAATGAAATTTCTTCTTAATTGAATAATTTATACATTTATTGTCTCAAGTTAATAGAAACTGTACTTAGAATAATAAATAGATATGCCCTAGAGACCAGAGACCTCAGTTTGAATCTCAGCTCTACCGCTTAAGAGCTATGTGATGCTAGGCAAGCTTCGTAACATGCCTAAATCTTAGTTTTCTCATCTGTATGATAGAGATAATCATTGTACCTATTTTATAACGTTGTTTTAGGATTAAATAATATAATGCATGTAACTTACTTAGTATAGTGCCAAACAAGTAGCAGTACTCAAAAATGGTGCCTATTGTGATAGTAATAATAACTTATATTTATTATATTTAACCATCTATAATATGGAAATAGCATTTTGTAGCTTTTGTGATTGTTGTTAGAATGTAATATCTTAGTGCTCAAAAATTGTAGTGTTTATTATTTTTATTGTGTTGGTATTGGATATATTTCATAAATAGCCCAAATATTTCACATTATATCCTAATAGATTTAAATATTTTAAAATAATTACCTTGAGAATTTTTACTCTTTTAAAAGTATAATTTTTTCTCCAAATGAAAAATCTATTAATATTTAATGTGGTAGAACTGAGCAATTTCTTTTTTAATCTTGTTAGTAGAGTCGTAATAAAATACTTTAATGTAAATTATTTTAATTATGGAAATAAAATTTTAAAAAATTTTAAAGGAACTATTTTTGTACTTACCATATTATAAAGTATTTTCATTAGGTGACTTTTGATCCCAGAAAATTTCCTTAACTTTTCATGCCTTGCATTAATTGTTTAAAAATTAGATAGCTAGTGGGAAGCAGCTACATAGCACAGGGAGATCAGCTCGGTGCTTTGTGACCACCTAGAGGGGTGGGAGGGAGACGCAAGAGGGAGGAGATATGGGGATATATGTATATGTATAGCTGATTCACTTTGTTATAAAGCAGAAACTAACACACCAATGTAAAGCAATTATACTCCAATAAAGATGTTAAAAAAAACAATTGCCAGCCTACAGGCTACTTTTTCCAGTATCAGGCACCTAGTTAGATCGAGAATTCTTTTTACATTTTCAGACTTGTAAGAAGAGGGCAAGAAATAGAGAAATAGGGCTTGAGGTATTTAGCTGGAAATTTATAAACAAACAACTGTTTCAGAGTCCAGCCATCTGACCTTAGATCCCTTTCAATTCTCCTGAAACATCCTAAGGGTTTAATTTGTATTTTAAGAAATGTAATTTTGAACTATTTATTAAAATATGGCATTTTATCAGTATCCTTTCTGGAAGAAACTTTCTTCAAAAACTAAATGTAAATTTACATTACTTTACATTAATTTTTCTGTGTGAAATGCATAGAAACTGAGTTCAACTTGAGAAGAGGATAGACATGATCTAGAAAACAATTAATATGAATTACCTATTAAATGTAAGTGTACTTTTATTTGATCCTATAAAAGTACATGTTTAAATGTTTGTTTTATTGTATAACTGATACCATTCCAATTGTGTAGTATAGTATTTGCTACAGACTGAATCTTTATGTCCACCCTAAACTCATATGTGGAAACCTAATCCCTAGTATGATGGCATTTGGAGGGTGGGGCCTTTCTAGTGATTAGGTCATGAAGGTGGAGCCCTCCTGAATGGGATTAGTGCCCTTATAAGGGACACCTCAGAGAGCTCAGTTGCTCCTTCCCCATTGTGAGGACACTGTGAAAAGACAGCTGTCTGTGAGCCAGGAAGCAGGTACCCGATCTGCAAGTGCATTGATCTTGGACTTCCCAGCCTCCAGAATTGTGGGAAATAAATTTCTGTGGTTTATAATTCACCCAGTCTGTGGTAATCAGTTATAACATCCCAAATGGACTAAGGCAGTATTGTTGACTAGTTTTCTTGTATGTGAGCTAGAGACATTCTTTTCATCTTAGGTCTTTTTGTAAACCTAAGGGATGTGTTAATCAGCATTATTGCACAGACTCCTATGTCTCATTGCTTAATTAATTAGTTGTCTTTAGGGTACTCAGGTTCCAAGCTAAATCAATATTATGATAATGAATGTAATCATTGTAATTATTGACCCATATTGAGCATATTTTGTTATTTTCTGTTAACTGATATTTTGCTATTACAAAGGAGTGACTAAAGTTTGTATAGACAGTATTTGCAAGAAAAAAGTGTAATTGAATTTAAAGTCTTAGATTGCAGTGATAGTTCTCAGGATGTTGTTTAAGTCTAGATCTTTATTATTTTTAAAGTTTGTTGCATATTTTTCAAAATATAACAATTTATTTTAAAGATAAACATTCTTTAAAATGTTTGTAATGAAATGTTTGTAATGAAATATAAACTTGTATATTTAGATCATTAAGGCAATCTATTAATATTACATTACTATATTCCCACAGCATTGCTAAGCACAACACACACACACACACAAACATGTAGTCATTGCTAAAGGAACTTAAATTTCTAAAGGTATGTTCCTTGCTTGAGGAGCAAAAAATTCATTTTTTAAATAAAAACAAGATTATTTAGTTATTGTGTGTGATTTTTTAATGTTTCTAATAAAAATACTTTACCTTCAAAACTTTAAGCCTAATTTTCCTTATAAATAATTCTTTGGAAAGTATTTTTTAATTTAACTTTATTCTTTGCAGTACGTATTTATTAAGTACCTAATATGTGCTACATGCTAGGCTTGGTGCTGAGGATGCAAAGCTATAGAGCACTTGTGCAGTCTTCCTCTTTCTTCTGTGCCTCTGCCAAGAAAAAAAAATTTGTCAGAAGCCTGAATTAGTAAAAGCATCAACAGTATGTTTACTTAAAACCTTTATAAAATTTCTCCCATTATGAAAGTAACAACAGTACATGTACATTGCAGAAAACATCAAAATGTTATTTCAGTTCAATTGATAAAATACTTATTTATTGACTGCGTGCTACAAGCTAGTCACTGTGCTATGTACTTAGTACGTGGCATGAGGAAGACAGATGGTCTCACATTTAGGAAAGTATAATGCTCTGGGAAATGGATATTAAACAAATTATTACAGGTAATTTTCAAGGTATAAAACAGAAAAAAAATACTCTAAATCTTACCATCTAGCAATGATCACTATTACCATATTAGTGTATTTTCCTGTTTTTATACTGTAGCCATAATTTCCATTTTATTTAATATTGTAAAATACATACTAGTTGCCTAGTAATTAATTATGCAGATGTAATTTATTAAATCCTTACTATATTTTTGAATGTTTAGATTGTTTTCATTACTTAACCAACTTTACTTAAGTATAAGCTACATACAATAAAATGTACTCACTTTAAGTATACATAACTTATATGACTTTTGACAAACATCTATGCATGTAGTCCCCATTACAAAAAGATGCAGAACATTTCCACTGCCACAAAAAGTTCTGCTATTCCTCTTTGCAGTCAGTCTTCCCTGTCTCATTCTGTCATCTCCTGCTTCTATACCTGGCCCTAGGCAACTACTGATCTGCTTTCTGATACTAAAGATTTGATTTACCTTTTCTAAAATTTCACAGAAATGGAATCATACAATATGTACTCTTTTATGTCTGTTTCTGTTTCTTTTGCTCAGCCTAATATTTTTGAGATTATCCATGTCTCAGTAGTTTGTTCCTTCATTTCTGAGTCATGAGCATGCTATATCGATGTTTTTTAATCTGTCCTGCTTTTGGTGTACATTTGGATTGTTTCTGGTCATCGCCTACTATGCATAAAGCTGATATGCACATACATGTACAAGTTTTCTTTTTTCTTGGCTAAATACTGGGGAGTATAATTGTTGAGTTTATAATAAGCATATGTTTACATTTTGAAAAATTCCAAAACTGCTTTCCAAAGTAGTTGTGTCATTTTGCATTCCTAGTATCAATGCCACAAGAACTCTAGTTGTTCCATATCCACACCAACTCTTGGTGTGGTCAGTCTTTTTAATTTTAGTCATTCTAATGTGTATATAGAAGTATATTATTGTGGTTGGTTTTGAGTTGCATTTTTTGATGACTAATGATATTAAATATATTTTCACATATTGGCCATTTGAATACATTTTTTTACCTGTATGTTCGAATATTTTGTCTATTTATTAATTGGGTTATCTTATTGTTAAATTATAATAGTTCTTTATATATTCTGGTTACAAATAGTTTGCCAAATGAGTGTATTATAAATAGTTCCTCTCAGACTGTACCTTGCCTTTTCATTGTCTCAGTGATATTTTCTGAGCAACAGAAATTTTAAATTTTGAAATCCAATTTATCAGTTTGTCTTCTTTGTTTTTTTTTATATACTATCTAAGAAATCTTTGTCTATCATGGATGAGAAATATTTTCTCCTATATTTCCTTTTATAACTTTTATAATCGTGCTATTACATTTAGGTTTATGATATTTTTTATTTTTATGTATGCTGTAAGCTAAGGATTGAAGTTCATTTTTTATCCCATGTGGATATTTGGTTATTCCAGAATCTATTGTTGAAAAGTCTATCCTTTGCCCCATTGAATGACCTTGACACCTTTGGCATATGTGTGTGTCCTTTGCTCTAACACTTTTGACATATGTGTGTGTCCTTTGCTCTAACACTAATACTGCTGCACTATAGAGGCAGTATCCTCAAGGACTCTAGTGGGTGCCACATTTCTTAAGAAGTTTTCCCATTTTGCCTGGTGAGAACAAAAAGTATTTTTAGCTCTATGAGCCGGTGATTTTTTTCACCTGATTCTTTCCAATGGCTCTTTTCCCTGGCCTCAGAATTTTCCTCATATACATGTGCTGATTAGTAAGACTCAGAGGCAGTTCATTGCAGGTCCCTGGAGTTCTCCTCTTTGTGGTTCTCTGCCTCATGAATTACAGCTACTTTGGTCTCCCCAGTCTCTGAACTCTCTATCCTTACTTCAAGAATTCCACAGGTTCTGTTTTGGTTTTCTTTCCCTGTGTTACATTCTGGATGGTCTCTCCAGGCAGCAAGCTGGAACAACCATAATTACCACCTTGTTTCCCTTTTCTTTGGAATCACTGTACCTTGAAGCCTAATGCTTAATGTATGAAAATCCTTGTTTTATTTATTTTATATCATGGTAAAAACAGAAGTCTCTAACCTTTATATTTTATGGATATTTCCACTGGATGCAAAATTTTAGGATGTGTTTTTTTTCTTTCAGCAATTTGGACATATCGTTCCATTGTCCTTTCACTTATATAGTTTCTGAGAAGAAGTCTGTGGAAATTCTCCTATTCGTTCTTCTGTATGTATTGTGTTTTTTCCGTTCAGAATTTTTAAAAGATTTTCTGTCACTGGTTTTTCAGCAATTTTAGTGTGATCTGACTGGTTATGTTCTGAGTATTCATGCCTGTTTGTTAGTTTTCGTCTCACTGAGTTTCGTTGAAATACCTAGTCTGTGCATTTATCTTTTTTATCCTAGTTTGGAAAAATTCAGTCACTTTGCAGATGTCTCCCTCTCTCAGGATCTGCTGTTATCCATATGTTAGACTCCTTGACGCTATTCAAGAGGTTGCTGAGATTTTTTTTTTTTCAGGTGCAATTTATATAGTTTTCTTCTGCTATGACTTCTTGTTCATTTGTCTTTTCTCTGCAATGTCTAATCTGTTGTTAATCCCATCTAGTGAAATTTTTATTCAGATATTATATGTTTCATCTTTAAACGTCCTATTTATTTCTATTTCCCATTATCTCTTCTTTATGTTCCTGTACTGCTTTAAAGTTACTGTCTATTAATACCATCATCTCTTATTTTTGAGGTCTGTTTCTAATGACTGACTTTTTTGTTGGTGATGGGTCATATTTTCCTGCATCTTCTCATGTCTAGTAATTGTTGATTGTATACTAGATACTTTGATTTTACTTGAGTGTTTAGATTTTGTTATCTTCCTTCAAAGAGTGTTACATCTTGTTCTGGAGAGCAGTTATTTGCAAATATGATATTTTACACTCTTGTTTGTTAGCTTTGTTAATGTATGGTTTAGCTTTTACTCCGACTTCTTTGAAATATCTACTGAATGCCTGCGTGTTCAATAATGACACTCTTCTGACTTTTCTCCAAAGTTAAGCAAATATTGTGGCACCATTTATTAAATGGTCATTTTTCCCCCATATACTTCATATCCTTATGTGTAATCATCAACTTTACCATATTCTAAATTTTTATAAAGTAACCTGTTTCTGGCCACCTGATTTCATTGATATTTCTTTTAATTTGTATGCCTATTCCATATGAATTGTAGCTTTATAGTATCTCTCAATTTCTTCAGACAGAAGTTTTCTTGAGAGCATTAATATATTGAGCAAAAATCTTGTTTCAATAATATCTTGGCTCATTTCATTCATTTTTTCTAAAAGAGTCACATACCATTTCTACCTTTATATTCTCTTCTTAGCCCACCTAAGTATGACACCTCTTCCCCGAAAAGTAGCGTATGACCTAATTCCTATGCCTGGTAAATGTTAATTTCCTTCCTGAAACTTTCTTTTCCTTTATTCTTCAGGTATTCTTTCTGTTTGTATTTCTTTTAGGACTCTATCTTAATATCCTGTTCTGCTTCTTTTTCCTGTCCTTATGTGCAGTCATACCCTAAAATTCTGACCTTAACTCTGTTTGCAGTTTCTACTAAATTTCTGGGCTATACCTTGCTTCCTTGGTGTCAACAGTATCCTTTATATAAATGACTCACACATTTACCTTTATACCCTTTGGTCCCATAGTTCTAAAGCTGTGCTATCAAGTTCTTATTTAAATGTCAACAGGTCAAAATAAAATCCATTGCTCCTCTGTCTCCATCCCCATTCTTCTCCTTTACACTGCTGGCAGCAACACCTACTCAGCCATCCTTAGGGAAACTTCAATACTGTTGCTCTCTGCCTTTGCCCAAATGGTGCAAGCTAGTTCCCTCTGGAATATTGACTCTTGAAAGGTCTGTTACTAGCACTAATGTTCCTCAGAAGCTCTTATCCAGCTCAAAGGTTACTTCTTATATTACCAAACATACTTATTCAGTTCTTTATGTGTGCTTTCTATTTTATAACTACACATTTTAGTGGAATTATTTATATATCTGGTTGTTCTAACCAAATAGTGATATTCTTTCAGATTGGTACCATTTCCTCTCATTGTGTCTGCAGCTTTTTCACAGTGGTTGTACCGAATTGGTGTTCAGTAAGTTTTGTTGCACTTTATGAATTGTTTATCTGACTACTGTAGTCTCAGATTTTTTTAATTGATTCTCTAGTTGCTGCCAGAGTTGTGTACTTAAAATTATGCTAATTTTTTTCGGACTTTCCTGGTGGCACAGTGGTTAAGAATCCTCCTGCCAATGCAGGGGACATATGTTTAAGCCCTGGTCCGGGAAGATCCCACATGCCGCGGAGCAGCTAAGCCCGTGTGCCACAACTACTAAGCCTGCACTCTGGAGCCTGCGAGCCACAACTACTGAGCCCATGTGCCACAACTACTGAAGCCTGTGCTCCTAGAGCCCATGCTCCGCAACAAGAGAAGCCTGCACACCACAACAAAGAGTATCCCCCACTTGCCACAACTAGAGAGAGCCAATGCGCAGCAACAAAGACCCAACACAGCCAAGAATAAATAAAATTATGCTAAAATTTTTAACCCAAATGTCTTTGACACTCCTTATCTACAAAATTAATCTCTAAACCATATCATAGCAGTCAAGGTCCTAAACAATCTGGCCTCATCTTTGTGGGGTTTTTTTGTTTTTTTCTTTTTTTTGCTTAAGTTCTGTCATTATCATGGATGTGTATTATTGTTCTTCAGCTACATGCCCTCCCTATGTGTTGTTTCCTTGCCATTACTATTTTTTTTCTTTAGCATTAATTTCTTCTACATACATCTATTAATTACCTCCTATGTTGATGGACTATACTAGGCTGTGGTCAAAATATTAAGAAGGATAGAACTTGTGGTCAAAATATTAAGGTGGATATTAAGAGGGATTAATTTGTTCCACATACATTTATTAATTACCTACTATGTTGATGTACTATTACTAGGCTGTGGTCAAAATATTAAGATGGATAAAACTTGCACTGTTTTGTATGCTTTCCTTATATTCTCCATTTGTGAAAAATCCATCCTTCAAAACGTGAGATGCTACCTTATCTGTGAAGTCTCCTCAGATCATTCCAATAAAGATTAATCATCCTTTGCCTCCAAAGCATTTTTAATATTGGAATTACAGGATTTCTCATAGCTCTCTTGTTTTTTATCTGTGCATATATCTCCTTCATCGGGTTGAATTTCTTAAGGTCAGGGATTATGTCTTAATCACCATTATATGCCCTCTTTTTCTCTTCCCAGTGTCCAATAACAGTGACTTTAACATAATTGATGCTCACTAAATGGAAAGTTGGTTCAAAGCCAAGGTAGAAACTTAGAAGGAATATTCAGAGAAAATCAGGAGAGTTGTAGTACCAAAGCCAAGGAATGTTTATAAGAAGGAGAGGGTAATAAGTGATGTTCTAAGCTCCAGAACGAGAGGTTCTTGGTTGTGTTAACAGGAATAAGTTCCATAAAGTAGCAAGGGTAGACATCAGAGGAGAGCAGATTGAGAAATAAATAGAGTTCTTCTCCTTAAGTAGCTTTTTTTTTTTAGCTGATATTTTTACAGAAATTGGCTGGAAGACAAATTGAAGATTTATGGTCTAAATAAAGATCTAGAAGCCTGCATGTATTATGTTGATTTAGGGAAGATCTATATCTTTTGTGTTGTAGATGAGTGGGTACTAGGCTTGACATTTGAAGAAAATTTAGAAATCTAACTACTACTTTCATCTCATTAGAAGACTACCATAAATCTGGGTCACAGGGGTTCCTTTGTCAAAATTAGTTATATTTCGTATTAAAGGATGACAGAAATTACTTTGACCTAGAAATATTTCAGAATGATGATCCATGCTTCTTTCTACTTCCTGTCTTTGTTTGAGTGGTAGAGCATTAATAACATGTATGTACCTGTATAAAATGAATGAATTTTGAAGCATATCCCTGAGTAATTTTATACATTGGTTTGATTTTTGGCATAGTATATTTGGTCATTTATAAGACACATTGAACATTTCAGAGTGCCTTTTATATTTGGTGGTGTGTCATAGTTTTAATTGACCTCATTTTTTTTTCTTGGTATTAACATAAAAAGTTGGTGGAGTTGCAATCAACAGCATCTTAGATTTGATAAAATATGACAATATAGTAGAGAGCATTAAAGTTTAGAGACTATCTGCCAAACATTTTAGTTTTACTATAAGTAATGTTGAACCAGTCTTTTTTGGCAATAGTTACATGATATTACCTCTTCTCTCTTTACTATGACAATGGGTTATGTATAAATTTTATCTTAAAATAATGATAAACTCTTAAGTGGAGTTGGAGGTGGGAAAAGGGAAGATGGAATCTATAGAGAACCTCTTTTATGTTACCTAAATTATGATTTGGTGTGTGAGAAACAAATCTCAGTTAACCATAATTCTTATAAATTTGTAGAAGCAGTTTGTAGAAGTAATCTATGTGAAAATATAGTTAATTTCTGATCTTGCAGTCAAGAATACATTGACTGATTGGTTCATTTCTTTAATCAAAGACATGTATTGAGTACCTACTGTGATACTCGGCAGTGTACTCAGCACTGCGAACCATCTTTTGTTGTTCCTGGTGGATTTCTTAATACAGTGAAACAGTACACAGAAAGGTCAGTAGTCAATTCATAGTGCCTGAAACCAGCTCCTTCCTCATATACATTATTGAACTGAGAGCTGAGACGGGCAGTTTCTTAAATAAAGAGGCTGTCTAAATGCAGAGCTGGATGCTTGACCACAGTGAGAACCCAATAAATATTTGTTGACTGTTGTTAACAGGAAATGGATGGGCTTATAGTTTTAAGTGATTACATGAGAAAAGGTTGGTGTCATAGTTAGTTATTATTGAAATAGGAAGAGTATGCATTGAGAACTATTAGGGGAATAATGGGAGCTTCTCAGTCCATTTTGGGCATTACTAACATAAATTGAAAATGTAAAGCCTCACAGTTTCTCATTGCAGAAAACATGGATTTAAACATTGAAAACATTTCTAGAGGTATCATGATGAATCAAGAGTTGTAGAATTTAACAAGTTCACATAAATAAGGTTCCACAAATCAGCAGTCCTTCCTTTGAAATCAAGTGTAACTCAGATAATTAAGTCGAAATATTCCATCTATGCTTATGTGCATTTATTTTAATAAAGTCTCAATACCTAATCCTTGAAAGAGTGAAGCAACAGTATACTGAGTGGGAGATGTAATCTGATGATGCATACTTTTTCCTCTGGTAACTGAAGGTTAAATGGGTAGCAAGCAGAATGCCTTAAACAAGATTGGTATATTGATTAAAGTGCTGATTTAACAGCTCGCAGTCTCCCCTTGGAAACCTGGAAAAGATAAGCCAGCTGCTGTCTAAGACTGCTCAGTGTCCGCTGAGAGTACACTATCTATCATCACAATATGGTGATGAGAGGTGTTTTATGTTTGTGTTAATTTCCCCCACTAAATCAGTAATTATTACAATCCTGTCCCTGCTGTTTACTCTGCAGCTGTTTTTCCATTTGTCGAGAGAGAGGGTGTTCTCTGAGGACCGCACACGTTTCTATGGTGCAGAAATTGTCTCTGCCTTGGACTATCTACATTCCGGAAAGATTGTGTACCGTGATCTCAAGGTAAAAAAGAAAAGTAATCAGAATTTGTTTTTGCAGAGGCTGTAGGGACAAACACAAAGTAATTACAAAGTTACACAGTTTGGAGAAAAGCAGATTTAGTTGGGAAATAAAACCACTCTGTTTAAGAATTTGGTTCACTGTATTTGACAGGAAATTTCATTCACTGATAAATGTGTAGTAGTTTTATGTCCGAGTTTTTGACATGCTAAATAAGTTCTTCTTGACTGCTCTGATCAAATATGATCTATCAATAATAGTTTCATTTTTCTGAAAGTGTAATGAGTAATGTTAAACATCTGATTATAAGTCAAGTAACTTTGCAAGTGACATTTTAAAATAAATTTCATTATTCTAACATCCTGTGATGTATTATGAAGAAATTTTTATAATAAATAAGATTACTTGGGGGAAGGAAAATATTTGATTTGGTATTAAATTTTTAGTGGGTTTAAATACCTGAAGCATTTTAATATAGCCTTTTATCAATTTGTTTAATTTCCATTTGAAAAGCACTGTATTTCTTTTATCAGTAATAGTGACTTTATTTCTCTAAGTTTCTTTCTGTTAAGACCCTCAGAATAGCTCAGGGATTGGCAAACTTTCTGTGAAGGCCAGATAGTAAATATTTTAGGCTTTGCTGCTCTTACAGTGTCTTTTATAACTCCTCAGTGCTGCTGTTGTACGGTGAAAGCAGCCACAGACAATATGTAAATGAGCGTGTCTGGCTGTGTTCCAGTAAAACTTTAATTACAAAAACAGGCAGTAGGCAAGATTTCACCTACAAGCCATATTTTGCTGACCCCCGGAGTAACTCATAAAAGATAGCAGTAATTCTCGTGACACTGTTTTGAATTAGATTGGTCATATTAAGGAAATTTGTACCATGACACACTCTGAACAAGTTCTAAATGTGACAATCTTACTTTCTTAAAAAGTAAATCATATGATAATCTTGACCTATTAAAATCTGACACAGAATTGCTTTATTTATCAATTACTAGTTCATTTAAAATATGATTTGTAGAGATAGAAGTTATACTAGTCTTTTATGAAATTCTGTTTCTATGAAATAAGGTATATATTTACATATTATAGCACATAAGAGAAATCACAATTATCCCCTCACTCCCATTCCCTCCTGTTTAAACACCTGTGATTCTTAAGTTATCTAATTATTTAAGCAGTTGTCTAAGTTATTTTAAGATGTTGCTATCATATACATTTGTATTATGAATGATCCCTAAGAAGTAACTATCTCAAAAAATATTATTTTACATGATGACAGTGAAATATAGTATGTATTTTTTTAACATCTTTATTGGAGTATAATTGCTCTACAATGGTGTGTTAGTTTCTGCTTTATAACAAAGTGAATCAGCCATACATATACATATATCCCCGTATCTCCTCCCTCTTGCGTCTCCCTCCCACCCTCCCTATCCTATCCCTCTAGATGGTCATAAAGCACCGAGCTGATCTCCCTGTGCTATGTGACTGCTTCCCACTAGCCATCCATTTTACATTTGGTAGTGTATATATGTCCATGCCACTCTCTCATTTCATCCCAGCTTACCCTTCCCCCTCCCTATGTCCTCAATTCCAAGTCCATTCTCTATGTCTGCATCTTTATTCCCATCCTGCCCTTAGGTTCTTCAGAACCTTTTTTTTTAGATTCCATATATATGTGTTAGCGTATGGTATTTTTTTCTCTTTCTGACTTACTTCACTCTGTATGACAGACTCTAGGTCCATCCACCTCACTACAAATAACTCAGTTTCGTTTCTTTTTATGGCTGAGTAATATTCCATTGTATATATGTGCCACATCTTCTTTATTGTTTTATTTCTTAACATATTATTGATTAAAGAAGCTATAAAACTCTGTTTTTAGGAAAAATGAACTATGCAACTGTATCTATATCAGGGATGATCAACTAAGTGCCCAAATAGACCAGAGATGGATATGAATCAACAATATGATTATATTTAGCCTGCAGCTTTTTATAGCCAGGAGTGGCAGAATTCAGCATCCCTATATCTGATGTCTGAATGGCCAAATAATCCTATAATGTTTAAATGTCTTGAATCCAGAGTTTTAAAAAAGAATTTAGTTATATGGTATGATAAAACATAAGTTATATAGCATTTCCAAATTTACTTAGAAGTAGTTAGCTCTTCTCTGCCTGATCTACTCCCCCCCCACCATTCCCACTTTATATTTTATGAATTCTGTTTGTAGGGAGAAGGGGGAGGATTTCCTGGATTTAAGAAAATGAGAATAATTTTGAAGTACTTAGTAATGTATCCAAAATGCTTAAAGCTGGAAGATGGAATTATTACTCTAAAGAAACAGAAGAATACTCACTTGATTGCTAGCATTGATTAAGGAATGATATAATTGGGATCGTTTTGGTCAGTATCTCCATTGATCATTTCTCATTAATGAATCAACATATTGGTACATTGAAGTTCATTTAATGAGTTTTGTTGCTCCATCCTTTCTGATGATGAAATTAGACTAAATTTATTAAGCCACAGTGCTAATACTTTGTATATGAATACCAGCCATGTAGTTACCATATAAACAGACCACTAACTTTATTAGACAATTAAGTGGCCTCTGCTCTCTAAATTTATTTACTTTTTAATATAACCTTAAGTTAAAGGTCTAAGTAAATGTATAGCATTGGACAGAATCCATGGAACATACACCGAGAAGAATGGATAATGTAAAAAGTCAGACATTCAAAATTTATACGTGTTGTTTGTATCCATATTGCACATGATAGAATGAGATCTTTAGGTAGAGTCGTAGAAATTTAGAGCTGACCCATAGTTTACAGCTGAGCTCATTGAAGACTAGAAGCCGAGTAAGGGATTTACTGAAAGTAATGGACTAAGTTGGTGACATAGTCAAGATTATTGGATTCCATGAATCCTAGCTCCAGGTATAATGTTCTTTTTATTACACCATTCTGCCTTTCTAGAGATGAAATGAACTTTAGGTGGGGGAATTCATTGGATTAATTCTAGGAGATCTTTGTAAATCTAAAATTTGAATAAAGCTGCCAAAGATAAGAGAAGGAATGTTTTAAATATATGTATACAAAATATATTCAAAATAACATTATCAAAAACTGATTTAGGTACCCACTTTGATTTGTCTCAGATTGGTCTCTGTCTTCTCCTTACTAATAACCTTGTGTTTATTCAAATACAAATCCATTTGAGATACTTATGGTAGCTGCACCTCTCAAGTAAATCAGTACCTGTTTGCCACTGACCCATTCATCATTAGAGGCAAAGCCTTATTTCATGTGCAAGTTAATTTAAGACATTTTATCAGTTCATAGTTCCTAATAAATTGGTGTTCACAGCAACAGATAAATTATTGCAACTTTTGTTGTAGTTTAAAAAGTAAGTTTGCATAATTTATCAATACATGTCATGATATTAAATTTTGCTTCAGTAAGGACCCAAATTCTTTGTGATTACTTAGGAAAAACTGATATTGCTTTACAATAGCATAAAAATTTGAAGAAATCTCTCCTAAGACTGTGTCAGTAGTACAAGTTTTTTTGAAAACTTCTTTTCTGCTTAGCTCTTGTTTTTGTAGGTATTCAATATAACCTTTCTTTTCAACGACCATGGCCATCCAAGGATAGAATAGGCTGAACTAGGGACATTTGCAAAGGTACTGATACTGGAATTTCATTAAGAATTAATTTCTGGGACTTCCCTGGTGGCGTAGTGGTTAAGAATCCGCCTGCCAATGTAGGGGACACGGGTTCTATCCCTGGTCTGGGAGGATCCCGCATGCAGCAGAGCAACTAAGTGCATGTGCCACAACTACTGAGCCCATGTGCCACAACTACTGAAGCCCACGCACCTAGAGCCCGTGCTCCACAACAAGAGAAGCCACTGCAATGAGAAGCCTGTGCACCGCAAGGAAGAGTAGCCCCCGCTCGCCGCAACTAGAGAAATCCTGTGCACAGCAACAAAGGCCCAACACGGCCAAAAATAAATAAATATTTCTAAAAATGAATTCATTTCTCCCAAGAGTTTATGACAGGGGGAGGGGCAAGAATAATGCGTAAATTGCTACTGTATTCTACTTGTGGAAAATCTAATCTTGTTTTCTACCTAATCAGAGAATTTAATGGTTATTTTAACCACTTACATTGTTAACGTGAGAAACTGCCAGATAGATTTAGATAATTTCTAAGACTCAGTGATGGCACAAAGGGATGGTTTCAGAGAGCCTTATATCACAGCCCTCCCAATCTTCCTCAGCTCCTAAATAAACCAGCGGTCTGAATGAAACAGTGTGCTTACTTTACATACAGAGTCTCAAGACACATCCTCTAACTCCCACTTCTAACCAGTCACTCTGGATTCCCTCTTTTATAATTTAAGCCACTGCTACTAAGAACCCCTTCCACCTCTAACATTAATGTATACTATTGGGCTATGTTACTCAAGTGTAGTAAATTCTTAAATGTAGTATTTCTTAAACCCCAACCTAGATGGGATCTCTGCTGTTGTATATTGTGAATTCTTTTCCATCTTAGGAAGGTTCAAAGTTTTCCTTTCAGCATTTCAACACACTGTCTTAATTCCATGGTCATTAAGTTCCTGCAGGTCAGCCATGTGACATTTGCAACTTGGATACCCATAAATCTAAATATGCAGTGTGCAGGGGAGGAATTTCTTATTACATTCTTGAGCCTGAGACAGTCTTGGTACTGATGTAACTGTGCTAAAAAGGATTTGTAAGAGTGAGTGAAGGGTCTTGTTTTTGGTATTGCTACAGTAGTTCTCAGAGGCCTTAGGAACTGCTATTATCATTCCTTTGTTTAATCACAAAGTGTCAGCCATTTAATTAAAATGATACCTAAAAGATATATATATATATGTGTGTGTATATTTATCATAGATAGATATTAGAATATATATGAATTGTATATTAGAAAGCTTTTAAAAGTTAAAAACTCTTAAACTTTCTAATAGGAAGAGTTTAATTTTATTCTAGGCACCAGCAAGAGCAGAAAAAGGAGCATAGTGTTTTCTTGCTATATTTTCTTGTTCACAAAGCACAGAGGAAAAAAGATTTCAAAATCTACCAAATCAAGATCCTCTGTCAAATAATGCCTGTCCAATTCAACTGGGTAAAAAATGTTGCCTTTTTTAAATGGAAACTCTAGGATGTCTAATATTTTTGTCTCCTCAAAATATGAACTATTAGATAACAAACAACCCTCTGATACAAATTGTAAGCATTACCCAGATTTGAAGATATAATCTTTTCTTTCAGACTTCCTATTTAACTTCATACGTTGCTTTTGCTGGTAGATGCATCCATTAAGCATAAACATAATGCCCTGCTCTCAATCCCAGATGCTAAGACTGACAGTGGAAATAAAACAGATGCATATAAAGTTTTATAATAGAGAGTACCTGAACAGTCAGTTACAGTATATGCATTTTTCCTTTTATGGTTAAGAAAAGGAAGAAGGAAAGCATTAGATTTAGGAGAGAGAACCAAAGAAAGGTGATTTGTAAATATTTTTATTCCTCCTTTACATAGTGGAAGGGTCCCTAAAAATGTTTGATGAAATATTTATGTTAGTGTCAAATGCACTAAGGAAGTGATTTCCAGGTGTTTTTGATATATCTAAGCCTTTGATCTGCTTTGGAAAGATTACCAGGTGATTCTGTGCATCCTTCACATTTGTGAATCATAACACTGATCGTTCTTATATTTTATGAAAACTTTGTTATGCATTTGCGTAAAATTATTATTTATTTTTTAAACCAGACTGGATATTAAATTAGCCCCAATTTATCTTTATACAAGATTAGATTTGGGGATATCATTTTTTTAAGGTGATATATCTCTGACTGTTGTTCATACTGATGGACAAGTTGTTTTTGTCATTCATGCTCAGCAAAATGACATTTCAGGATGGTGAGAGAAGAAAAATAATTGATGGAAGAAGGTGGACACTATTATAAAATAACTGGCTCAAAAATTGTAAAATATTTGTTTATTCAAAAGAAATTGTTGCATATTAAAAAATGCTTTTTTTGGCTTCCCTGGTGGCGCAGTGGTTGAGAGTCCGCCTGCCGATGCAGGGGACACGGGTTCGTGCCCCGGTGCGGGAAGATCCCACATGCATCACCGAGCTGACAAAAGTGTTTTATAGGGCTCCATTTCTGAACTTTGCTCTTGTATAGAAGAGCACACACCATTTTGATAAATTATGAATCAGCCATTAAACTCTCCATGTTTAATAAATGATCAATACATTTATTGATTAAGTTCTACATTCAGTATCTCATTTAATTCTCAAAACAATCACATTGGATCATTACTGTTATTTACTCTGTGTTATAGATGAAGTTGAGGCACATAGATGTCAATAGGTTACACAGTAAGAGATAAAACTTGAATTTACGTTTAAGTTCTCTGACTTGACTCCATAATCTTATGCACATTGCTCTCTACTGCCTCCTATGCAATATGTTACCTTATCCCCATTATGGTGACCTTTACCCCATCTCTCACAGTCATCCCGTAGGCTGACCTTATTTCTGACTATATCATTGTAATTAAGCTGATTTATAAAACAAGTAGAATGATCAACTGTCCTATTTTGCCTAGAACTTCCCCAGTTGTAGAACTTTAAAGTCCTGCATCCTGGGAGCCCCCCTCAGTTCTAGGTAAACTGGGACTCTCGGTCACTTTCATCCTGTTCCTATTCTTCACTCAAACCCTGTCCCTGCATCTCATTTCATTCCTCATCCCTCAACCCTTGGTATCTTGGAAATGAGATATGAGATTAGAGAATTAGGTATGAATCGGGATATTTAAAAATGTATGTACTTATCGGTATTAAAAACAGTATTTATATGTTGTGATACTTCTGTATCTATCCACTTCAAAATAGTCTCGTCAGAATGTGGAGAATTAGCACATTAGCGCATACTATCATGTTTCACTTTGCATGTAAAGCACATAAAGCGAATTGACATAATATACACCAAACACATTTTATTCAATATTATTATGTATTATTTGACATTTTTGTAAGAATTTTTGTGTATTATAAAAGATATAGTATTTTAAGAACTTAATATGGTTTGCTTTTATATGTTATGATGTATTCATATGTTAGAACAATAAGCATATTTTTAAAAGTTAAGAAAAGAGCATATATATTTTCATTCAACAAAACAACAGACACTCCGGTATATACTTCTCTTTCTTGTTATGGCAAGGTAGGAACAGGAGGAAGAAGAGAGTGTTGTTTGAAAGAGAAGGAAAAAGGGGAGAAAATCAGAAACAGAAAGAAGAGAAGGGTTTTCAAGGCAGAAAGAGAAGTAGACAGATTCTTGACGTTCCTGATTGTTTTCCCTATTTAGGACTTACTGCCATTTGTGCAAATTGGGTTTGATTTGGGGGTCCAGTTAGTAGAGAATCATGAGGAAGATGCAAACTCTCTGAATTTAGATAAAATAAGAGAACTTTCATTTTTGAAAGGTTTAGCAATATATTTATGGTTCATTCAGCTCTCTGTAGACAAGTCAAAAACAGACTCACTTCTCTGAAGTCTATGCAGTGCACGAAACATATTGAGCATTGAGTTCAGTTGGGTAGCACATTTAAGTTCTATACTGAAGGACGTGTACTCTGTCTGAGCTTGCTTAACTGTATTTAGTCTCTGGTTTATAAGACATTGGATAATATGACAGAGTATACCACCATCACATTTTATATGGTTGTTGTCTGTTTATGTTCTTATATGGAGTTCTATTTTGAATTTGATACTGACTTCAGAGTTTGGGTAGGCGCCTTCATACATCATCATGTTAAGGAGGAGAATAATGATCTATTCCTTAAGTTAATTATCATTCATCCTGCTACTGTTTTTTTTTTTTTTTGTGATACGTGGGCCTCTCACTGTTGCGGCCTCTCCCATTGCGGGGCACAGGCTCCAGACGCACAGGCTTAGCGGCCATGGCTCACGGGCCCAGCCGCTCCGCGGCATGTGGGATCTTCCCGGACCGGGGCACAAACCTGTGTCCCCTGCATTGGCAGGCGGACTCTCAACAGCTGCGCCACCAGGGAAGCCCATGCTACTATTTTTTTTCACGTGTCTTTTGTGAATGCATTTCTGCATTACGTCTTCTGCATTATGTCTTCAAGATTGTTCTTTTTGTATTAATGGATTCAAACAGATTCCAACTTTATAATACCTGTGCTATATGTTTTCATTAACTGTTGAATGTTTGACTTTCATATTCTTTTTATGTGTAAAAGGGTTGGTAGTTCTTTATTACAAAGAACTGTAAAAGAGGATATTGCCTTACCTTACAAAACAAGATTTAGGTTTGATTTATAACCACCACCAAAGTAACATTTCTGTGAGTGAATATTTTATCGTAGCACCAGACTCCCAAATGAAATGGTTGAAAACCATCTGCATATATCCAGAAGAAGATGCTTGTCTCTTTGGGATTGTTTAGATCACAATTTATTTTAAACAGGAAAAAAGAGGATTGATGTTTGCTTTGGGAAGTTAATTAGGCTTTACTTCTCAGAACTTATGCAATAACAGCTCTTATTCCTATGGGTTTAAAAATCAATTTATTATTGTGAAGTATTTGATAAAATGTTTCTTTTTACACATGAGTTAGGAAGCTACATTCTATTAACTCTGTGTCCTCTTTCCAAAATATCTTACTCAACATTCAATTATTTTTCAAAACAGTATTTTCCTATTTTTGAAGACTATAGAACAAATTATGTTATCTTTCTTACTACACAGTTGGAGAATTTGATGCTGGATAAAGATGGTCACATAAAAATTACAGATTTTGGACTTTGCAAAGAAGGGATCACAGATGCAGCCACCATGAAGACGTTCTGTGGTACACCAGAATATCTGGCACCAGAGGTAGGCTATGTTTCCATTCATAGAAAAAAATAACACTGATATAATGTTTTGCAAAGTAAACCATTTAAGCATTAAAAAAATAGCAGTGTCTACTACTTTGACCTGGATTTCAACACGAATCAAATCTGTTTTGCTCCCACTTGTTCAACATGGTATTCTAGGGCAAAAATATATATAAGTTAAACTTTATAAACTATATAAGTACAAGGATACTGGTAACTACAATAAAGTCCATTTTTATTTCTTGGCCATGTGTGTTTTATTTCTTGATTATGCCTATTTTATTTCATTTATTAAAATAGAATAATTGAATGACTACAGCAAGAATGTGAACAGTTTTATGAACCGTCTTGGATTTTCCTTAGAAACAAAGAAACAGTGATAATTTGTATTTGTAATAGTGCGGGTTTTCATACTTAATTATTGGGAAGTATTTCATTGGGAGAGTTAATGAAATGACAGTAGCTATATTTTGGAAATCATGCCAAACCAAAGCAAGCTTCAACTAGTGCCCTCCCCATGCTGAGGATTCCATACTAATTCATTAATTTGTTTATTCAAACAATTATATATTATTCATCTACTATATACTGGGTATTTTTCTGGGTGGTGTGTTTATACGAACAAGACACAAAGGACCCTGCTCTCAGGGAACTCACTTCTGGTGGAGGGAGACAGAATAAAAATATATATATAACAATGTCATGTGATGAAGATGTGTCATGTCATGAAGGAAAAGAAGCTAGATAAAGGGAGGTTGTGGTGTGGTGGATGTGTTAGGTAGTGTTCTCATTACTATTACTACAAAACAGACCACTGCAAAACCTAACCATTTTATGTGATTGAAGGTTCTGAGTCAGGACAGCAGGAATGACTGCTCCATGGTACGTGGGGCACAGCAGGGGGTGACTCTGGCTGGAGGCTGGAATCTGGAAGCTCCCCTCTTTCTGTGTCTGACAGTTAATGCTGGCTCTCAACTGGTACCTTACAGGGCTCTCAAAAGCCTCAGCTTCTCCAAGTGGCCTGGTTTCCTCATACTGGTGGTTTTAGGGTAGCCAGACTATTTTGGCTGTGGGTTCTAAAAGTGAACAGCCTAGGGAACAGTTTAGAAACTGCTTCCATTTTTTTAAAACCTAGCAAACCATGAAGAAATGTTTCATTTGTTTTTTGAAAGTTTCTCTTCATAGTATATTTTTAAAAATTTTGTTATCACATACCATAAATTCTACCTTTTAAAGTGCACAGTAGTGGTTTTTAGTATGTTCACATTTGTGCAATCATCACCACTGTCTAATTCCAGACTATTTTCATCACTACAACAAAGAAACCCCATACACATTAGTTCCTCCCCTAAATCCCCTCATCCCAGACAACTACTAATCTACTTTCTGTCTCTATAGATGTGCTTGTTCTGGGCATTTCATATAAATGGAATCATACAATATGTGGCCTCTTGTGTCTGGCTTCTTTTACTTAGTATGTTTTCAAGATTCATCCATGCTTCAGCATGTTATTGATACTTCATTCCTTTTTATGGCCAAATAATATTCTATTGTATGAACATAAACACATTTTATTTATCCATTCAGCAGCTGATGGACATTTGGGTTGCTTCCAGGTTTTGGCTGATAATGCTGCTATGAACATTTCTCTGTGAATCCCCTTTTATGGCTTTGTTTCAGGAACTGCACATCGTTTCTGTCATATGCTTATTGGTTTAGAATTCCTAAGCCTACACATATTTAAGAGGTAGTAACACAGACCCCACCTCTACATTGTAAAAGAGCATGTGAGATGGGAGATACTGTTACAACTGTCTTTGGAAAATATAATCTTCTACAGATAGAATGTTCAGGGAAAGAGAGGTTTAATCAGAGACCTGAATGCTAAGAGGCAACTATTGTAAAAATAGACGGGAAGAGCTTTCCAAACACAGAGAGCAGCTAGTATAAAAACTGTGAGGCAGAACAAGTTCAGTTCTTCCCTCAAACTCCAACAAGGTTAGCGTGGCTAAAACCAAATAGGGAGGCATTAATCTTTGATGGATGAAGGTAACTATTTATTGAACATGTATTATGTGCCACATGCTATATATGTACATTGCATATTTGGAATAAACTTTTGTGATAGGAAACCTGTTTTTTTAAAGGTGAGGGCACTGAGGATCAGAATTTTTCTAATGTAATCTGTACAGTAAGTCCCCTACATACGAATCTTCAAGTTGCGAACTTTCAAAGATACGAACACGTGTTCCATTAATGTCAGGCGTGAGTGAGATTGCAGCTTGCCCTCGTCTCCTATTGCTGACGATCCTTCAGCTCTAACATCTCCCACCTCTTCTCCCTCCTCCAGTCAGTAACTCTTCTTGCCTGTTCACTCGATGCCAGCGCCTGTATGCCAGCTGTTGTACTGTACTACCATATTTTCAAAATACTGTACTGTAAGATTAAAAATGTTTTCTTTATTTTTTGTGTTTGCTTGTTTTGTATGTATTATTTGTGTGAAAACTATTGTAAACCTATTACAGTACAGTACTATGTAGCCAATTGTGTTAGTTGGGTACCTAAGCTAACTTTGTTGGACTTACAAACACACTCTCGGAATGGAACTTGTTCGTATGTAGGGGACTTACTGTGCACAGCTAGGAGGGGGTAGAGATAGAATCAGGATTCTAACTAGGTTCATCTTATAAAGCCTATTTTTACTTTTTTAACCACACACACCATGGCCCAAAAAAGTCACTATTTCAAGGCCACTTATAGATGTAAATAATTGTCATTTTTAAAATAGATGCGTTGTAAATGCTAACAGCAAAAGGTAATCAAAAGAATTAGGAAATAAGAATACATTCAGAATGATACTAGCATTCCTATACATATAGTAACTAATGCCAGTTTATTATTACAATAGTTCTTTTCAGTTAGAGATTAAATTTACATTTCAAGAATGTTGAGTTACTGTAAATAAATGCTAGTAATTTGAAATATTAGCAGTATTTTTCAGTCAATTTCCAAGTATTATTTTATCAAGGGCTGCCAAAAATAATATTTTTTCTGCTATGAAATCTGGAGTTTAAAATTTTCCATTTTTGTAGCTGAATTAGGTAAAAGTTTAGAAATGTTGTTTCTTGTTTATTCAAATACAAGATTACATTTTCTAGAATAGGATTGTTTTTGTGAATGTCATGAAAAACAAAATCTTTGTTTCTCTGGAGTTCCAATTGCCCTTGCTATACATTTACCATGGCTGATGATATCCCATATTTAGAATAACAAAATTAGTTGTGTCATGATTAGGAGAAGTTATTTCTGTAGAAGATAAATACATCTCATTTCAGAAGCAGATGATCTAAGAAACAAAGGTATTGTTTTATATGCAAATGTCATCAACTGAAGAACAAAACCAAGAATTTAATGCAGGAAGAGTTCAATTGTTTCTAAATAAAAAGTTTACAATTCACAAGGAACTGTCAATTTCTTTTTAAAGACATGTAAGAACACCTTTCTGTATACCTTTTAAAAAAATGTTGCAGAAGTCTGGTCTTCAGAAGAAGTTTATATACCCCATGGCTGAGAGATGTTGATTCATAATTAAAATCTTGACACCTTGTTTTTACAGGGGAGAGTGAGCATTGTGGTTACTATCTGAGGGTGACAAATCTTGAAACAATTAACTTCTCATGCAGTTATATTTTTATATTCTAAGTGTTTGTGTCCAACACTGCATTTTATTAAATCAGGGTAACTTTGTGTTATACTCTTACTTTTAAAAACAAGAATTTAAGTCCTTTTTTCTGATCTCTGATATGGACCATTTCACTGAAGAGCACTCATTCATTCATTAAAGAAATATTTATTGAATATTTATTAGGTATCATGCATTCTGTTAGGTGCTGGGAATACAAAGATCGTAAAAAATGGTTTTTGTCCTCAAGTAGCTTGCTATATTTTCTAAGGTGATAGGATATGGAAAATAATCATTACTGTGCAAGAAAATAATTGCTTTACTAGAATTATTTACAGCGTGGTGAAAGGAAAAGGAAGGGTGGTGGGAGGGTCTGGTGACAGTAAAGAGAGAGCAGACTGAGAGGAGGCTGGACACATAGATTGGGATCAGAATGCAAAAGAGTTTAGATTTGATCTCATGAACAAGGAAAAATCACTTTTGAACTAAGAGCAGGGCAATAATGTGATCAGATATAGATGGTCAGAGTTAGAGAGGGATTGGCAAGAAACTAGCCTCTTCCCTTTACTTCAGATGGTATCTCTCACTTTCTTTGAACCTTGCAATTTCTAGTTCATACCATTATTAATGCCAGACTTTTCTTGATTAGTAGCTGTTTTTCAGACTTGGAATGTGTGCCTGAGCACTGCTTCTCTTTTGAAGGGCTCATTGTCAATATTTTCCCTTCTCCTCTTCTTATAGAAGACTTGTTTACCCATTATGGAGAGATCTTTCTGCAACCTATCATTCATCTAGCAGTGGCATCCTTTACCTTTTAGACTGTTTTTTGTTTTCTTTTGGTTTTTTTTCTGTTTGTTTGGTTATTTTTTGGCTGCACTGCACGGCATGGGGGATGTCAGTTCCCCGACCAGGGATCGAACTCGTGCCCCCTGCAGTGAAAGCACAGAGTCCTAACCACTGGACCACCAGGGACGTCCCTAAACTTTTAATCTGGTAGGAATGCTTTGCTGTTTAAAGATGGTTGAAGGGTATTTAAAAGATACCTCAAAAAGACTGTTAGAAATCGGTTCAAAGCTGATATATTAACTGTACTGTATCTCAGGCTCATAGCTGATTTTTACATAAACTTTAGTTTTAAATGAGCTTAACTTTTCTCTTGTGGCAAAGACCACCAGGAAAAGAAAAGTTTTATAGTATAAAAATGCCATTTGTTGAAAAAAGGGTATTTTTAAAGTATTTGTTCTCTTATTTTGATGAAGAATTATAGACCTTTATTATTAAAGGGAAAAATCGTTTCTTTTTTAAAAGAGGTTGCAGAGATATAGTCCTAGCAGGCATATAAACTATACATTTAGTGTGCTACATCTCTAAAAATGCATTAGTATATACAGTTTTAAAGTGTTTTTGCTCTTTCTTGTATTAGAAGGAAATAAATTTTACCTGCCATATATTATGGACTATAAGATATTTTGAGGGGATTTTGTTTTCATAATCTTTACTATATTTTCATGCCTAGAAATTATAAAGAAATTAGAAATCACATATAAAATCTTACTGTTAAATTTTATTATTTGACTTGGCTCTCATTGAATCCAAACCATCCTTTTATGCAGTGCTAATTATTTAGAGTCTCAGCTTTGCTCTTGAGTTAGCAGTACCTGATCAACTTTCCAACTGTAAAACAGTTTGAAAATCAAATGTAGCTTACATGCAAGACCCAACAAAATTAAAAGTGTTAAGTACGTTTTGGCAGTTCACTTTTATTATGCCCAGTCCTCAAATGTACCAGCAGATAATCATCTGAATGTTAGTTATTTTTCACATGCTTATGTGATCACACAAAAAGTACATGCTAAAAAGAAGCAGATGGTGACAGATGGGGAAGGTTGAATAAGGTGGTTTTGGAAACCTAGAGAAATGCACTTCTGTAATAGTGTAAAAATAAAAATTATTTGATAATCAAGTTAGAACTAACAAAAAGATTGCAAAAAATGACTTGATTGTTGGGAAATACATCGTATCTAGTTGTGGTTGGTGTTCAGGAAAAAAGTGTATATAATTTTATTTCATATGTGTAAAATACTGGTTTTCAGTGGCTGAAAATGGGTTTTTTGCTGTATTCCTAGTTTTTAGAACCTCATTTTTGGAAAACATTTACTTGGTATCATTTTATTCACTTTTCTTTTGAAGCCTACTAGCCTTAATATCTTTTATAATATGTATTTTGACAATATCTGAAATAGGCAAGAATATTTTTATAACTATTTTTAAAATTTATTTATTTTATTTATTTATTTTTGGCTCCATTGGGTCTCCATTGCTGCGCATGGGCTTTCTCTAGCTGTGGTGAGCGGGGCCTACTCTTCGTTTTGGTGCGCGGGCTTCTCATTGCAGTGACTTGTCTTGTTGCAGAGCATGGGCTCTAGGCATGAGGGCTTCAGTAGTTGTGGCACGCGGGCTCTAGAGTGCAGACTCAGTAGTTGTGGTGCATGGGTTTAGTTGCTCCACGGCATGTGGGATCTTCCTGGACCAGGGCTTGAACCCATGTCCCTGAATTGGCAGGTGGATTCTTAACCACTGAGCCACCAGGGAAGTCCTTGATAACTATTTTGATACAAAGATTTGCTTAAAGTCATTGTGATTCTATATAGATAATAGCACAGATGGAAATTAAATTCTATGTAAATGAAAGGCCAAAAGGATACAATAACTTCTTCAGAATGGGTTGAGAGAATCATGTAAATTAAGGGTGAAGGTAGTTTGTAGTATGGAGGGTAGTGTACATGGGGGGAGTAGTTAGAACCAAACTCGATTTAAGAGTACTAAATAGAATTTTACTCATTTATTTTAAATACAACAAAGAATAAATGAAAAAGACAATTTTATGGGCTCTATCAATATTATCTTTAGGGGATCTTAAAATAAATGAATGAGGTAAAAGTTATATATGTTTGTACCTTTCATCTGTAGATAAAAATAGTAGCACACATAGTTGCATTTTGCATACCCTTGGACAAAATTCTACTGGTTCTAACAGATTATGACACTAAATCTCAAATTCTAAGCTTTTTGTAAAAATTAAAAGTTATTTTAGTAGCTTTCCCCAAACTGTATACATTCCTAATATTTTATTTAATTGTTAATGATTCATGTAACAATTATCCTCTTGAGGTGTTTTTGAAAACCGTCATCTTCCTGATAGTTCTGAAAAGGTCTCATCACCAATATTAAGGGGAAAATTAAGTAAATGAGCACAGTGATTAGTTCAGACAGAAGTTGTCTGCTTTATAGTTAGAATTTATATTTAAGAAATTCTGTCGTGAGTTGGCTGACTGTTCATACTGTTTCTGGATAATATTAAAAAACATTCCATTTTGCTATACACCTGAAACTAACACAACATTGTAAATCAACTATATTTCAATTTAAAAAAATTTCATAGTAAAAAAAATCTCATTTTGTCCCCAAATTGGATATTGTTTAAATATGAACAAAAATGATATTTTTAGTTCAATGTTAATGTCTCTCAACATTTATAAGTAGCAGCTTTTACTTCCCTAGAGTTCTGTCAGTTTTTATAGTAGCTATTTTTCACCTAAGTTCTTTCCAGTGTTATATAGTCTTTTGGTTTTAACAATCAGAATATTTGCATTCAGTGCTTTGGAATGATCCTAATTTAAGCACAGAGTTTAATTTTAAATTCTCTGCAACATAAGAACATATACAAAACTAACCCTAACTGGGAACACTAGTGATTACCTATAGTGTTTTACAATGGCCATTTTTACTTTGGTTACAAAGACCCAGTTTCTTAGAATCCCATATTGTTTGTTGCTTCAAGATAAAAAGGAAGTATAGAAATCTCTGGGAAGATATGCGTAAGTATGATTTAATCACCAATATTGTATCCATTTAGCTTTTCTCCTTATCAGGAATGTTGCCTGTTCTAGGCAGAGAATGCTTTTGAAAGTACGATGTTAGCTGCATGCAAGTACTTGTGTCTGCATGCTAGGAGGTAGCCATAAAGCTTACAGCATCTTAATTCAGAACAAATGGCACTTACAGTTTCAGTCTCTTTAGAATCATTAGAGTGGTTGAAAACTGGATATAAAGTATATATTTATGAAGAAAATACCAATAAACCATGGAATTCATAATTCTTATGAAATATATAATTCTACTGAAGCTGCAATACATTTTAGAATCTGAATTAGAAGATTTGTAGTTCATTTTTTAAGCAAATTCCTGTGATGTTAGGAATATTAAAGGATTTCTGTAAATTATAAAGTATATAAATGTGTGTTTATCTATAAAACACACATATAAGTTACCTGAAATATAAGGTTACCAGAAAAAAAATGTTTTTGAATTAGCGGTAAATTGGTTCATCCAAGTTCGCAGTTTAGTTTCACAACATAGGTGTACAGACAGTTTGTTTAGATGTTTAATTTTTTCCCCCATCTGTTCTGTCAGGATTATTGATTGAGCAGTAAGCCACTCCAGGGCATACATAGCCTCCTCATAACTGCTTGCCTTGAGTGCATTGTGTGGCCTGGCGAACAAGCTGAGGAAGGTGTTCCTTCAGCTTCCCAGTAAATCTTAATTGGTAAAAGAATATTGAAATGAGTATGTTTTTTGAAAGTACCCAGTAGCCAAATATTTACATTGGGAACTTTAATTGATGGTATCATTTTAAAATATATAATTTATTATTTAATGTCATTCTTTGAAATTAGTAACCATTCAAGAGCTGTTCATGGTGATTTTTTAAACTCATCTGGGTTTTGATAAGTAGAAGTATCTACATTAAATGTTATCAAATATTGCCAGAACATTTAATAGTCATTGATAACCTGCTGTGACTTCCTTGAGTCTTAGATTTTATTATATCATAAAGTGAAGCAATCTCTGGCTTCTAGTGGAAACATTGAAACTAAGCTTTTTTTTCCTAGAGCCTGTGCTCTGTTGGGGTGTTTACTTATATGACCTCTTGTCATTTTTTAACATTTACATTCTTTTAGTGTTCCAAATCCCCACTTGTTCTTTATCTCTGTTTGGGCATTTGTGTTAAATGTGCTTATAAAGTGAAGCTATATCTAAGGTTACAGAGGACAGTAGGTGTAGAAGGAAATACTAAATGTCTGCATTCATATTTAAAGTTGATTTTAGTTTAAACATTAGTGACATTGATTTCATGGAAAAGAGACACTGTCTTTAGTTTAATTCTTCAGGATAAGTCTTTCAGTGGATTATTTCTTTAGGAGCAGGTTTTGACCTGCATTTATATCTAGATTATATGATAAATTGCATTTTAACGGAGTTGAAATGTAACTTACCATTGTTGTACCTCTACATTGCCATTTATCCTACTGGTTGGATCAACCCTCATGATAACCATGAAGTAGATTAGCCTTTTTGCTAGGGAAAAAAAAAATCGTCAGAGGTAACCAGAAGGAATTGCAACTCTTAGGTTAAAGAATGTAAATTTTATATATTACTAGGCTGTGGATTTTAATTTCACTCTGGAATTTCTACATTATTTCAAAGTATTGTATTTTGAAATAATTTAGATATAAGGAGAGAGAAAAGCCGTTGTATGAACAGTGGTAACATGTTTTTTATTATATAGCCACATGTAGAATATTATAATCACTTTTATTTTTATTTCTTGTGTATTTCATCTTCCAGCTGTCTTGGGGTAGGAGTTGAACAGAAATCTTTCTTTTTAATTGATAGCAAAGACTCTTAGATAAAGAGGCCTGGCTGAGTTGTTGGGGTATTTTCTCCTCAACATTGCCTAAGTTTTACATGTCAGTAAGATAATACATTACATCAGATTTGTTTAGTACAAAGTAATACAGCAAACAGCTCTAATTGTAGCATTATGTATGTATATTTCAATGAAAGCTCGTATGTTCAAAAGCAAAACCACATATCTTGAGAATCAGTGTTCGTTTTACAAAGCTAAATAAAATATATTTTATTTTATCAAGCAGATTTTTTTACAATGCAGTTTTATTTTTCAGTTGCTTATTTCTCTTCAAAAATAAAACCTTTTTTATGTACTCACTTTCCCTTCTGGCTGCAAACCAGGTATTTAAACAAAAATAAAGGATTGCCAGTTTTGCCAGCTGGGGATGAGAACCCGGCTGGTGAAATGTGGGTTCGGGAGGTAGTTAATCCAGCTTTTATGCTTTTTATGGTTTTATGAAAAAAGAGGTTAAAAGCTACATTTGGCTCTTTATTGTATGTACCACTGTTTTGTTGCTGTTGTAGGAATGCAGTAAAAGATTACTTAGATTTTAAAAATTTTGTTATTAGGTAAAATCTTGCATCTATTAGATAAAGGCCTACAAACAGTACATTCTACTAATTGGATGTGGGAGAGATTCAAAAGTCACTGGTATTTAAAAATTATATATACAGTATTTCCTTTAAGTACACAGGTAGAATTCCTTCTACTTCAAGTTGTTTCTTGTTTTCTATATGTTCTCACATTACTCATTTCAAACAAGTAGAAATTTTAAATATTTATGGCTAAAGATAGAAACTAGAATTTATTATTTTCCCCAAAAACATCTTGCTTAGTTTGTTATTTACAAAAGGGTTTTGGAAAAATTTAGAAACTGGACTTATGTTTATATATTGCCAATGCAGTTTCTAGTTGTCTTTAGCCACAAAACAATGATACAATTGAATTAATACTAGGGATGTAATGTACAATATGATAAATATGGTTAACATGCTGTATGTTACATATGAAAGTTGTTAAGAGAGTAAACCCTGAGTTCTCATCACAAGGAAAAAAATGTTTTTCTAATTCTTTAATTCTGTTTCTGTATGAGATGATAGATGTTCATTAAAGTTATTATAGTAATTATTTCATGATGTATATAAGTTAAATCATTATGCTGTACACCTTAAACTTACACAATGCTGTATATCAATTATCAAGCTGTATGTCAATTATGTCTTGGTAAAACTGGAAGAAAACAATCTTTTCATAGCATTTGAAAACACTACTAAATAGATCTTTAGGTAACATAGTTTTTTTCTTAAAATTAAATTCTCCGCCTTTAAATACCCTGTCTACCAAAGTGCCTTTCATAGTATTTATAGTAATCATAGTGTAGCTGTCAAAAATATTATGTGCATTTTACGAAATTATTAGTTAAATTTTAAATAAAAGTCACATAGGCGTAATCTTCAACAACATACTTACTTAGCTCAAACTAAGAAAGTTTAAAACATGAGTACTACTTTGTTCTGTATCAAATTCTCTCCAATGTCATCAATTATAAGATTTGTTTGATTGATTAATTTCATGTATATGGTTTTCTTGATCTGCTTATCCCAAAGCTAAGAGGATCAGATAAAGTAAGCTTTAAGATTATTCAAATATAGTATCTTAAAATAAAATATTGAAAGATCCAAATAGATAAAGAAAATTCCTTTGGACGAGGAACATATGCAGTAGAAGGGTAAATCAAATTTTACCTTTCTGGGACAAATGGCACGTCATCATGTTTCAGTTTGAACAGGTTGCTCTAACATAGCCTAACTTATACTTGCGTATTGTTTCTTACTAAATTTATTTTACATGTAATGTGTTTTGGGAAATAAATTTAAGGTCATATACCCTACAAATATTGAGTCCATAATTTTTATTGTTTGTGTTTAATAGAAATTGTTGTGAGGTACTTAAACTTTGGATACTAAAGTTTATTACAACCCAAACAGTAAATCTTTATGTTCACCTGTTGCTTAAATATTTCCTGAAAGAGTTTAAACATGTAGGGGCCTCCAAAAGTTTTTATATTTATTTTCATGGTTGTCATGCCCTGGACTCTTCTCTAGTACATTGCATTTGTTTATTCCTATCTTTCACTCTTTGATTTGTAGTAGTTGGTTCTTCTCAGTACAAGAATGTGGTAGACACATTATGTTATCTATAATCAGCACAGTTTAGCTCTAAGTTATTACTTAAAGTCCATGTTAGTGGAATCAGAATGAAAAATTAAGTAGGCCTAAATGAAAATATGCAAATAGTTTTCATTTGATCCTTAGGGCACTCATACATTCATTTACTTAGAATCTGTTGCAATACCTTTTTTGGTACCCAGTCATTTCTGGATATATATTGAACATTTCACATATTTGGTGTGATTTATATCTTTTGTAGGATGCTTCATAATTTAAATGTCAAGATCTCAGAATAGCCTACCTAGGTTATGTAAAAATCTTATGTTTTATAAATAATACTTTAAAAGCTAACGTGTAAAAATTGATCTTTTACTGGTTTCACTTTTAGGTGTTAGAAGATAATGACTATGGCCGAGCCGTGGATTGGTGGGGCCTTGGGGTTGTCATGTATGAAATGATGTGCGGGAGGTTACCTTTCTACAACCAGGATCATGAGAAACTTTTTGAACTAATTCTAATGGAAGACATTAAATTTCCTCGAACACTCTCTTCAGATGCAAAATCATTGCTTTCAGGGCTCTTGATAAAGGATCCAAATAAACGGTAAGCCGCAAATAACACACAGTGAGTTACTGATGAATGTGGTTAGGAATTGTGATATGGAAATTAATTCAAATATAACTAACTCCAAGAAGCAATGTATTTGGTGTAGACATCTTCCTACTGAGACACTGACTTATTTTTAACTGCATAATATAGAACATTTAAAAAATTCCCTCAACTCTTTCCTAACTTGGAAATTTTATACAGATTTTACCACATAAAGATTTTGAGAGTTTTATGAACAAACAGTTTCTTAATTGCCATGATGCTTGCTATTGTGGGGATAGGAGGATCCCTTTTTTCCTTTCAGTCTCTGGGCTTTATATTTCTGCTGATTTACATTATAAAACAGATAGAACTGTCTCTATACTCTCCTCCCACACGTATGTATGTTAACATATCTAACTACTTTTTTTGTTTGTCTTTGAAGATAATTCTTTTCCACGCATGGCTGAAAGGACTAATGGCAAAAAGTGTCTTTGCATACTTTGTATTTCTATTTTTGTAGCTATAGCTATGACCTGAGGAATCCTACAGCTCTTTGCTTAATGAGCTGTAGGATTCATTGTTTATGTTTATATATTTATTTACACATACATTTTATAAGTCATACATGAAATGAGTATTAATTTTAAAATGTCCCTTAATATATGTGTTTGTATATACATGTGTATATTCTTTGTTCCAGTAGATATATATGCATATCAGTATGTCTCTGAAAATCTCTTAGACCTTAAGCGTCTTAAGGGTAGGCCATTTCATATATTGTTTAACCTTTTGTAACACCTCACATAATTTTTGTTAATGTTCTGTTTGTGGTTGATGCTCAGTATGTATTTGTTGACAGACTGAATTAATGAGTGAAGGAATAAATGAATTTTAAATTGTGGGCTTTGTCTACCTTAGAGATGGTTTCCATCACATACTTCTAGCTTTTAAATTTGTGAGGAACATGATTTTACCTTCAGCAGAAATAAGCAAACATAATAAAAGAGGTGCCATCTTTATGCTTTGTGAAGAACCATTCAAACGTTTCATAATTCTAGTAACTGAAACCTTACCTTATATTTATAAAGTGATTTTGTGTTCTTTGTCAGGACATTTGCACATCTCTTGTTTCCCTTGCTTTTTAGTAGCCTGTGGAGTAGGTAGGATAGATATTATTCTCATTTCCATTTGACTGAGGAGAAAATGAGGCCCAGGGAGGGTTATGTGATTTATCCTAGTTCTCACAGAAAATTCGTGCGAACAAGAATAGAAATCAAGTTTATACTTGCCTATTTGATATTTCTCTTGTATCTTCTTTACAGTGCACCGTTTTCTTAGTTTAGGTTTTAAAATGTATTCCATTTGATGTGATTGTTTCACAACTATTGTAGCAAGTGGCACTTGGCAATAGATAATCTTTATATAGAGCTAGGATTTCACTTTTATCTAGTTGAGTTTTGGATCTAATATTTGCCTTAGATTTCAAGGGCAGTGAATTTTTAACCCATCTTTTTTTGACTCCTTCTGGTTTTCATGTCTATGTCTCATTCATTTTTTTATTGTCATTTCCCACCCTCCACCCGCACCCCACCCCCTGGGGATAGCACGTAGTAGGTACTTAATAATTGTTGAATACACGTGAGGTAAATTTCTAGAATGTTAGTGGCCTGGTACGTAGGACAACTCTTAAAGTTTTGTCTACCCAGAGGCTGATATTGTCTAAAGAGAAGATGTGGTATTTTTAACTATCTGTTATTTCCTTTTAAGGTAGATATGTCAAGCCCCTCCACTGCTACATTAAAATATTGGGAATGCAAAGATGAATAAAATGGGTAATCTCTGCTCTAGTTGTTCATAGAATAATGTAGGGCACAAAACATATATTCACAGATGCTCAGGTTAAACTACGTACAAATGCTTTTGAAATTATTAGCTGTTAAGGGGATTGGAAAACTTGAGCTGGCTTATGAAGGAGTTGCAATTTGCAGTGGCTTTCATGAAGAGAATTTTACATGTAAATAACAGCTAGAATTGCAAATGAACATGGCATTTGAGAAGTTCAGCAACTGGAGTGTAGAATATGAGTTGGGTAACATTGGCAGATGAAGCCGATATGTTAGATTGTAAGGACCTTATCTTTCTTAGAAAATATTTAATCTTTATTCAGAAGGGCATGAGAAGCCACTGAATTATTAAAAGTAAGGGATGGTGTAATCAGGTCTGTGTTATGAAAAGGTAACTCAGGAAGCTTTGTCATGGATAGATTAGAACAGTGAAGCGCCAGGGGCAGGTAGGCAGGGTAATTAAGAATACATATGGAATTGTCCAGATAAGAAAGAGATGGAGTCCTTCCTAAAGCAGTTGTAAAGAGTGCTAAATAGAACTTTGTGAATGATTAAATAGAAATGGTGAGGAAGGGGAAGGAGTCAGGATGCCTCTGAGGTTTCCAACTTGGATGCCTAGTTTGGAGAATGGAGTTATTATTAACAGAGAAGGAGTACAGGCAAAGGAGGAGGCTTGATGGGGTGGATGTTGATATTAGTTTTGCTATACCGAGTCTGAGGTTTCTATAGAAAACCTAGATGTCAAGCAGGCAGCTGAAAATAGTACCAGTGCTTAATAGAAACACAATAACTAATTTTCTCTGGGTATATGTCAAGGAGTGGGATTGCTGGGTCATATGGTCAAACTAAAAACTATTTTTAGTTTTTTAAGAAACCTCCATACTGTTCCCCATAGTGGCTGTACCAGTTTACATTCCCACCAACAGTGTAGGAGGGTTCCCTTTTCTCCACCTCCTCTCCAGCATTTATTGTTTGTAGATTTTTTGATGATGGCCGTTCTGACCGGTGTGGGGTGATACCTCATTGTAGTTTTGATTTGCACTTCTCTAATAATTAGTCATGTTGAGCATCTTTTCACATGTTTGTTGGCCATCTGTATGTGTCTTCTTTAGAGAAATGTCTGTTTAGGTCTTCCGCCCATTTTTTTATTGGGTTGTTTGTTTTTTTGATACTGAGCTGCATGAGCTGTTTGTATATTTTGGAGATTAATCCTTTGTCCGTTGCTTCATTTGCAAATATTTTCTCCCATTCTGAGGGTTGTCTTTTCATTTTGCTTATGGTTTCCTTTGCTGTACAAAAGATTTTAAGTTTCATTAGGTCCCATTTGTTTATTTTTGTTTTTATTTCCATTTCTCTAGGAGGTGGGTCAAAAAGGATCTTGCTGTGATTTATGTCATATAGTGTTCTGCCTATGTTTTCCTCTAAGAGTTTTATACTGTCCATCCTGACATTTAGGTCTTTAATCCATTTTGAGTTTATTTTTGTGTATGGTGTTAGGGAGTGTTCTAATTTAATTCTTTTACATGTAGCTGTCCAGTTTTCCCAGCAAAGATGAACTTATTTGCAAAGCAGAAATAAAGACACAGATTTGGTATCCACAAACTTACGGATACCAAGGGCAGAAGGATGGGGTGGGATGAATTGGGAGATTGGGATTGACAGACATATATACACTACTATGTATAAAAGAGATAACTAATGAGAACCTACTGTATAGCACAGGGAACTCTATTCAATGCTTTGTGTGACCTAAATGGGAAGGAAATCTGAAAAAGAGGGGACATATGTGTACGTATAACTGATTCACTTTGCTGTACAGAAGAAACTAACACAACATCGTAAAGCAGCTATACTCCAATAAAAGTTAATTTAAAAAAAAGAAACACAAAACTGAATATTTGGATTTGGGATCTGTAGATATCTAGGAGGTAGCTGGAGCCATGAGAATAGTGAAAAGTGTAGAATATAAAAAGAAGGCAGCCTAGGACAGAGTCTTGGGAAATGTCAAAATTTAAGAGGTAGAAAGAAGAGAAAGAGCCAACAAAAGGACGCTTCCAAAAGCCTTTGGAAACGTAATCAAAGCTAGCACTATAGTATACCTCTTTTTTTTTTTTTTTTTTTTTTTTTTATCTCCTGGACACCTGAATTTTTTTTTTCTTTTTTTTTTTTTTTTTTTTTTAGTATACCTCTTTATTATTCCTATTCAACTATTTTAAATACTGCCTGAATTTCTCTGATATTCTTTACCGAATTGCTATCAGTTCCATCAAAGAGTCAGCTCTCATCTTGCTTTTATTTCTTATTCTGCATTACATTATGATTATTCTATCAGTATCTCCTTTAGCCTCCTTTGCAAATTTTGTAGGAAAAGCATGACCTCATGTTGCATTCAATAACACAAGGAAAATGTGAATTAGATGTTGTTTCTAGTTGTGAAGAATCCATAGTAGCTGAGGATTTTAGTTTGGCTTTCTGATATGGGAATTTGGTATTCTTAGACAAAAATATCTTAATGTAAATTATATTTTGATATAATTTTGAAGTTTTAAATTGTATATTAGGGAGTCATTGACGTTGAAATTTTTGACAGTTTCACACTTTGAAGAAGCTTGTGTTAAAGAATCTCTACCAACTTCTAAAATGGCAGCCTAAGATTATATTCTTAGTCTTTGTATAGCATTCATGGCCGATACTTTAATTTTATATGTATTTGATAAATATAGATTAAATGCTGTCTATGTCCAAAGCCAAACTATTGCTAGAGAATTGCGGGGTGACATAAAAATGAAAAACTGAAGCTGAATTAAAACCTTTTAATTACAAAAATGATTACGGTTCTCCATTCCAATTCCTACCTCATCCATCATCTCATATATATAATTAAGATTGAAAACAGTATTGAAATAAACAATAACATAAATGTAAGAAAATACAATGAACTGCTGATTTTTCTTGTGCATACTACTTTAATGCATACTTTGAAATGTTGAATAATTCTTTTCAGAAGTCTGTGTTTTGGTGTTTCTGCTTTCCTGGCTCCCTAAGCACAAGCTTTAAAATGCTTTTTGGATAATCCAGTACTGAACTCTCCCCTCCAAAGAATTTGCATTCTACCAGGAGAGAGACATATACAACTTGAAATAGAATGAAAAAGAGTGAGGCCAGGGAGTCAAGTGCCGAGTGTTAACTAAGTATAGATTTGCCAGTCTGAAAGTTGCAAATATGCATGCAACTATTATGATCTGATCTAATCTAAAAGTTCCATATCAGGAGTGTAGTTTATTCTGTATGAATCTTGAGATAGGAGACCTAGATAGTGGGAACTATAGGATCATCACTACAGATATTCAGATATCAGCTAATTGTTTTGTTTTCCATTCTGACAGTGTGTCAGAGGATCCTGGATTCTTCCCAGTCGTGTATTTCTTATACCTAATAATAACCAGAATTCATTAAAATTGTATAATTGTTTGTTTTCTATGACCTACTTGCGTTTCTTCTTACTCAGTGTTGTGTTGGGAGTTGAAATGTACCAGCTTAGAATAGCCAATTGTTAAATTTCAAAAATTTTGTGAGCTGGTTGTTGAATACAGTCATTATTAAAAATTAAATTATATAAACTTACAGTTAAATCAGGAACATTAAAATCACGGGTAAAAAATACTCAAAACTCATCACTCTTTAATAATGTTGTTAAATTTTACTCTTATCTATGCTTTTGAGGTTACTTATCTATTTTGCTTATATATTTTGAGGTTAGAAATACTATATAATGTTTTACTTCCACACATCTTGTATCAGTAAAAATAATAATATATATAAAATGCATTATATTGTATATGCATAATTTCCCTCAGAGAGCTGATTGTTAGGCATTTACCAGCACATATCATTCCTAACGATGAGTAAAATCAAATAAAACTTGCTGTATCAAATTCAGATTTAAATAGATTTCCTTTCTTTTCCTCTTTCTGTTCCCTGTCCTTTTTTTTTTTCTCTTTTTCCTCTTTCCCTCCCACCTTACTTCCTTCTCTGTTTTTTTTCTGTTTCTCTCATCCTTTCTTCATAGTGACTAGTAGGTACTGTATGAAACTGAGAAAGCTAGAAAGCACCTGAATTTCAGATTGTGTCAGGTATCAGTTGAATAACATTTCCTTCAAAGATGGGGTGGGAATATTCTAAATTTTTAATTTATATTGAAACTTGCATAGCATATTATATTGCAGTGATATTTCATAGATTAAATTTATCATTTCTGTGAAAATTCATTTGAGATATGAAAATACTCCATGAGTTTCTGTTAGCAATGTTCTCCAAATTGTTTTTTCTAAGTAATTATCTAGTCTTTTCAGAATTTATGTTAACAAGGGTGCATTTTGACTAAAGTTCTAAAATAAATTTGGTTTATAGAATTGACAATACCATTTATTGTGCTAGGTACTTATGTTATTTCTAACCCTTGCAATAATCCACCAGGCTGGTATTATTAATCCCATTATACAGATGAGAAAACTGAGATTAAGCAACTTTTTTATTGTCATATATCTCATAAATTTCCGAGCCGGTTGCCTGTTTCAGGTTTGTCTCCAAAGCCTATGCTCTTTTCAAATACCATACTGTCCTGAGGCTAGTTCTTATTAATAGCATATTAGGAAAATTAGATCTTACAATAAAAGCTTTTTATTTTTATGGCTATTTATCACAAGAACTATTTACACACAGAAAATTACATTTCACAAAAACTTTGTAGTTATGCATTCAGCTTATGTAAATGTTTTATACTCATTTAATTTTATTTCTGTCCTCGCAGCCTTGGTGGAGGACCAGATGATGCAAAAGAAATTATGAGACACAGTTTCTTTTCTGGAGTAAACTGGCAAGATGTGTATGATAAAAAGGTAGGTTATCTTCATGGCATAGTGTTTATATATTTTGGTTAAAATGAATTTACAGCAAAAAAAATTTTAAGTGAATAACAGTGAATGATGTAATTATATTTTTCATTTTTACTCAGTCATTTAATTGAATGTAGGACTCCTTAGCACAAAATTTTCTTCATAGCTTTGACTCCCGAAATGCATTTTGAAATTTTATTCAATGTGATCAAACAGTTTTTCTTTTTTATCACAATAATTTGTTAGTTTGCTTCTCATCATTTCCTTAATTCATAAAAAATAAAGGCACCAATGTTATGTTATTCTTCAGGAAAATTAACTAGCAAAACAATCATAATTTTAAAACTTTGTCTCTATGCCTTTCATTTTAAGGTGAGCTCTTATTTATTTATACAATTTCTTATTTTAAAAGGAATTTAAAGCAATTTAGTTTTAATATTTAACCAAGTAATAAATTTATTTGTCTTCTTTGGAACATCTGTTATTTGAAACAGAACTTAAAGACCCAGAGAATGGATGCTACAAATTATATAATTTTATTTTTACTGTAATCTGCTTAGTACTTGTTTTTAATACTGCAGTGTTTACTTAAGTTTAGGAACAGGAAGTTATTGTGTTTGTTCTATCTTTTAAATTTTTTTAATTTTATTTTTACTACTTCAGATATTGTTAGTACAGACACTGATTTTTATATTTTGATTTTCAAATGCTCATATAAAAATTTTACTACGAAAGTTTTATGTAGTTCAGTATTTGCTTAGAATTATTATCTAGTCATTTTGTGTAGTTAGTCCTTCCATTTCAGTTTATTCCAGGTTTCCATATTTTTCTCTAAAACATATATCAATCAACATTTATGTAGTGTCTACTTTGTGCCAAATATTTTTCTCTATTAAACCCTAAAGATAGAATGATATCATATGAGTTATGAGGAAGTGAGACAAGTACTTCATTTTTGTATTATGTTACAGTAATAGGGAGTGTGGTGATTTTGTAAGCATTTACTGTAAATAGGTGTTTAAAATAGTTGCACCATGTTATGATACCTCTACTCAAACTTCACTTCAATTAAACTTACATCTCTTCAGCTCGGTGCTTTGTGACCGCCTAGAGGGGTGGGATAGGGAGGGTGGGAGGGAGATGCAAGAGAGAGGAGATATGGGGATATATGTGTATGTATAGCTGATTCACTTTGTTATAGAGCAGAAACTAGCACACCATTGTGAAGCAATTATGCTCCAATAAAGATGTTAAAAATTTTTTTTTGAGTTTCTACCGTGTATAAAGCACTGAGGTAGGTATTGGATCCTTTTCAAACCTTATGAGAAGCTTGTGACCATTCTTAAGTTTCCTCAGTGTTTATTAACTTCATGTACACAGTTATACATCCACTTTATAACACTGATGATATTCTTTATGAGTTGCATCCATATATAGCCCCTAATGCACTATGTACTGTTTATCATGTCAGTACACTATAAAAGAACCTGAAATTGGGAGACTGGGATTGACATATATACACTAATATGTATAAAATAGATAGCTAATAAGAACCTGCTGTATAAAAAAATAAATAAAATTAAATTTAAAAAAAAGAGAACCTGAAAAACAAATCTGAAAAGTATCAAGATTTTGGCATGTCTCCTAGAAATAATATATGGTCAGAGGTTTTCTTTGGCAGGCAAAGTTATAAGCCACAACTAAATATTCCTTTGATATACCCTGTCCGAGGAGGATTCCACCACAACCACCAACAACAAAATATAACAGAAAGAAAAATTTCTTTAAGAGACAAATGTAGAGCACCAGTATGGCACTGCTAACCTTAAAGAAGGGGCAAAACATGGACTTTCTTCAGTCCTATTCAGAGAGTAAGATATGCTACAAAGATTTTGTCATCAGCATGCAGCTCTTCATGTTAAATTGTAGTTTGGCATCATCTAGAGAACGCTCTGAGAACCCACCTACCACACAGTGAAGAAGCAAGGCTTATCCTGTCACTGTTCCACTGGGCTCAACATGCCCAGAGCGAAGGTACTATTAAGATGTCTACTCAGGCAGCTCCCTTGCGGTGAATGGAACTGGAGAAGCCTGCAAGTAGGGTAGGAGAAGGAGCTGCCAAAGCACAGCTTTGGGTGATATATGTGAAGAAATGAGTTTAAATTGTTAGTATGTTGATAAAAATAGTTGCTACTTAATTTGAGCAAAGGTGTTAGCTATCTTGCATAAAGAAGCACAACCACAAAAATCACAAAGTTTCTACACTCATATACGCCTGCTACAGGTTTACTCTTGGGGTGTGGGTAGTATACTGGATGTCAGATGATGTACTGATGTTTTCAGCCATCTTCACACACCTGAAGAAGAACAGCATCATAGCAGCATGCTTAAATTTTGAGACTCCTTCTAAAAGGATGTGAAAATACGATTGGTTTTATTTGGGTTTGTATTGTATCACTAACAAACAAGGAATTAATTATAGGAATGCTAATGCCAGTAGCTATTTTCATGAATTCATTTGTAATTCTAGTGTTTTCAAACATTTTTAAGGGGTCCTATGTCTTTAAAACACGTAACTTATTCATAAAAGATTAATTCATCTCTAAGATCAGGTATTTTTTTATTACAGTTTTACTAATGTGCTTTGGGACATTTACTATTTTTATAGATTTATTCCATGATTATTGGCCATTTTTCTATATATTGTGGCAAACCCAGAGATGAAGGCATATGTAAAGATCCTGGCATCTTTAGGGGAAAGCTAAACCTCTTCCTAGGCAAAGTTAAAAGTGAATTAATCTTAATTACAAGTATCATGATGTACCACTCTAAAGAACTTGGTACTGGAAAGTGGAAATACTCATCCTGGATCTGCTTCTTCCCTCTTGTGTGGAAGTGGACAAGTTGTTTTACTCCCACATAAAATTCTGATCTTTGAAGTATCTTCAAGCTTTAGGATTCTCTGGTAGGATATTTCATAATATGAATTAATCTAGTTAAATTTCTATATAAGATTTATACTTAGTTTGTCAACATCTACAAAAAAGTCTGCCGGATTTTCTGTGAGATTATGTTCAATTTATAGAAAAATTTGGGAAGAATTGGCATATGAACATGCTATACGTCTACATTTATTTAGGTCTTCTTTAATTACTCTCAGGAATGTTTCATAATTCTCAGTGTTTAGTTCTTATCCATATTTTGTTGAATTTATCCATAAGTATTTCATGTCTTCTGATGTGGATGGTATTTTTAAATTTCATTTCCATATTGTTTGCTACCAGTAGAAATAGGCTTGATTTTTGTATATTGACCTTGTATCCGACAAGCTATTAGTTTTAGTAGCTTTTTTTGTACATGACTTAGACTTATCTAAATAGATGATCATATCTTCTATAAATAAAAAGTTTTACTTCATTTTCAATCTGCACGTATTTTATTTATTTATTTTGCCTTATTATATTGGCTAGGACCTTTCTACAAAGTGGAATAGAAATGATGAGAGTTGACATCCTGACTTTGTTTCTAATCTTAGAGAGAAAACATTTTTTACCATTAAATATGACATTAATCACATCTAGCACCTAAATCTTCATTACTCAATGTCATTCTCCAGTAAAAAGAACCAAGGTTATTTGGAGAAGTTGTTGATCCCACAGCTGGGATGGGGAAAATAAAAGAAGAGCCCAAGGAATTTTGTGGTACCAGAAAATAAAAAAATGAAGGTAGATGGAAAAAGGTGCATGTTTGTACAACACAGGAGCCAACCTTAAATAATTCCCAGTGGTGAAAGCTGGGACAATTTCAGTAGCAAAACAAGTATTGTATATGACCAAAAAAATAAGATACATATCCATGAGTCTATACTGCAGAAATTAATGATTGAACGAATAGATAAAATATTGAGAAGAGACATGTCTTCATTATAGGTGAATTCCGGTTAATAAATGTAGAAGGAATCAGGGAAATAGAAAATTACCATTAAAACACCAGAGTAAAAATTGCTGTATGCAAGATTCACCAATGAATGTTAAAATTAGTGGGCAAAAGTTTAAGAAGGAGGATATTTGCATGGTGTCAACATATCTTTCCCCAAATACTTATTTATAAAGATTAAGAGAGTAATTTTACAGTAAAAAGCCCTGGCAAACACTGTCTTAAACCAAGTGATCAAGATTAATATCACCAGTAATAAGACACTGAAATCATTATAACCCATGATATGATGCCCTGAGAAGGCTGTATCACTTTTGTACTATATTCCCTCAAAATGTATAACCTCAGTATAATCATGAGAAAACCTAAGAAACCCTCAAAAGTGTCAACTTCATGAAAGGCAAGGAATGATTGTGAAACTTTCACAGATTGGAAAAGACTAAGGTGACATGATGACTAAATGCAATGTGGGATTCTAGATTGGATCTTGGAATAGAAAAGGGCCATAAGTGGAAAAACTGGTGAAATGTAAATAAATTTGGTAGTTAATACTTTTGTACCAATTTAATTTCTTAGTTTTGATAACTGTACTATGGCTGTATAAACTATTAGCATCAGGGGAAGGTGTGTAAAGGGTATATGGGAACTGTTTGTACTATTTTTCTAAGTCTTTTCTAAGCCTAAAATTATTTCAGTATAACAAGTTATAAAACTTTTATCTAAGTGTAGGTTTTTTTTTTTTTTTTCTTGCGGTACGCGGGCTTCTCCCTGTTGTGGCCTCTCCCGTTGCGGAGCACAGGCTCCGGACGTGCAGGCCCAGCAGCCACGGCTCACGGGCCCAGCCGCTCCGCGGCATGCGGGATCCTCCCAGACCGGGGCACGAACCCTCATCCCCTGCATCGGTAGTCGGACTCTCAACCACTGCGCCACCAGGGAAGCCCTAAGTGTAGGGTTTTTAATACCTCCTTTATTGGGTTGAGGAAGTTCCTTCTATTCCTAGTATGCTAATAGTTTTTATCATGAATAAGTGTTGAATTTTATTAAAAGTTTTTTGCATCCATTGCAATGATCATATGGTTTTTCTCCTTTATATTCTGTTAAAATGGTGAATTGTATTGATTATTTTTCTAATGTTAAATGAACCTTCTATTCCTGGGGAAAAATCTGCTTACTTATGATATCCTTATTATGTATTGCTAGATTTGATACAATGTGTTTTTTAAAGGATTCTTTGCATGCTTAAATCATGCATGATACTGAGACGTCATCTTCTTTTCTTAGAATGTCTTTGTATGGTTTTCATTTCAGGATCATGTTTACCTTTTTAAAGTGAGGTGGGAAGTATGCCCTCCTCTTCACTTGTATGGAATTGTTTCTGTAGAATTTATATTAAATGTTCCTTAAATCTTTGGTAGAATTTACCAGTAAAGCCCCTTGGGCCTAGAGTTTTCTCATTGCTGGGAGGTTTGTAACCATGAACTTAATTCTTGAATAGTTAAGGGACTCTTCTGGTTATTCTTGAATAGTTAAGGGACTATTCTGGTTATCTGTTTTTTCTTGATTGAGTTTTGGTATTTTATGGCTTTCAAGGAATTTGTCATCTAAGTTTGCTAATTTATTGGCTTAAAAATGTTTGCAATGGGGGCTTCCCTGGTGGTGCAGTGGTTGAGAGTCTGCCTGCCGATGCAGTCTGACTGCGGATTCGTGCCCCGGTCCGGGAAGATCCCACATGCCGAGGAGCGGCTGGGCCCGTGAGCCATGGCCGCTGAGCCTGCGCGTCCGGAGCCTGTGCTCCGCAACGGGAGAGGCCACAGCAGTGAGAGGCCCGCGTACCGCAAATAAATATAAATAAATAAATAAATAAAATGTTTGCAATATTCTCTTTATATCTTTATAGTGTTTGTTGTATATGTAGTGATGACTTCTTTTATTCCTGATATTGGTATATTGTTTTTCTGTGTTCAAAGTCATTAATTCTCATCTTTATTATTTCTTTATTCTGCTTCTTTTGAGTTGATGTTGCTTTTCTCGATCTCCTTTAGGAGGAAGCTAAGATTATTGGCTTGAGACCTTTCTCTTTTTCTAACATAAGCACTTAATGCTATGTTTCTATCTAAGGACAGTTAGCCATGCTCTGCGAATTTTGATATGTTGTGTTTTCATTTCAAAATATTTTTAGTTCTTGTGATTCCTTCTTAACTCAGGGATTATTCAGGAGAGTGTTGTTCACAATTTCCACATATATGGATTTTTTAGACATCTTTGTTATTGATTCCTACTTATCTATGGTTGGAAAACATATTTCATATGATATTAATCCTTTAAAATTTATTGAGATTTGTTTTATGGTCGATAAAGTGGTTTATCTTGGTGTATGTTTCATACACACTTGAAAAAGATGTGTATTCTACTTATATTGCATAAAACATTCTACCAGTATCCATTTGGTCAAGATGTTTGACAGTGTTATGTCTCCTATATTATTACTGATTTTATGTCTACTTGTTCTATCAGTTATTGAAAAAGGATCATTGACGTCTTTAGCTATAATTGTGGATTTGCCTGTTTCTCTTTTTAGATCTGCTTCTTGAATTTTGAAGCTTCATTGTTAGTTGTATACATAGCAATTTATCTTCTTGGTGAATCTACCCCTTTTTCATTATGAATGTTCTTTTATATTCGTAGCATTAATCTTTGTTTTGAAATCTACTTTGTCTGACATTAATATAAGTACTCCAGCTTTCTTTTGAATTTTTCCCATCTTGTTATTTTTAACCTATATCATTATATTTAAGTGTATTTTCTCTTAGACATGATATAGTTGATTCTTGCTTTTTTTTTTTTGGATTTTAATGTATGAGGATTTTATTTACAACATTATTAACAACAACAACAAAGAAATTAAACATAAGTTACTGCAACTGATCCTCTGAGATTTAAGAAGTTCCATTTTAAATTGCCATCAAATTGTCCAAAGATATACAATACTAAATCTGTGGTTTTCTTTATGAATTACAGTGCTCATATTTTAGGCAGTCCTTTTTTTTTTTTAATAAATTTATTTATTTTTGGCTGCCTTGGGTCTTCGTTGCTGCGCGTGGACTTTCTCTAGTTGTGGTGAGCAGGGGCTACTCTTTGTTGCAGTGCGCAGGCTTCTCATTGCAGTGGCTTCTCTTGTTGCGGAGCACAGGCTCTAGGCTCACAGGCTTCAGTAATTATGGCTCGCGGGCTCTAGAGCTCAGGCTCAGTAGTTGTGGCACATGGCCTTAGTTGCTCCGAGGCATGTGGGATCTTCCCGGACCAGGGCTCGAACCCATATCCCCTGCATTGGTAGGTGGATTCTTAACCACTGTGCCACCAGGGAAGCCCTAGGCAGTCTTTTAAACATATAAATACAAAAGAAATGAAATCACTCATTAAAAACTTTGTTAAATGAAGGGTATTTTAAATTTACATTTATGTTGTCCTTGTAATAATACATGCCCGGAGAAAATCAGGAGCTTGAAGGGCAATTACACTTCCTACCTGAGTGGACAATTAGAACAATCGATCATTTCCAGTTTATCATGAACTACTCTGAACTTACTATGAGATGTAGCCAAAGTCAGAATATAGGAGTTAGGGAGAATATTCCTTTTTTGGAAGCAAGTAAGCCCACCAGAATCAGCATGGAAAATAAGCATCCTATTGAAGAATTCTAGGTGGAAAAATTAATGTAGTCAATTTCAACCATGCTGAGCTGGCTTAATTTTTTCATTGACTTGTATGATGTCATTCTTCTAAATCAAGTGTGTTTAAGTTCTTTTAGATCATCCACATCTTCCCCCAAAAAGGTTTTCATCAATAGGAACAGCATCGATGGCTCCATTTTTCTGTCGCTTCCCTTCATTGTCTTCTTCCAGATCACTTCTTTTGCCATGTTTAGCCCTACCTCTGTAAGCTTTGCTTAATTTGTTTTATCTCTTTCTGAAGTATGTGTGCTGAAATCTTTCAAGACTGGCTACAGTAATACCTGTTTCATCTACATCGCTCATTGAATCGTGAGCCTCATCTCCACCTGTTCCCTGGGTGTAACAGGTATCGTCTGCTTCCTCCTCATTATCATCAGTTCAGGATGAAATTCAAACATCTCACAACTACTGAAAACTAGTGCCTACCCCGCTTTGAAGTCTGCTTTCCTTCTTTGCATTTCTTGATTAAGTTTATCAATCTCTTCTTGTTTTTTCCTTGCATATAAGAAAAGGTTCTGGAGTTATTTTGGCAGCATTTGGACCTAGGGCAGAACACTTTTTCAATTAGATCTTTTAATGAAATTCTCTGTTCTTTCTCTACTTTCTTTTTATAAAAGATAAAAATATACAATACAATATAAATACAATACAATACAAATCCAGGAGGAAGTGTATCATGATACATGCAAATATCTCCCCCTCCATGGCATATCCAAAGCCAGCCATATTTGTTGTTTTCAGTAGCTTCAAAGAAATGTCTGCACACTAACTGTTTTGGAGTTTTTCTTTTCTGCCTCACTGTGCTTGTTACTCACTTCTTCCAGTTTTTCTCTCGTCCCTATTAACCGTAGTATACTTTTCAAATTCTTCACTGCTTGCATCACATTTTCTCACCACAGTCAAGTCATGAGAGAACTTATACTTATCTCCTTTAGTGCTCTGCCCATGCACGTACCACAGATTTAGGATCTGCACCTTTACTTAGTTTTTGAGCAGCAACTACAGGTTTGAATAGCTCATTTAGCTCTTGCAATTCTTACTTCTTGTCATCTTTCTTCAGTTTCTCTTTGGCTTCCCTTTATGCTACCTGATGTGGATTTTGTTGACCAAATTGACCTTGATGAGTAACAGCCTTGATAAACTTTTGTTGCTTTGCTCCTTTCTTGTTCTTTAGACCAAAAGTTTTGTCTCCAATAATCTTCTTTTTCTACTCCACTTTTTTGCTTCCCCCAGCCTGAGCAGGTTTCTTGGTTGGGGGGCAGGGGGCATTGTGGAGACAGTTGACACCAGCCAGACTTCAGCACAGTTGTATACCATCAGAGGATCTGGACCCATGGCAGGAGGAGGAAGATGAACACGCAACCACCTTAGTCGCTAAACCATACCTTGATTTTTTCTTATTCATTATATAATATATGACTTTTAATGGAATGTGCAGCCCATTTTTATTTAATTCAATTATTGACATAGTTGGGTTGAAATCTGCCATCTTGCAGTTTGTTTTTATTTGTTTCTTTATCTGCCTTCTTTTGGATTTATTGCCTATTTTTATGATTCCATTTTATCTGAGCTATTGTGTCATTAGCTGTACTCCTTTGTTTTCTTCTCTTGAGATTGTTTTAGAGTTTTCTGTATATATGCTTAACTTATCACACTGTACCTTCAGTTAATATTATAAACATATCACTTTCAATAGCATAGTTCTGTTTCCCCTTCCATTCTTTATGCTATCATTTTCATGTATTTTACTTTCATATGTTATAAACATCACAATACATCATAATTCTCTTTAGGTTTAGACAATTATATTTTAATGTGCTGAAGAATGCTTTATATTTACTACTAGTAGCACTCACCATTCCTTTATGTAGATCCATGCTTCCATCTGGTATCATTTTTTGTTTTCTTTCGTTCTTTTCTTCTTCATTGTTTTTCTTTAGCCTTTACTCTAAAGCTCATTTAGCTCCATGTCTAAGACATGATCCCCCTAATGTGGAAATATTCATGGAAAAAAGAATGCATTTGAAGGAAATATAGGCTTGGAATTGATGGGAATGTGACATTTCAGAGGGGAGACCAATGTAAGATGAAATAAAGTCGTTATGATTGAAGTGCATGAAATAATTCTGAAGCTGGAAAGAACCAACAATTTATGGTAGATGCAAAAAATGGAGAAGTGAGCCTGTTAATTTGGTATTGTTTCTTGAAAATTTAGCTCATGTTTGATTGATCCACCTACTTACCAGAATTATAAATCCTGAAGTAGGGGAATGACATAAGATGATTGGACCTTTTCAAGTTTGTTGGTATAGACTTTTAGGCAGAAGAGTTTGGAAAAGAGAATCTCATTTAGAGACTGCTGCAATGATACAAGTGTTAAGCGGTAGAGTCCAATGAAACAGAATAAAGGCAATGAGGAAGGAAAAGGAAATTCCGTAAATTCTATAGATATTTTAAAGAAGTAAGAATTAGTAATCTAGTCTGACAATCCTGGGGAAATGGGGGAGGATTATTGCTGGTTTTGGTAATAATTTAATTTTAAATGGAATTATCTCAGAGCTAGAAATACAGCACTAACATTTGGAAATGAGAGCGAGAATCAATAAGGAAATTCAATTAAAGTTGTGGGAATGGATTTCCTCTATAAAAAGGAGACGAATGAGAAAATAAATGGGAAAGGGGAGGAGATTTAGAGAGAGAGACACAGGGGGAGGGAAGGTATGAGAACACTGAGAGTTATGACTGAGTATTAAAAAATATCCGTGGTCAGGAATGGGAGTTGGTTTGAGGACACATTTTTGTAAGGTGTGTCAAGGTCCTTTGTGAAGTATTGTTTAAAAAGTTGCAGTGGCACTTTTCTGACTGAATCACTGCTCTCTATTTTCTGGTTGAAAAACTCAGCATGAGAAGTTTGGTGATTGATGGCAGTCATTCCAATGTTAGTGATTGTTATTGTTTTCATAAGTAAAGCAAGGTTAGACAAGTATAACATGAACACTAACAGAGAAGAGAGAGAAGCTAAAAAGATGCTTCTAGGTAGCTTCATGTTGATATTCTCCTTATCCTACTCAAATGGTGGTTCAGTCTAAAACTTCAGGTCAAAGAAAGATGAGCCACAAATATCTACCAAATGTTCTGACAGTTTAACTTTAAAATTACTCTCTTCTGTTGATTGTGAGGCATTGCACTGAGGATATAAAAGAACACAGACAGCTGTCAAAACCAACGTTAGTTGTGATATGAAATGCAAATGGTTTAAGCTGTAAAAGCCCTCAAGTAGGTTAAAAACAAAATATAACTAGATGTTCTGTACAAGAATCTCACCTAAAACAATATTACACAGAAAAGTGGAAAAAATAAGAGGATGAATAGAAGTTTAACAGTCAAATGTCACAAAAAGTAAGCAGAGACAATTATAATTTTGAGCTAAGTAGATTTCAACACATAAATATTAAACGGGAGAAGTCAATTTTGGCATAATGAACAATAGCATGATCTCCAACATAAAAAGTAAAATTTTTGCACCAAATAGCATTTATGTGCACAAAACACTATTAGAAATGCCAGAAGGCCTGATAGAAATGCAGTTTCTTTCTTAATGTGGCAGATGTTCATCAACTTTTTGATCTTTTGAAAGAGCCAGCTTGTGATTTTGGTGATTTTCTCTATCAGTTTTCAATTTTCAAATTTATGGATTTATGCTCTCATCTTTATTTATTTTCTTCTCCTTATTTCAGATTTTATTTGCTCTTCTATTTCTGGTTTCCTAAACTGGAAGTGTAGATTATTGCTTTTAGATCTTTCTTTTCAAAGGTATGATTCAATGCTATATGTTTTCCTATATATACTGTTTTTACTGCATCCCACAAATTTTGATAAGTTGTATTTTCTTCTTTTTTTTCTTTTGCTGTATGCTGTGGCCTCTCCTGTTGCGGGGCACAGGCTCCAGACGCGCAGGCTCAGTGGCCATGGCTCACGGGCCTAGCTGCTCCACGGCATGTGGGATCTTCCTGGACTGGGGCACGAACCCGTGTCCCCTGCATTGGGAGGCGGACTCTCAACCACTGCACCACCAGGGAAACCCATATTTTCATTTTTATTTGGTTTAAAATATATTTAAATTTTTCTTAAGACATCTTATTTGACCCATATGCTATTTAGAACTATATTATTTAATCTCTAAGTATTTGGAATTTTTCCAGATATCTTTAACTTATTGATTGCCAATTTAATTCTGTTGTGGTTTGAGAGCATACCTTTGTATGATTTCTGTTCTTTTAAATTTTTTAAGGTGTGTTTTATGGCCTAGAATATGGTTTGTCTTGGTGAATTTTCTGTGAGCTTAAGAAGAATGTGTATTGCTACTGTTGTTGGAGAAGGTAGTCTATAAATATCAATTAGATCCAGTTGGCTGATGGTGCTTTTCAGTCCTTACTAATTTTCTGCCTGTTGGATCTGTCAATTACTGATAAAGGGATGTTAAAGTCTCCAACTGTAATAATGAATTAATCTATTTCTCCTTGAGGTTCTATCAGTTTTTGTCCATTGTATTTTGAAACTCTCTTGTTACATGCATACACACTAAGCATTGTTACGTCTTTTTGGAGAATCCCTTTATCATTATGTAATGTCTCTTTTTTTTTTTTTTTTTTTTTGGCCACCGGGCCC
>NW_020172144.1:2489918-2580002 GCF_003031525.2 Neophocaena asiaeorientalis asiaeorientalis
ATTTCTTTTTTTTTTTTTTTTTTTTTTGCGGCACGCGGGCCTCTCACTGCTGTGGCCTCTCCTGTTGCGGAGCACAGGCTCCGGACGCGCAGGCCCAACAGCCATGGCCCGCGGGCCCAGCCGCTCCGCGGCACGTGGGATCTTCGAGGACCGGGGCACGAACCCGTGTCCCCTGCATCGGCAGGCGGACCCCCAACCACTGCGCCACCAGGGAAGCCCTGTAATGTCTCTTAATCTGTGATAATTTTCATTACTCTGAAGTCGGCTGTGTCTGAAATTAATATAGCTACTCCAGCTTTCTTTTGATAAGTGTTACCATGGTTTCCCTTACTTATTTTTTAACCTGCAATTAATGCAATCTTAGATCACATTAGTTTTTTTTTTAATCAAAGTACAGTTGACTTACAATATCCTGTTAGCTTCAGGTGTACAGCCCAGCAATTTATTTATACATATGTATATTTTTTTGTCTTCACATACTCTTCCCTTTTAGGTTATTACAAAGTATTGAGTATAGTTCCCTGTGCTATACAGTAGATTCTTGTTGGTTATCTATTTTATATACAGTAGTGTTAATGCCAACCTCATAATTTATCTCTCCCCCCACCCCCTTTTCCCTTTGGTAACCATAAGTTTGTTTTCTATGTCTGTGAGTGTCTTTCTGTTTTGGAAATACCAGTTTTGGAGATAAGTTCATTTGTAACTTTTTTTCTTTTTAGGTTCCACATATAAGCGATATCATATGATATTTATCTTTCACTGTCTGGCTTGCGTTACTTCACTTAGTATGATAATCTCTAGGTCCATCTATATTGCTGCAAATGGCATTATTTCATTCTTTTTTATGGCTGAGCAATATTCCATTGTATATGTATACACCACATCTTCTTTATCCATTCATCTGTCGATGGACGTTCAGGTTGCTTTCATGTCTTGTCTATTGTGAATAGTGATGCTATGAACCTCATGTATCTTTTTGAATTATGACTTTCTCTGGATATATGCCTGGGAGTGGGATTGCACGATCATATGGTAGCTCTATTTTTAGTTTTTTAAGAAGCCTCCATACTGTTCTCCATAGTGGCTGTACCAATTTACATTCCTGCCAACAGTGAAGAAGGGTTCCTTTTCTTCCCCACCCTCTCCAGCATTTATTATTTGTAGACTTTTTGATGCTGGCCATTTTGAGCAGTGTGAGGTGGTACCTCATTGTAGTTTTGATTTGCATTTCTCTAATGATTAGTGATGTTGAGCATCTTTTCATGTGCCTTTTGGCCATCTGTATGTCTTCTTTGGACAGCTACATGTAAAAGAATTAAATTAGAACATTCTCTAACACCATACACAAAAATAAACTCAAACTGGATTAAAGGCCTAAATGTAAGACCAGATACTATAAAAATCCTAGAGGAAAACATAGGCAGCACACTGTTTGAGCAATATGCTTTTGGATTAATCTCCTAGAGTAATGGAAAAAATAATAATAAACAAATGGGACCTAATTAAACTTAAAAGGTTTTGCACAGCAAAGGATACCATACACAAAACGAAAAGGCAACCTGCAAAATGGGAGAAAATATTTGCAAATGATATGACTGGCAAGGGATTAATCTCCAAAATGTACAAACAGCTCATGTAGTTCAATATCAAAAAACAAACAACCCCATCAAAAAATGGGCAGAAGATTTAAATAGGTATCCCCTCGCTTTTAATCTCTTTGTGTCTTTATATTTAAAGTGGATTTCTTGTAGATAACATATGGTTGGGTCTTGTTTTTTTATTCTCTCTGACGGTCTTTGTCTTTTAGTTGTTTTTAGACATTGACATTTAAAGTGACATTGACATAGTTGAATTAATATCTGTTCATTGAATTAATAGTTGAATTTATTTTCTATTCATTATCCTGTTCTTTGTATCTTCTTTTCTTTTCCACTTTTTACTTTTTTTCTGACTTGCCTGGTGTTAAGGGAGCGTTTTCTAAGACTGCCTTTTTCCTTCTCTCTTAACTTATCCTTTACACTTCTTTTAAATTTTTTTAGTGCTTGACCTTAGAGTTTACAGTCTATATTTATAACTAATTCTAGGCCTTTTTCAAATAATACTATACCACTTCATGGATAGTATAAGTTCCTTATAATATTGCTGTCATTACTGTCACTTGTCCATAACCTGGAATTATTGTATATATTGTTGCATTACTATTTTGAACAAACTTTTTTTTTGGCTGCGTTATGCAGCTGCAGGCTCTTAGTTCCCTGACCAGGGATTGAACGCATGCTCCCTGCATTGGGAGCATGGAGTCTTAACCAATGGACCACCAGGAAAGTCCCATAATAAACTTTTTTTTTTCTATTGGAGTATGGTTGCTTTACAATATTGTGTTAGTTTATACTTTACAGCAAAGTGAATCAGCTATATGTGTAAATATATCCCCTCTTTTTTGGATTTCCTTCTCATTTAGGTCACCACAGAGCATTGAGTAGAGTTCCCTGTGCTATACAGTAGGTTCTCATTAGTTATCTATTTTATACATAGTATCAATAGTGTATATATGTCAATCCCAATCTCCCAATTTGTCCAACCCTCCCTTTCCTCCTTGGTATCTATACGTTTTTTCTGTATGTCTGTGTCTCTATTTCTGCTTTGTAAATAAGATCATCTATACCAATTTTTTCAGATTCCACATATATGCATTAATATACAATATTTGTTTTTCTCTTTCTGACTTACTTCACTCTGTACGACAGTCTCTAGGTCCATTCATGTCTCTACAAATGACCCAATTTCGTTCCTTTATATGGCCGAGTAATATTCCATTGTATCTATGTACCACCACATCTTCTTTATCCATTCCTCTGTTAATGGACATTTAGGTTGCTTCCATGTCCTGGCTGTTATAAATAGTACTGCAGAGAACCTTGGGATGCATGTGTCTTTTTGAATTGTGGTTTTCTCAGGGTATATGCCCAGTAGTGGGATCACTAGGTCATATGGTAATTCTACTTTTAGTTTTTTAAGAACCTCCATACTGTTCTTCATAATGGCTGTATCAATTTACATTCCCACCAACAATGCATGAGGGTTTCCTTATCTCCACACCCTCTCCAGCATTTATTGTTTGTAGATTTTTTGATAATAGCCATTCTGACTGATGTGAGGTGATACCTCATTTTAGTTTTGATTTGCATTTCTCTAATAATTAATGTTGAGCATATTTTCATGTGTTTGTTGGCCATCCATATGTCTTCTTTGGAGAAATGTCTATTTAGGTCTTCCATCCATTTTTTGATTGGGTTGTTTGTTTTTTTGATATTGAGCTGCATGAGCTGTTTATATATTTTGGAGATTAATCCCTTGTTGGTTGTTTTGCCAGCTATATGTAAAAGAATGAAATTAGAGCACTCCCTAATACCATACACAAAAATAAACTCAAAATGAACAAACTTTTGTCTAATTATTTTAATTAAGAATATGGAAAAAAATATTTAATCTTTGTGTATTCCTTCTTTAATACACTTCCTTTCTTTATGTAAATCTAAGTTTCTGACCTATATCATTTGCCTTCTTTTTGATGAATTTCTTTTAACAGTTTTTGCAAGGTAGGTCTCCTGGTGACAAATTGCCTCAGTTTTTTGTCTGGGAAAGTCTTTATTTTTCCTTATTTTTGAAGGATAATTTTGCTCTATACAGAATTCTAGGTTGATGCTTTTGTCTTTCAACACTACGTATTTCACTCCATTTTTTCATTGCTTGCAAGGTTACTGAAGAGAAACTCAATGTAATTCTTAACTTTCACCTTTATAGATAAAGTTTTTTGCTGTGTGTGTGTGCGTGCGCACACGCACTCACCCACTTCTGCCTTCTCTCAAGATTTTATCTTTGTCTTTGATTTTCTTCAGTTTAAATGGCTATATCTATGGCTAAGTGTAGATCTGGGGGTACTTGTCTTGACTGATATTCTCTGAACTTCCAGGACCTGTAGTATGGTGCCTAGCACTAATTTTGGAATACTGTTATTGCTTCAAATATTTCTTTTGTTCCATTCTCTCTCTCTTCTTCTCATATTCCCATTACACATACATTACATCTTTTATAATTGTCTCACAATTCTTGGATATTCTGTTCTTTTTTATTCTTTTTTCTCTTTGCATTTCAATTTTGAAAGTTTCTATTAACATTTCTTCAAGCTCACTGATTCTGTCCTTGGCTGTGTTCTGATTGGTGAGACTATCAAAAGTGTTCTTAATTTCTGTGATGGTATTTTTGATTGCTAGCATTTCCTTTGATGCTTTCTTAGAGATTCCATTTATCTACTTATATTATCCATCTGTTCTTGCATATAGTCAACTTCTTCTACTAAAGCCTTTAATATATTGATCATAGCTGCTTCAAATTCCTAGTCTCATAATTTCAACATCTCTCTCTGCCATATTTGAGGCTTGCTCTGTAGCTTGAAAATATATTTTTAATCTTTTAATATGTCTTATAATTTTTTGTGGAAAGTCGGACATTAGGTACTGAGTAAAAGAAACTGAGGAAACTGAGCTAAGTAGGTCTTTAGTGGAGGGTTTATGTGTATGTCACTAGTTTATCGGGTTTGAATGTACTTAATACTTTTGGTACCTTTCTTTTTTTTAGGAGGTAGTCTACATAGATGATCATGTCATCCATTTCCAACTTGTATGCCTTTTATTTCTTCTTTTTCTTACGTTATTGCATTGACTAGGATCTCCAGAACAATGTTGTATAGAGATGGTGAGAACAGACATTTAATTATTACTAATTTGGGGGAGATAGAATTTGCATTTCCCCTTCTGATTATGATATTAGCTGTAGGTTTTTTTATGCATGCCATCTCTCAGGTTGACAATATTATCTGCTGTTTCTATTTCATGAACATTTTTATTATGAATAAATGCTGGATTTCATCGAATGCTTTTTTTCTGCATTCATTGAGATAACTATGTGATGTTTCTACCTTAGTTTATTAATATATTGACTCACATTGATTGATTTTCGCTTGCATGCCTAGGATAAACCTCTAAACAATCATGGTATGTTATCTCTTTTATATATTGCTAGATTGTTTCAGTATTTTAAGAATTTTGCATTTATAGTCATAGGAAATATTGGACTATATTTTTCTTTTCATGTACTATCTGGTTTTAGAATCAGGATAATGCTGGACACCAAAAATAAGTGGTGTTCCCTCTTCTATTTTATGGAAAAGTTTGCATAGAATTGCTCTTATTTCTTCTTTAAATGTTGACAGAATGTCCTGTGAAGCCATCTGAGCCTAGAGTAAAGAAATACAATTTATTTAGTGGATGTACGGTACCTCTTATTATCTGTTTCTTTTCAGTGAGATTTTGTAGTTTATCTGTGTTTCAAGGAATTAAAAAATTTTTGTCTAATTGTTGAATTCATTGGCATTAAGTTGATGCATTATTTTCATTTTTTTCTATTCCTTTTACCTTATTTTATAAGCTCTTCCTTTTAGCCAATTACGTTGAAAACTTATTAGATTTGAAACCTTTCTTTTATAATATGAGCTTGTAGTGCTGTATTTTTACTACCTCTAAGCACTGCCCTAGCTGCATCATGTACGTTTTGTTATGTCATATTATGATTTAATTTTTATTTCAAAATGCTTTCTAATTTTCTTTGTGATTCCTTCTGTGACCCTATGGTTTACTGAAGTGTGTTGTTTGACTTACAATATTTGGAGATTTTTAAGTTATCTTTCTGTTTACATCTCTAGTCTAATTTTGTTGTTGTTAAGGAACATATTTCGTATAATTTTAAATAATTTAAGTCTATTGAGATTTGTTTAATGAAGAAAATATGGTTTATGTTGATGAGTGTTTCATGTGCATTTGAAATAATGTGTATTCTTCTCTTGTTATATACAGTGTTCTATAAATGTCAATTAGATCAAGTGGGTTAATAGTTTTAAGTATTCTACATCCTTACTGATTGTTTGACAGCTTGCTTTTATCAATTACTAAGAGAGGATAAGTAAAATCCTGAACTATAATTGTGGTGTTGACTAATTCTCTTTCAGTTCTATCACTTTTTCTTTACTTTAAACTTAAAGTTCTGTTCTTAGGTGCACCCAGATTTAAGATTGTTATATCTTCATGAAGTGAATTTCATCACTTCATCTAGGTTAGCCAATTTTTGGCATAAAGATTAAAGTGGATATACATGCAATAGACAAATAGACAGTAGAAAAACAATAGAGAAAGTCAATAAAACCAAAAATAGTTCATTGTTTGAAAAGATCAACAAAATTGACGAACTTTTAAGTAGATTGACTAAGAAAAAGAAAAAGCAAATATTAAAATCACAAGTGAAAAGCATTACTACTGACTTTATAGAAATAAAAAGAATTATGAGAATAATATGAACACCTGTACACTAATAAAGTGGGTAACCTATATGTATTGGAAAAATTCCTAAAAACGTACAAACTGCCAAAACTACTCAAGTAGAAATAGAAATTTTGAATAGACCTAAAACTAATAAGAACTAATAAGGACAAAGTAATCAAAAAATCAATAAAGAAAAGCCCTAGACCAGATAGCTTCACTAGAGAATTCTTCAAACATTTAAAGGAGAAATAATGCCAATCCTTCTCAAACTATTCCAAGAAACTGAAGAGGAGTGAGTACTTCCTGACTCATTCTGTGAAGACAGCATTACCCTGATTCCAAAATCATGCAAAGACACTGCAAGAAAACTGTACACCAATATTCCCAGTTAATACACATGGAAAAATTCTCAACAAAACACTAACAAACCAATCAGCAGCATATTAAAAGGATTATACATCATGATGAAGTGAGTTGTATTCCAGGAATGCAAAGATTCATAATACTAAAATCAATCAATGTAATACCCTACTTTAACAGAATAAAGAAAAAACCCATGTGATTTCAGCTGGTGCAGAAAAAGCATTTGACAAAATTCAGCACTCTTTCATGGTAAAAGAAACAAAACAAAACAAAACAAAAACCCATACTCAGAAAACTAGAAATAGAAGGAAACTTCCTCATCATAATAAAGGCCATGTACGAACCCACAGGTCACACACTCAATGATGAAGCTTTTCCCCAAAGATAAGGAAGAAGACAAAGATTCCTACTTTCAGCACTTCATTTCAACATAGTACTAGAAGTTGTTGTCAGAATGTTTAGAAAGAACAGGAAATAAAATGCAATCAAATGGGAAAGGAAGTAGTAAAACTATCTCTGTTAACAGATGACATGATCTTATGTGTAGAAAACACTAAGGAATACAGACACACACCAAAAAACCTCTTAAAGCTAATGAAAAATCCAGCAAAGTTGCAGATACAAAATCACACACAAAATACATTATATTTCTGCACATTAGCTATATCTGAAAAGTAAATTAAGAAAACAATTCCATAGAAAATAGCATCAAAAAGAATAAAATATTTAGGAATAAATACAATTAGGTAGGTGTAAAATTTATATGCTGCAAACTACAAAACATTGCTTAAATAAATTAGACATAAATAACTGGAAAGACATCCCATGTTTGTGGGTTGGAAACTTAATATTGTTGAGATGCTAATTACTGGTCAAAGTGGATGTTACTGATTCAGTGAAATCCTTATGAAATGGTCATATAAAATCATTTTAATATACTTCTGAATTCATTTTGCTGATACTTTATTGAGAATTTTTGCAGCAATGTTCATGGGGATATTGGTCTGTAGTTTAGAATGTGCATTTCTTTTAAAACAAGAAATCAAACCTCAGTAGAACAAAGGAACTACAATATAGCTCTGATCATATTCTGTGATCACATTGCAATAAAACTTGGAGCAATCAGCAAGGAAATACTTCTCTAAGACCCAAACGTTTAAAATAAACTTTAATATAATTCATGGATTACAAAATAGGCACGTTGGAAATCAGAAAATATTTAGAACTGAATTACAATGAAAATTTGTGAAATGCAGCCAAAGAGGTTCTTCTTTTTTCCCTTTTTTTTTTTTTTTTTTGGCTACATCAGGTCTTTGCTGCTGCACATGGGCTTTCTCTAGTTGCAGCGTATGGGTCTACTCTTCACTGCAGTGCACAGGCTTCTCACTGCAGTGGATTCTCTTGTTCCGGAGCATGGGCTCTAGGCACACAGGCTTCAGCAGTTTTGGCATGCGGGCTTCCGTAGTTATGGCACGCGGGCTCAGTAGTTGTGGCTTGTGGACTCTAGAGTGCAGGCTCTCTAGTTGTGGTGCCTGGGCTTAGTTCCTCCACAGCATGTGAGATCTTCCCAGACCAGGGCTCGAACCCATGTCCCCTGCATTGGGAGGCAGATTCTTAACCACTGTGCCACCAGGGAGGTCCAAAGAGGTTCTTAAATACTTGTATTGTGTTGAGAGCGGACAACAGAAAAGAAAGGTCAAAAATTAATTAGTAAGTCTTCCAAATCAAATTAGGAGGGAAAAGAGCAGCAACAGAATAAACCCAGTGGAAGTGAGTAGATACAAATAATAAATACAAAAGTAAAAATGAATGAAATAGAAAACAAACATTTGAAAGGATCAAGAAAACAAAACTGCAGTTATGTAGAAGATTACAAAAGTAGACTAATCTCAAAGTTAATCAAGAAAAGTGAGACAGCACTAAAGTATGTGAAATGGGGCACAACTACAATACAGTAGTTAAAATATGATGCAACTACAATGAAAGAATTACTTGACGATTTTTATAAAACTATAAATTATCAGCTGACTCAAGAAAAATGTGAAAACATCTATATCTAATCTTTAAATTAGTATACAATCTGTCATCTTTTCAACTTCAATGTTTCCACCCAAATATAGAAATAACAAGTCAAGTCCACATGCCTTTTTTAGATAATCTTCATACAACATTCAAAGAAAAGATAATTTCTATCATTAAAAATATTTTATACAAGTTGTTCCTGAAGAAAAGGAGAAAAACATGTTATATGCACCTGAAATTTATGTTACAACCTTGATATCAAACCCTGACAAGGCTCATACAGCAGAAAAATTATTGGCCATTTATGAACATAGACTTAAATTATCCTAAGTAAAGTGTTAACCGGTTATTTCCAACAATGCATAAAATATTTACATTCTCATATTCATGTTGAATTTTTTCTAGAAATATGATTAGATTAAAAATGTTTTAATCTCATTTAACTTATTTAGAAATTGTGTAATCCACATGATCATCTCAATCTTTATATAAAATCTTTTCATGAAGATGAAGTTAGAAACTATTCATTATTTTAAAAAACACATTGAAAACACTTTTAGTAACCTTAGAAGTAAATAGATTTAAAAAAATTTTTTTAACATCTTTATTGGAGTATAATTGCTTTACAATGTTATGTTAGTTTCTGCTGTATAACAAAGTGAATCAGCTATATGTATACATATATCCCCATTCTCTTGCGACTCCCTCTGACACTCCCTATACCACCATTCAAGGTACTCATAAAGCACTGAGCTGATCTCCCTGTGCTATTCAGCTGCTTCCCACTAGCTATTAACTTACCCTTCCCCCTCTCCATGTCCTCAAGTCCATTCTCCATGGTTGCGTCTTTATTCCTGTCCTGCCCCTAGGTTCATCAGGACCATTTTGTTTTTTAGATTCCATATATATGTGTTAGCATATGGTATTTGTTTTTCTCTTTCTTACTTACTTCACTCTGTATGACAGACACTAGGTGCGTCCACCTCACTACAAATAACTCAGTTTCGTTTCTTTTTCTGGCCCAGTAATATTCAATTGTATATATGTGCCACATCATCTTTATCCATTCATCTGTCGATGGACACTTAGGTTGCTTCCATATCCTGGCTATTGTGAATAGTGCTGCAATGAACATTGTGGTACATGACTCTTTTTGAATTATGGTTTTCTCAGGGTATATGCCCAGTAGTGGAATTGCTGGGTCATATGGTAGTTCTATTTTTAGTTTTTTAAGGAAGCTCCATACTGTTCTCCATAGTGGCTGTACCAATTCACATTCCCACCAACAGTGCAAGAGGGTTCCCTTTTCCCCACACCCTCTCCAGCATTTATTGTTTCTAGATTTTCTGATGATGGCCATTCTGACTGGTGTGAGGTGATACCTCATTGTAGTTTTGATTTCCATTTCTCTAATGATTAGCGATGTTGAGCATTCTTTCATGTGTTTGTTGGCAATCTGTATATCTTCTGCAGAGAAATGTCTGTTTAGGTCTTCTGCCCATTTTTGCACTGGGTTGTTTGTTTTTGATATTGAGCTCTTGTATATTTTGGAGATTAATCCTTTATTAGTTGTTTCGTTTGCAAATATTTTCTCCCATTCTCAGGGTTGGCTTTTCATCTTGTTTATGGTTTCCTTTGCTGTGCAAAACCTTTTAAGTTTCATTAGGTCCCATTTGTTTATTTTTGTTTTTATTTCTATTTCTCTGGGAGGTGGGTCAAAAAGAATCTTGCTGTGATTTATGTCATAGAGTGTTCTCACTATGCTTTCCTTTAAGAATTTTTATAGTGTCTGGCCTTATATTTAGGTCTTTAATCCATTTTGAGTTTATTTTGTATATGGCTTTAGGAAGTGTTCTAATTTCATTCTTGTACATGTAGCTGTCCAGTTTTTCCAGTACCATTTATTGAAGAGGCTGTCTTTTCTCAATTGTTTATTCTTGCCTTCTTTGTCAAAGATAAGGTGACCATATGTGTGTCGGTTTATCTCTGGCCTTTCTATCGTGTTCCATTGATCTATATTTCTATTGTTGTGCCAGTACCATACTGTCTTGATTACTATAGCTTTGTAGTATAGTCTGAAGTCAGGGAGCCTAATTCTCCCAGCTCCATTTTTCTTTCTCAAGATTGCTCTGGCAATTCGGGGTCTTTTGTGTTTCCATACAAATTGTGAAATTTTTTGTTCTAGTTCTGTTAAAAATGCCAGTGGTAGTTTGATAGGGATTGCCTTGAATCTCTAGATTGCTTTGGGTAGTAGAGTCATTTTCACAATGTTGATTCTTCCAATCCAAGAACATGGTATATCTCTCCATCTGTTTGTATCGTTATTAATTTCTTTGATCAGTGTCTTATAATTTTCTGCATACCAGTCTTTTGTGTCCTTAGGTAGGTTTATTCCTAGGTATTTTATTCTTTTTGTTGCAGTGGTAAATGGGAGTGTTTCCTTAATTTCTCTTTCAGATTTTTCATCATTAGTGTATAGGAATGCCAGAGATTTCTGTGCATTAATGCTATATCCTGTTACTTTACTAAATTCATTGATTAGCTCTAGTAGTTTTCTGGTAGCATCTTCAGGATTCTCTAAGTATAGTGTCATGTCATCTGCAAACAGGGACAGTTTTACTTCTTCTTTTCTGATTTGGATTCCTTTATTTCTTTTTCTTCTCTGATTGCTATGGCTAAAACTTCTAAAACTATGTTGAATAACAGTGGTGAGAGAAGGAAACCTTGTCTTCTTCCTGATCTTAGAGGAAGTAGTTTCAGTTTTTCACCATTGAGAACAATGTTGGCTGTGGGTTTGTCATATAGGGCCTGTATTATGTTGAGGTAGGGTCCCTCTCTGCCTACCGTCTGGAGAGTTTTTATCGTAAATGGGTGCTGAATTTTATTGAAAGATTTTTCTGCATCTATTGAGATTATCATATGGTTTTCATCCTTCAGTTTGTTAATATGGTGTATCACATTGATTGATTTGCATAGAGTGAAGAATCTTTGTATTCCTAGGATAAACCCCACTTGATCATGGTGTATGATGTTTTTAATGTGCTGTTGGATTCTGTTTGCCAGTATTTTGTTGGGGATTTTTGCATCTGTGTTCATTGGTGATATGGGCCTTTAGTTTTCTTTTTTTGTGGCATCTTTGTCTGGTTTTGGTATCAGGGTGATGGTGGCCTTGTAGAATGAGTTTGGGAGTGTTCCTCTCTGTGCTGTATTTTGGAAGCATTTGAGAAGGATAGGTGTTAGCTCTTCTCTAAATGTTTCATAGAATTCGCCTGTGAAGCCATCTGGTCCTGCGCTTTTGTTTGTTGGAAGATTTTTAATCACAGTTTCTATTTCAGTGCTTGTGATTGGTCTGTTTATACTTTCTATTTCTCCTTGGTTCAGTCTCAGAATGTTGTGCTTTTCTAAGAATTTGTCCATTTTATTGGCATAGAGTTGCTTGTAGTAACCTCTCATGATCCTTTGTATTTCTTCAGTGTCAGTTGTTACTTCTTTTTCATTTTTAATTCTGTTGATTTGAGTCTTCTTTTTTTTTTCGTCATGAGTCTGGCTAATGGTTTATCAAATTTGTTTAACTTCTCAAAGAACCAGCTTTTAATTTTATTGATGTTTGCTATTGTTTCATTTATTTCTGATCTGATCTTTATGATTTCTTTCCTTCTGCTAACTCTGGGGCTTTTTGTTCTTTCTCTAATTTCTTTAGGTGTAAGGTTAGGTTGTTTATTTGAGATGTTTCTTGTTTCTTGAGGTAGGATTGTATTGCTATATACTTACCTCTTAGAACTGCTTTTGCTTCATCCCAGAGGTTTTGGGTCATTGTATTTTCATTGTCATTTGTTTCTAGGTATTTTTTGATTTCCTCTTTGATTTCTTCAGTGATCTCTTGGATATTTAGTAGTGTATTGTTTAGCCTCCATGTGTTTGTAATTTTTACAGTTTATTTTTCTGTAATTTATATCTAGTCTCATAGCATTGTGGTTGGGAAACATACTTGATATGCTTTCAATTTTCTTAAATTTACCAAGGCTTGATTTGTGACCCAAGATATGATCTATCCTGGAGAATTACATGAGCACTTGAGAAGAAAGTGTATTCTGTTTTTTTTGAATGGGATGTCCTATAGATATCAGTTAAGTCCATCTTGTTTAATGTGTCATTTAAACCTTGTGTTTTCTTATTTATTTTCATTTTGGATGATCTGTCCATTGGTGAAAGTGGGGTGTTTAAGTCCCCTACTATAATGTGTTACTGTTTATTTCCCCTTTTATGGCTGTTAGCATTTGCCTTATGTATTGAGGTGCTCCTGTGTTGGGTGCATAAATATTTACAATTGTTATATCTTCTTCTTGTATTGATCCCTTGATCATTATGTAGTGTCCTTCTTTGTCTCTTGTAATAGTCTTTATTTTAAAGTCTATGTTTTCTGATATGAGAATTGCTACAACACCAACTTTCTTTTGAATTCCATTTGCATGGAGTATCTTTTTCCATTCCCTCACTTTCAGTCTGTATGTGTCCCTCGGTCTGAAGTGGGTCTCTTGTAGACAGCATATATATGGGTCTTGTTTCTGTATCCATTTAGCCAGTCTGTGTCTTTTGGTTGGAGCATTTAACCCATTTACATTTAAGGTATTTATTGATATATATGTTCCTATTACGATTTTCATAATTGTTTTGGGTTTGTTATTGTAGGTCTTTTCCTTCTCTTGTGTTTCCTGCCTAGAGAAGTTCCTTTAGCGTTTTTTTGTAAAGCTGTTTGGTGGTGTTGAATTCTCTTAACTTTTGCTAGTTTGTAAAGGTTTTAATTTCTCCATTGAATCTGAATGAGATCCTTGATGGGTAGAATAATCTTGGTTGTAGGTTTTTCCCTTTCATCACTTTAAATATGTCCTGCCACTCCCTTCTGGCTTGCAGAGTTTCTGCTGAAAGATCAGCTCTTAACCTTATGGGGATTCCTTTGTATGTTACTTGTTGCTTTTCTCTTACTGCTTTTAATATTTTTCCTTGTATTTAATTTCTGATAGTTTGATTAATATGTGTCTTGGCTTGTTTCTCCCTGTTGGTATCCTGTATGGGACTCTTGGCTCCCTGGACTTGTTTGACTAATACCTTTACCATTTTAGTGAAGTTTTCAACTACAATCTCTTCAAATATTTTCTCAGACCCCCCTTTTTTTTTCTCTTCTTCTCCTGGGACCCCTATAATTCAAATGTTGTTGTGTTTGATGTTGTCCCAGAGGTCTCTGAGACTGTCCTCAATTCTTTTCATTCTTTTTTCTTTATTCTCCTCTGCAGTAGTTATTTCCACTATTTTATGTTCCTGGTCACTTATCCATTCTTCTGCCTCAGTTTTTCTGCTCTTGATTCCTGTCAGAGAACTTTTAATTTCATTTATTGTGTTGTTCATCATTTTTCCTTTGCTCTTTAGTTTTTCCAGGTCGTTGTTAAATGTTTCTTTTATTTTCTACATTGTATTTTTGAGATTTTTTATCATCTTTACTGTCATTACTCTGAATTCTTTTTCAGGTAGACTGCCTATATCCTCTTCATTTGTTTGTTCTGGTGGGTTTTCATTTTGCTCCTTGATCTGCTGCACATTTCTCTGTCTTCTCATTTTGTTTAACTTACTGTGTTTGGGATTTCCTTTTTGCAGGCTTCAAGGTTCCTATTTCCCATTGTTTTTGCTGTTTGCTCCCTGTGGGTGAGGTTGGTTCAGTGCATTGTGTACGCTTCCTGCTGGAGGGAACCCTGCGTTTTGGTGGGTGGGTCTGGACCTTGTCTTTCTAGTGGGCAGGGCCACGTCCAGTGGTGTGTTTTGGGGTGTCTTTGAACTTAGTATGATTTTAAGCAGCCTCTCTGCTAATGAGTGTGGTTGTGTTCCTGTCTTGCTAGTTGTTTGGCATGGGGCATCCAACACTGGTGCTTTCTGGCCGTTGGGTGGAGCTGTGTCTTAGCATTGAGATTGAGATCTCTGGGAGATCTCTTGCCAATTGTTATTACATTTGACTGGGAGGTCTCTGTTTGTCCAGTGTCCTGAACTCAGCTCTCCCACCTCATAGGCTCAGGTCTGACACCAGGCCAGGACATCAAGACCCTGTCAGCCACACAACTCAGAAGAAAAGGGAGAAAAATAAATAAATAAAATTATCAAAATAATAATAATAAAATTTTTAAAAAGTAGAGAACAACCAAACCAATAAACAAATCTACCAATGATACCAAGTGCTAAAAACTAAACTATATAAACATAAAAATCTGAAACAAATCAGTTGCAGACAGCAAACCCGGAGTCTACAATTGCTTCCAAAGTCCACCGCCTCAATTTTGGGATGATTCATTGTCTTTTCAGGTATTCCACAGCTGCAGGGTACATCAAGTTGACTGTGGGAGTTTAATGTGCTGCTCCTGAGGCTGCACAGAGAAATTTAATTTCCCTTTCTCTTCTTTGTTCGCCCAGCTCCTGGACTTAAGCTTTCATTTTGGCCCCATCTCTGCATGTAGGTTGCCTTCAGGCATCTGCTCCAACCCAGAGTGGATGGGGTTAAAGCAGCGGTCATTAGGGGGCTCTTGCTCATTTAGGCCTTTGGGGAAGTCTGAGGTCTTCTGCCAGCATTCAGTAGGTGTTCTGTAGGAGGTTTTCCACATTTAGGTGTATTTTGGGGGAGGAGGGTGATCTCCACATCTTACTCCTCCACCATCTTGAAGGTTCCCTAGGTTTTTATTGTAAAATAATTGACTGTAGTTGTTTGGGTTTATATATGGGCTTTTTATTCCATTCCATTGATCTGTGTGTCTGTTTTTGTGCCAGTACTATGTTGTTTTGATTACTGTAGCTTTCTAGTATAGTCTGAAGTCTGGGAGTGTGATACCTCCATCTTTGTTAAAGAACAAGATTGCTTTGTCAATTCAGGGTCTTTTGTGTTTCCATATGAATTTTAGGATTATTTGTTCTAGTTCTGTGAAAAATGTCATGGGTGTTTTGATAGAGATTGCATTAAATCTGTAGATCACTTTTGGTCTTATGACCGTTTTAACAATATTAATTCTTCCAGTCTAAGAGCATGGAATATCTTTCCATTTATTTTTATCATCATTAATTTCCTTAATGTTTTATAGCTTTCAGAGTATAGGTCTTTCACCTTTTTGGTTAAGTTGATTTTTATTCTTTTTGATGCGATTTTAAATGAGTTTTTTTACTTTCTTTTTCTGATAGTTCATTATTAAAACTGTGGAAAAGTAACAGGTTTCTGTATATTAATCTTGTATCCTGCAACTTTGGTGAATTCATTTATTAGTTCTGGTAGTTTTTGTGTGGAGACCTTAAGAATTTCTATATAAAGTGTTATGACTAATGCAAAAGAAATAAAAGCAAAAATAAACACATGAGGACCTATTTAAAGTTAAAAGCTTTTGCACAAGCAAAGGAACCCGTCAACAAAACAAAAAGACATCCTATGGAATGGGAAAAAAAATTTGCAAATGATATGACTAACAAAGGTTAATATCCAAAATATATAAACAGCTCATACAACTCAATATCAAAAAAACAAGCACACAATCAAAAAATGGGTAGAAGATCTGAATAGACATTCCTCCAAAGGAAACATACAGATGGCTAACAGGCACATGAAAAGATGTTCAACATCAGTAATCAGAGAAATGCAAATCAAAACCACAATGAGAGATCACCTCATGCCTGTCAGAATGGCTATCATCCAAAAGTATACAAAGAACAAGTGTTGATGAGGATGTGGAGAAAAGGGAAGCCTTGTACACTCTTGGTGGGAATGTAAATTGGTGCAGCCACTTTGGAAAATAGTAGAGTTTCCTCAGAAACCTAAAAATTGAACTACCATATGATCCAGCAATTCCAATTCTGGGTATATGTACAGAAAAAAATGAAAACACTAATTTGTAAAAGATACATGCACCCCTATGTTCATATCAGCACTACTTACAATATCCAGGATGTGGAAGCAACCCATGTGTTCATCAACAAATGAATAAAGAAGGTGTGGTGTGTGTTGTATGTATGTGTAAATATATATATAAATATTACTCAGCCACAAAAAGAATGAAATTCTGCCATTAGGAGCAAAATAGATGGGCCGAGAGAATATTATACTTAATGAAATGTCAGACAAACAAAGACAAATACTGTATGATATCACTTATATGTGGAATCTAAAAAATAATACAAATGAATGTATATGCAAAGTAGAAATAGAGTCACAGATGTAGAAAACAAACTAGTGGTTACCAGTGGGAAGATGGAAAAGGAGAAGGGCAAGTTAGGGGTATAGGATTAAGGGATAGAAACTACTATGTATAAAATAGATAAACAATGATGGAATGTTGTATAGCACTGGGAATTAGAGCCATTATCTTATAATAACTTTTAATGGAATACAATCTGTAAAAATACTGAATCACTTTGCTGTACACCTAAAATTAATATAATATGGTAAATAAACTATATTTCAATAAATAAAAAATAAATAAATTGGTTTTTATTAAAAAATATTCTACAAGCTTTATAGGTACTTGGATATTACAAATATTTTCTTTAAATGTGAGAACAAGTTAAGGATGTCTATCAATATCACATTCTAGGCAGTTTTTAATCATAGATTATAGCCAACACAATAAGATAAGAAAAGGAAATAAGGGGTATATGATTTTTAAAGGAAAGAAAAGATCTTTAACAGGGGAGTATATAATAATTAAATTTTGTCCTTTTCTTACAGTGGAATATTATACTGAATAAAAAATTAATAACTTGGACTTGTGTCAATATTGACGAATCTCAAGTATTTAAACATAAAAAGGCATGTTACAAAGGATATTTAGGAAATGTGATACCATTATTACAAAAACTGAGAATGAACTAAGAGATGACTATATTTATGACTTTCTATATGTGGGAGAAAAGTATAAAAACTTGCATGTCAATGATACAAAGTAATTCTACAACAGTATTTGCTTGAATATGTGATTGTCATTGTTGTAGGTTAAAATGTTTGAATCTTAGGGAAAGGTATTTTACTGCATCTCTGTGTTTTATATTCCAAAAAACAAAAGTTTGAAAGTGTATGTGACAAAATGTTAGCATCCCTTAGGTGTGGTTTTCTTTTTCTATTCTTTCCTTTATGCTTGAAATAGTTTTTTTTTTAATTTTAAAATTCAAATGGAAGGTGAAATAAATGGAAATACCAAGCATGGGCTACTCAAGAAATTTGAAAAATAAAGAGGAAGCAGTATCTAAATGGAACTTCACCTATAGAATGGATTATATTTGTTTTTGTTTTCCCTGTGCAGTGAGCCCTCTGTATCCATGGGTTCTGCATCTGTGAATCAAACCAATTGTGCGTGTGTGTGCTTGTGTGTGTGTGTGTGTGTATATATGTATGTGTATGTATATATATATATATATATACATACACATATATATATACACACATATATATATAATTCTTAATTCCAGAAAGTTCCAAAAAGCAAAACTTGAATTTGCTGCAGGTAGGCAGCTACTTCTGTAGCATTTACATTGTATTTACAACTAATTATATAGCATTTACATTATATTAGTTATTATAAGTAATCTAGAAATGACTTAAAGTTCGCTGGAGGATGTGCAGAGGTTATATGCAACTTCTATAGCATTGTATATAAGGGACTTGAGCATCCACAGATTTTCGTATCCGAAGGGGGTCCTGGAACTAATCCCCTGTGGATAATGAGGGACAACTGTATACTTAGGGGAAAAATCCAATAAGGACTCTGAAAGTGGGGTTATCTAGAAAAATAAGATTTAAGATGAGAATATACAGATAGTAAGATGTACAATATATAGACAGTAAGCTGTAAGATTAATAAATATAGAAAAAGGTAAGATATAAGAACAAAGCAAGATCTATGAAGCACAGCTGAGGGATTAGCCTTTACAAAAGAGGTGGGGCACCTTTGTAGAGACATTGATTGGAAAGAAATAGAAATGCCCACTGAAGCAAACATGTTTATAAATATTTGGTTAGGAAGTTGGGATAATTCCTACCTAAAGGCCGTACTTTCCCTGCCTTCTTAGAGTGAGAAGAATGTGTATGGTCAGTGTCAAAAGCTTGGGGAGAGCAACTGTCTTATATAGGGAGAGGAGAGGGAACCAGAGAGAAACCTAACAGGGACATGTAAAGAGGTTCTGGATAGTGCTTGAGGGTCTAGCTGAGATTGAAAACTTTAGAGCCCAATTTTATGCTAACTGTTAAAGCTTTATTCTTTGTAAAGATATATATATATATATATGTATATAAAACAGTGAAGACCAAGAGGTATTCTGATTTGAAATCTTTGGCTTATTTTGAGATTGAACTTATACTTACTATATATGTATTTATTTTCCAAATATTTCCTTCAGAGGAGAAGAGAAAACTTAATTTTAGAGAGTAATTTAGGTATTTAATAATTTATTTTGGTCACTTGGTTGATAACTCATTTCAATGAAATGGCAGCTGTGTAAATGAGTAGTGTTTACTATTTAAGTGCAAGGAGCAGAGTGATACCTAAATGAAATAATGTGTCTTCTGAAAGAGCCAAAGTGAATCTTCCAACCCTTACTATATTAAGTGTTCCAGTTCATTTATTAAACTTCTGTGTTCCTATTTGAAGATTAATCTTCATCTGTCCCAGATTCTAAGTTAGAACTTTTAGTATTTATTTTTCTACGTGTTTACCATTTCAAATGCTCTTCATTTTTTTTAATTAAATTTTTTACTTCACCCTTTAAAGTATACACTACAGTGGGTTTTAGTATATTCACAGCTGTGCGGCCATCACCACTGACTGATTCTAGAACACTTTCATCTCTTCATTCCTTCTTGATGATCCAGGTTTCTTTCTGGTATCATTCCCCTTTAGCCTAAACAGTTTCCGTTATCATTTCTTGTAGTGCATGTTGGCTGTCAAGAAATTTGTTTTCTTTTATCTGATGATGTCTTTATTTTGTCTTCATTTTTGAGGAATATATTCACTGAATATAAAATTGTAAGTGCATAGTTTAGAGAGTGCTTATTCAATTATTTGTTACCTTGTAAATTATGTGTTATATTTCACTGGCTGCTTTCAATACATATCTGTTTGTGTGATGGCCTTAGAATAAGTCAGTTTGACTAGGCTGGGCTACATTTTCTAGAATTCCCATGCTTTATGAGATTCTTGTGGGAGATTCCCGGGACAGAAGTGAAGCAGCAGCCATTTTGTGGCTCCTCGTGTTGTTGCATCTATTAGCTCATCTCCTTGCCCTGAGGCACTTGTCAGACCTGCATTTACCCATCTTCCCATGAATCCTATTTTAGATTTTCCCACTACGGTGCTGGGGTGTATGTTTAGCTCCATGGCAAATGTCCCCATTAAGGTCAGAGACAGTAAGAAATAACATGGGTTTCAGACTATCTTATGAGCTTCAGCTCAGGGTTCTGAACTCCACTTTGTTCTTTTCCCCACTTTACATGCGTCTTCTCTTCCAGCCTTCCTGCCCTATGGACACCAGACTCCAGCATTGAACATGAAGACAGCAGCTTTACAGAGAGAGACTGCATAACCAGCTCCCACAATTGAGGAAGTTTAGATCCCTATAATCCCTTCTCACACACACACACATACATACACACACACACACACACACACACACACACACACACAGTGGCTCTGCTTCTCTGCTTGACTTTGATAGATAGACTTTGGTTTTCAGCCTTTTGACTGTAATTTGAATAGGTGAGGTTTTCTTTATATTTACTCCATTTGGAGTTTTCTGAACTTTTTGAATTTCTAATCTTTCACTAACTTTGGAGAATTTGGGGCCATTATTTCTTAAAATATATTTTCTGTCTTATTGTCTGTTTCTTCTCTTTTTTTAATTCCCATTACACATATATTAGGCCATTTGATATTGTCTCACAGGTCTTTGAAGTTCTGTTCACTTTTTCTAATTTTTTATCCTATGCTCTTCATAACGGATAATTTCTATTGATAAATAGACTGAGTCATATGTAATATTTAATCTGTTGTAAGCCCATATAGTGAGTTTCTCATTTTTCCATTTTAGATTTTCTATTTGGTTCTTTTTAAAATAGTCTCCATTTCTCTGCTTAGATTTCCTATCTCTTTATTCTTTATGCACACATTTTACTTCACATCATTCTGTATGGTTATAAAAGCTGCTTTAAAATCCTTGTGTGCTAATTCCAACATTCACGTCACTCAATACCAGTCTCCATTGATTGTCATTTTCTGTGGACCATCTTTTCCTGTTTCTTTTTACATTGAGTCATTTTAGAAATTATCCTAGACATTGTGACCAATATGTAGTAGGGCCTCTGAACATTGATTCTTTGTTTGGTTGTTTGTTTTAGTAGGCAACTTATCATGGCTGATCTCAAATTGCAAAGCGTCTTCTTTCCAGTAGGCGGCAGTTAAAATGTCAAGCCAATTTATTTAGACTTCACTAGGGGGCTTAGAGTCTGTTCTGTGGTTTCAGGAGTCAACCAGAGTTTTGGGTAGACTTTATGTTCAGAACATGGGGTTCCCTCTTTTTAGCTTTCTGTTTTCTGGGATTTTTCATCCCTCACTTTTTTTTCTTCCACTTTTATTGAGCTATAATTGACATACGGCACTGTATAAGTTTAAGGTGTACAGCATAATGATTTGACTTACATACATCATGAAATGTTGACCACAATAAATTTAGTAAACATCCATCATCTCATATACATACAAAATTAAAGAAAAAAAACATTTTTATTCCTTGTGATGAGAACTCTTAGATTTACTCTCTTAACTTTCATATGTAACATACAGGAGTGTTTGGGTTTTTTTTTAATTTTTTTTATTGATGTATAGTTCATGTACAATATTATATAAGTTACAGGTATACAATATACTGATTCACAGTTTTTAAAGGTTATACTCCATTTATAGCTATCATAAAGTATTGGCTGTATTCCCCATGTTGTATACTATATCCTTGTAGCCTATTTTATGCTTAATAGTATGTACCTCTTAATTCCCTACCCCTATATTGCCTCTCCCCACTTTCCTCTCCCCACTGATAATCACTAGTTTGTTTTCTATATCGGTGAGTCTGCTTCTTTTTTGTTATATTCACTAATTTGTTATATTTTGTAGATTCCACATATAAGTAATATCATACAGTATTTATCTTTCTCTGTCTGACTTATTTCCCTTAGCATAATACCCTCCAAATCCATCCATGTTGCTGCAAATGGCAAAGTTTCATTATTTTTCTTTACAGCTGAGCAATATTCCTATATATATAACCACATCTTTTTCCATTCATCAGTTGGTGGACACTTAGGTTGCTTCCGTATCTTGCAATTGTAAATGATACTGCTGTGAACATTAGGGTGCATGTATCTTTTACGAATTAGTGGTTTGGGGTTTTTTTTAATCTATACCCAGGAGTGGAATTTCTGTGTTATATGGTAGGTCTAGTATTAGTTTTTTGAGAAACCCCCATACTGTTTCCCATAATGGCTATACCAATATACATTCCTACCAACAGTGTACAAGACTTCCCTTTTCTCTACATCCTCACCAACATTTTGTGTTTTTTTTTTGATGATAGCCATTCTGACAGGTGTGATGTGATATCTCATTGTGGTTTTGATTTGCATTTCCCTGATGATTAGCATCTTTTCATGTGCCTCTTGGCCATCTGCATTTCCTTTTTGGAAAAATGTCTATTCAGTTCTTCTGCCCATTTTTTAATTGAGTTGTTTATTTTTTTGATTTTCAGTCTTTGAACTGTTTGTATATATTGGATATTAACCCCTTTTCGGTCATATCATTTGCAAATATTTTCTCCCATTCAGTAGGTTGTCCTTTCACTTTGTCAATGGTTTCTTTGCTGTGCAAAAGCTTTTAAGTTTAATTGGGTCCATTTATTTTTGCCTTTATTTTCTTTGCTTTAGGAAACAGGTCCAAAGAAATATTGCTGCCATTTATGTCAAAGAGTGTTCTGCCTATGTTTTCCTCTAGAAATTTTATAGTATCCGGTCTTACATTTAATTCTTTAATCCATTTTGAGTTTATTTTTGTATATTGTATATTTTTTATATATATATGTTGTTAGAGAATATTCTAATTTCATCATTCTACATGTAGCTGTCCAGTTTTCCCAGCACCACTACTGAAGAGACTGTCTTTTCTCCAATGTATATTCTTGCCTCCTTTGTCATAGGTTTGGTGACCTTAAGTGCATGGGTTTATTTTTGGGCTCTCTATTCTCTTCCATTGATCTATGTGTCTGTTTTTGAGCCAGTACCACACTGTTTTGATTCCTGTAGCTTTGTATACAGTCTGAAGTCAGGGAGTGTGATTGCCCCAGCTCTATTCTTCATTCTCAAGAATGTCTTGGCTATTCGGGTCTTTTGTGTTTCCATACAAATTTTAAAATTATTTGTTCTAGTTCTGTGAAAAATGCCATTGGTATTTTATTAGGGATTGCATTGAATCTGTGTATTGCCTTGGGTAGTATGGTCATTTTAACAATATTAATTCTTCCAGTTCAAGAACACTGAATATCTTCCATATTTTTGTGTCATCTTCACTTTCTTTCATCATTGTCATAGTTTTCCAAGTACAGTTCTTTTACCTCCTTAGGTAGATTTATTCTTCGGTATTTTATTCTTTTTGACTCGATGGTAAATGGGATTGTTTCCTTAATTTCTTTTTCTGATAGTTCGTAGTTAACAGGTAGAAATGAAACAGATTTCTGTATGTTAATGACTCAATGGTAAATAGGATTGTTTCCTTAATTTCTTTTTCTGATAGTTCGTAGTTAACAGGTAGAAATGAAACAGATTTCTGTATGTTAATGACTCAATGGTAAATAGGATTGTTTCCTTAATTTCTTTTTCTGATAGTTCGTAGTTAACATGTAGAAATGAAACGGATTTCTGTATGTTAATTTTATATCCTGAAACTTTACCGAATTCACTGATGAGCAATAGTACTTTTCTGGTAACATCTTTGGGATTTTCTGTGTATACAATCATGTCACCTGCAAACAATGACTGTTTGACTTCTTCCTTTCCAGCTTGGATTCTTTTTATTTCTTATGCTTGTCTGATTGCTGTGGCTAGAACTTCCAAAACTATGTTAAATAAAAATGGCAAGAGTGAGGACTTCCCTGGTGGTGCAGTGGTTGAGAGTCCGCCTGCCGATGCAGGGGACACAGGTTCATGCCCCGGTCCGGGAAGATCCCACATGCCATGGAGCGGCTGGGCCCGTGAGCCATGGCTGCTGAGCCTGTGCATCCGTAGCCTGTGCTCCACAATGGGAGAGGCCACAACAGTGAGAGACCCGCATACCACAAAAAAAAAAAAAAGAGGAAATGCTTCCAGCTTTTCACTGTTGGGTATGATGTTAACTGTGGGTTTGTCATATATGGCCTTTATTATGTTGAGGTATGTTCCCTCTGTGCCCACTGTCTGGAGAGCTTTTATCATAAATGGGTGTTGAATTTGTCAAAAGCTTTTCTGCATCTAGTGAGATGATCATATTGTTTTTATTCTTCAGTTTGTTAATGTCATTGGTAATTTGATAGGGATTGCATTGAATCTGTAGATTGCTTTGGGTAGTATAGTCATTTTCACAATATTGATTCTTCCAATCCAAGAACATGGTATATCTCTCCATCTCTTTGTGACATCTTTGATTTCTTTCATCAGTGTCTTATAGTTTTTTGCATACAGGTCTTTTACCTCCTTAGGTAGGTTTATTCCTAGGTATCTTATTATTTTTGTTACAATGGTGAATGGGATTGTTTCCTTAATTTCTCTTTCTGATCTTTTCTTGTTGGTTTATAGGAATGCAAGAGATTTCTTTGCATTAATTTTGTATCCTGCAACCTTACCAAATTCATTGATTAGCTCTAGCAGTTTTCTGGTGGCATCTTTAGTATTCTCTATGTATAGTATCATGTCATCTTCAAACAGTGACAGTTTTACTTCTTCTTTTCCAGTTTGGATTCCTTTTATTTCTTTTTCATCTCTGATTGCTGTGGCTAGGACTTCCAAAACTATGTTGAATCATAGTGGCGAGAGTGGACCTCCTTGTCTTTTTCCTGATCTTAGAGAAAATGCTTTCAGTTTTTCACCATTGAGAATGATGTTTGCTGTGGGTTTGTCATATATGGCCTTTATTATGTTTAGGTAGTTTCCCTCTATGCCCACTCTCTGGAGAGCTTTTATCATAAATAGGTGTTGAATTTTGTCAGAAGATTTTTTTGCATCTTTTGAGATGATCATATGGTTTTTATTTTTCAATTTGTTAATATGGTGTATCACATTGATTGGCGTATATTGAAAAATCCTTGCATCCCTGGGATAAATCCCACTTGATCATGGTGTATGATCCTTTTAATGTGTTGTTGGATTCTGTTTGCTAGTATTTTGTTGAGGATTTTTGCATCTATATTCATCAGTGATATTGGTCTCTAATTTTCTTTTTTTGTGACATCTTTGGCTTTGGTATCAGGGTGATGGTGGCCTTGTAGAATGAGTTTGGGAGTGCTCCTTCCTCTGCAATTTTTTGGAAGCATTTGAGAAGGATGGGTTTTAGCACTTCTCTAAATATTTGGTAGAATTCACCTGTGAAGCCATCTCGTGCTGGATTATTGTTTGTTGGAAGATTTTTAATAACACGTTCAATTTCATTACTTACGATTGGTCTGTTCATATTTTCTATTTCTTCCTGGCTCAGTCTTGGCAGGTTATACCTTTCTAAGAATTTGTCCATTTCTTCCATATTGTCTATTTTATTGGCATAGAGTTGCCTGTCGTAGTCTCTTATGATGCTTTGTATTTCTGTGGTGTCCATTGTAACTTCTCCTTTTTCATTTCTAATTTTATTGATTTGAGTCCTCTCCCTCTTTTTCTTGATGAGTCTGGCTAAAGGTTTATCAATTTTGTTCATCTTCTCAAAGAACCAGCTTTTAGTTTTATTGATCTTTGCTATTGTTTTCTTTGTTTCTATTTCATTTATTTCTACTCTAATCTTTATGATTTCTTTACTTTTACTAACTTTGGGTTTTGTTTGTTCTTCTTTCTCTAGTTCTCTTAGATTCTCTAACAATCTAAGGTTAGATTGTTTATTTGAGACTTTTCTTGTTTCTTGAGGTAAGATTGTATTGCTATAAACTTCCCTGTTAGAACTCCTTTTGCTGCATCCCATAGGTTTTGGATCATCATGTTTTCATTGTCATGTGTCTGTAGGTGTTTTATAACTTCCTTTTTGATTTCTTCAGTGATCTCTTGATTATTTAGTAACGTGTTGTTTAGCCTCCATGTGTTTGTGTTCTTTTTCGGTTTTTTCCATGTAATTTATTTCTAATCTCATACTGTTGTGGTCAGAAAAGATGCTCGATATGATTTCAAATTTCTTAAATTTACTGAGGCTTGATTGGTGACCCAAGATGTGATCTATCCTGGAGAATGTTCTGTGTGCACTTGAGCAGAAAGTGTAATCTGCTGTTTTCAGATGGAATGTGCTATAAATATCAATTAAATCTATCAGGTCTATTGTGTCATTTAAAGCTTTTGTTTCCTGATTAATTTTCTGTCTGGATGATCTATCCATTGGTGTAAGTGAGGTGTTAAAGTCCCCCACTATTATTGTGTTACTGTCAATTTCCTCTTTTATAGCTGTTAGTATTTGCCTTATGTACTGAGGTGCTCCTATGTTGGGTGCATATATATTTATAATTGTTATATCTTCTTCTTGGATTGATCCCTTTATCATTATGCAGTGTCCTTCCTTGTCTCTTGTAACAGTTTTTATTTTAAAGTCTATTTTACCTGATATGAGTATTGCTACTCCAGCTTTCTTTTGATTTCCAATTGCGTGGAATATGTTTTTCCATCCCCTCACTTTCAGTCTGTATGTGTCCCTGCATGTGAAGTGCATCTCTTGTAGCCAGCATATATACGAGTCTTGTTTTTGTATCCATTCAACCAATCTGTGTGTTTTGGTTGGAGCATTTAATCCACTCACATTTAAGGTAATTATTAATATGTATGTTCCTATACCATTTTCTTAATTGTTTTGGGTTTGTTTTTGTAGGTCCTTTTCTCCTCTTGTGTTTCCCACTTACAGAAGTTCCTTTAGCATTTGTTGTAGAGCTGTTTTGGTGGTGCTGAATTCTCTTATCTTTTGCTTGTCTGTAAACCTTTTGATTTCTCTGTCAAATCTGAATGAGATCCTTGCCAAGTAGAATAATCTTGGTTTTAGGTTCTTCCCTTTCATCATTTTAAATATATCATGCCACTCCCTTGTGCCTTGTAGAGTTTCTGCTGAGAAATCAGCTGTTAACCTTATGGGAGTTCCCTTGTATGTTATTTGTCATTTTTCCTTGTTGCTTTTAATAATTTTTCTTTGTCTTTAAGTTTTGTCAATTTGATTACTATGTGTCTCGGTGTGTTTCTCCTTGGGTTTATCCTGCCTGGGACTCTCTGCACTTCCTGGACTTGGATGGCTATTTCCTTTCCCATGTTAGGGAAGTTTTCAACTATAATCTCTTCAAATATTTTCTCAGGTCCTTTCTCTCTCTCTTCTCCTTCTGGGACCCCTATAATGCAAATGTCATGCATTTAATGTTGTCCCAGAGGTGTCTTAAGCTCTCTTCCTTTTTTTCATTCTTTTTTCTTTACTCTGATCCATGGCAGTGATTTCCACCATTCTGTGTTCCAGGTCACTTATATGTTCTCCTGCCTCAGTTATTCTGCTATTGATTTCTTCAAGTGTATTTTTCATTTCAGTTATTGTATTGTTCATCTCTGTTTGTTTGTTCTTTAATTCTTCTAGGTCTTTGTGAAACATTTCTTGCACTTTCTCTATATTTGCCTCCATTCTTTTTCCAAGGTCCTGGATCATATTTACTATCATTATTCTGAATTCTTTTTCTGGAAGGTTGCCTATCTCCACTTCATTTAGCTGTTTTTCTGGGGTTTTATCTTTTTCCTTCATCTGGTACATAGTCCTCTGCCTTTTCATTTTGTCTATCTGTGAATGTGGTTTTCATTCCAGAGGCTGCAGGATTGTAGTTCTTCTTGCTTCTGCCATCTGCCCTCTGGTGGATAAGGTTATCTAAGAGGCTTGTGCAAGTTTCCTGATGGGAGGGACTGGTGATGGGTAGAGCTGGGTGTTGCTCTGGTGGGCAGAGCTCAGTAAAACTTTAATCTGCTTGTCTGCTGATGAGTGGGGTTGAGCTCCCTCCCTGTTGTCTGTTTGGCCTGAGGCGACCCAGCACTGGAGCCTATAGGCTCTTTTTTGTGGCTACTGGCAGACTCTGGGAGGGCTTATGCCACAGAGTACTTCCCAGAACTTCTGCTGCCAGTGTCCTTGTCTCTTGGTGAGCCACAGCTGTCCCCCACCTCTGCAGGAGACCCTCCAACACTAGCAGGTAGGTCTGGTTCAGTCTCCTATGGGGTCACTGCTCTTCCCCTGGATCCTGATGCACACACTACTATGTGTGTGCCCTCCAAGAGTGGAGTCTCTGCTTCCTCCAGTCCTGTTGAAGTCCTACAGTCAAATCCTACTAGCCTTCAAATTCTGATCCTCTGGTAATTCCTCCTCCTGTTGCTGGACCCCAGGTTGGGAAGCCTGATGTGGGACTCAGAACCTTCACTCTAGTGGGTGGACTTCTGTGGTATAATTGTTCTCCAGTTTGCAAGAGGTTATGGGATTTGATTTTATTGTGATTGCGCCCTCCTACCATCTCATTGCAGCTTTTCTTTTGTCTTTGTATGTGGGGTATCTTTTCTGGTGAATTCCTGTGTCTTGCTGTTGATGACTGTTCAGCAGTTAGTTGTGATTTTGGTGCTCACAAGAGGGAGTGAGCACACATCCTTCTACTCCACCCTCTTGAACCAATCTCCTGATCTCTGAATTTCAAATGTACTTTAACAACCCTGCATTTGTACTCTCCCCCCGCCCTTGATTACTGTCTTTGATATCATTTTTTACATCTAATTGTTTTATATATTCTTTAACTGCTTATTGTGGATATAGACGGTTTTACTACTTTTGTCTTTTAACCTTCCCTCTAGCTTAGTACATGGATGATATCCTATCTTTACTCAATGTTTGCATTTACCATTGAGCTTTTTCATTTCATAATTTTCTTGTTTCTAGTTGTGGCCTTTTCTTTTATGCCTAGAGAAGTTCCTTTAACATTTGTTGTAAAGATGGTTTGGTGGAGTTGAACTCTTAGCTTTTAGTTGTGTCTAAAGCTTTTGGTCTCTTCATCAAATCTGAAAAGAGCCTTGCTGGGTAGAGTATTCTTGGTTGTAGGTTTTTCCATTTCATCACTTTAAATATATCATGCCACTCCATTCTGGACTGCAGAGCTTCTGCTGAAAAATCAGCTGATAGACTTCTGGGAGTTTGCTTATATGTTATTTGTTGCTTTTCCCTTGCTGCTTTTAAAATAGTTAAGTCCCCTACATACAAACCTTCAACTTGCAAACTTTCAAAGATGCAAACTTGTGTTCCATCAGTGTCAGGCGTGAATGAAATTACAGCCTGCCCTCCATCTCCTATTGCTGACAGTCCTTCAGCTCTACCATCTCCCACCTCCTCTACCTCCTGCAGTCAGTAACTCTTCTTGCCTGTTCACTCGATGCCAGCCCCTGTATGCCAGCTGTTGGTACTGCACTACTGTACTTTCCAAGGTACTGTACTGTAAGGTTAAAAATGTTTTCTTTATTTTTGTGTTTGTTTTTTATGTATTATTTGTGTGAAAAGTGTTGTAAATCTATTTCAGTACAGTACTATATAGCCAATTGTGTTAGTTGGGTACATAGGCTAACTTTGTTGGACTTACGAACAAATTGGACTTACAAACGTGCTCTTGGAATGGAACTCATTCGTATGTAGGGGACGTACTGTGTTCTCTGTCTTTAATTTTCGTCATTTTAATTGCAATCCGTTTCGGTGTGCTCCTCTTTGGGTTAATCCCGTATTGAACTCTGTGCTTCCCAGTCTTGGGTGACTGTTTCCTCCCAGGATAGGGACATTTTCAGCTATTATATCTTCATATATGTTTTCAGCCCCTTTCTCTCTGTTTTCTCCTTCTGGGACCCCTATGATGAGAATATTATTGTGCTTGATGTTATTCCAGAGTCTCTTAAACTGTCCTCATATCTTTTCATTCTTTTTTTCTTTTTTCTGTTCAGCATCAATGATTTCCACCACTATGTCTAACAGCTCACAGATCCATTCTCCTCTGTTTCATTGTTGATTCCTTCTAGTTTAATTTTCATTTCAGTTATTGTAGTCTTCATCTCTGTTCTTTATATTTTCTAACTCCTTTTTAAAAACTTCTACCTTCTTGCTCTGTACATTCATTCTTCTCTTGAGTTCTTTAATCACTTCTACGATCATTACCCTGAATTCTTTCTTGGGTAAATTGCCTGTTGTCACTTCACTTAGTTCTTCTGGGGTTTTATATTGTTCCTTCATCTGGAACATGTTTTTCTGCTGCCTCATCTTGTCTATTTTGCTGTTTTTATTTTTATGTATCTGGTAGGTTAGTTACATTTCCCAACCTTGGAGAAGTTGCCTTCTGTAGGAGGCAACTTATGCGTCCCAGCGTTGCACTCCCCTCTTGTCACCCAAAGTGTATGCTCTGGGTGTTCCCCCTGTGAAGGCTGCGTGGGTCCTTCTGTTGTGGCCATTATGTGGGTGACCTGGTAGGCTTAGTTGGCCCCAAGTCCAGCTGGCTGCCAGCCCCTGCCTTGTGTGGAGGCTGACAGCTGCTTATTAGTGGGGCCTAGTCATTAGACAGCTGACTGCAGAACCCCAGGGGGCCCCAGGGCTAGTTCTGGTTCACTGGTGGGTGGAGTCAAGGTCCAGAAGACTCCCCATGGCCTTTTTCCTCCCAGTGGTGGGTGAAGCCAGGTCCTGGGCTTAGTGCCAGACTACAGGCAGGCAGATCTGCGTCCTGGATTCTGGCTGCAGGGTCCTGGGATCCCAGAGCTGGTGTCAAATCACTGATGGGGACAGGGGGAGCTGGTTCCTGACACAGTTGAGTGTGGAGCCTAGGGTGTCCCTAAGCTTATGTTGGCCTGCTAGTGTCCAGGGCCAGGGCCCAGCTGCTCTAAGGGCAGGATCTGGCATGCTGCTGGCAGGCTGCATCCTCAGGCTGCAGGATTGTGGTTTTCTTGCATCTGGTGTGTGCCCTCTGGTGGGTGAGGTTGGTCTAGAGGCTTGTGTAGGTTTCCCAGAGGGCAAGGCCAGTGCCTACTCACTAGTGGGTGGACTACGGTCTTGGCCCTCTGGTAGGCAGTGTCTAGAGGCATGTCTAAAAGTGGCTGTGGGCTCAGGAAGTCTTTAGGCAGCTTGCCTGCTGATGGGTGGTGCTGTTTCCCTGCCCAGTTAGTTGTTTGTCCTGAAGTGTCACCTGAGGCTATTGGGTGGGGCCAGGTTGCTGCGCTAATGAGCCAGAGGGAGAATCCCACTATGGTGGCTGCCCGTGTCAGTGTCCATGCAGTAGAAAGCTCCCAAGTATGGCTGCTGCCTGTGTTTATGTCCCCAAGGTGAGCCATAGCCACTACCGGGTCTCTGGGAGACTCTCCAAGACTAGCAGGTAGATCTGGCCCAGTTTCCAAGCAAATTACTGCTTTTGCCCTGGGTGAGATTTTGTATGTGCCCTTTAAGAGTGAAGTCTCTATTTCTCCCAGTCCTTTGGGACTTCTGAAATTAAACCCCACTGTTCTTCAAAGCCAAATGCTCTGGTGACTCATCTTTCCATTGCAGCACCTCAAGGGTGGGGAGCCCAACGTGGGACTCAGAACTCTCATTCCTGCAGTTCTCCAGTTTGTGGGTTGCCCACTTGGGGAAATGGGACTTGTTTTAGTGCAAGTATGCCCCTCCTACTCGTCTCCTTATGGTTCTTTCTTTATGCCTTTAGTTGTAGATCTTTTCAGGTAGGTTCTGGTTGTTTTCATCAATGGTTGTTCTGCAAATAGTTGTGAATTTGGTGTGCTCATGAGAGGAGGTGAGCTCAGGGTCTTTCTACTCTGCTATCTTGGCCAATCTCCTCCTCCCTCACTTTAAAGCTACTGTGCTTATCCCAAACTCTGTCCCCTGGTTCTTCATGGCAGTAAGATTGTAGGTTTCTAATCCAGGTTTTAACCCTGAATGGTATAGACTAGGGTCCATTTTCAGGCTAAAAACCACAAAAATGGGAAGTTCATCGAGCACCATTCCTTCTTTGTAGTGTCTATGTCCCCTGTATATACCTGTTGCTTCCCAGAACCTTCATATTTTTTCCAGAGTTTCCAGCTTTTCATATTTTTTCAAGAGTTTATAATTATCCATAGGAGGTTTGATCCAATAGGAACTGCTTGGCCATTAACACAAGCAAAACTTAGTATTTGTTCTGAATTGTGCATTATTACATACCAAATATAAGTCTTTTCTTCTGGTGACACAGTAATGCTTTCTCTTCATGCAAGAAGTATCCCATAGGGCTTCCCTGGTGGCGCAGTGGTTGAGAGTCCGCCTGCCAATGCAGGGGACGCGGGTTCATGCCCCGGTCTGGGAAGATCCCACATGCCGCGGAGCGGCTGGGCCTGTGAGCCATGGCCGCTGAGCCTGCGCGTCCAGAGCCTGTGCTCCGCAACGCGAGAGGCCGCAACAGTGAGAGGCCCGCGTACCGCAAAAAAAAAAAGAAGTATGCCATTTGCATTTCTGTGTGATGAGCACTGCATGTCAGAGGTGGTAGGAGTATTTCAAAGGATACCTAACCTAGGTTTTAAGAATAAAGAAACAGTTATGGAGCCTGCACTTCAGGGTTGGATTAGAATTAATAGGAATTTTATTCACGTTATGATGCTTTTGGATAACTTTAGTATGAAAATTTCAGGCCTTGGTTTTCTCATTTGAAAATGAGGGGTTTGGATTAGGTCTATAATAATTCTTTCCAATGCAAATATTTTATAGTTCAATGAAAATGCATTAATAAGAGATACTCCAAACCTACTTCTTTGTTCTTCTTAAGCAATCCATGCAGACCTCGTTTTATTGCACTTCCCTTTATTGTGCTTCACAGATAATGCACGTTTTTGCAAATTGAAGGCTTGAGCCAATCCTGCCCCCAACAAGTCTATCAGCGCCATTTTTCCAACAACGTTTGCTCACTTCATGTATCTATCACATTTTGGTAATTCTGGAAATATTTCAAACTTTTTCATTATTATTATATTTGTTATGGTGATCTGTGGTCAGTCATCTTTGATATTACTATTGTAATATTTTGGGGGCACCATGAACCACACTTGTACAAGATGGGCAATAGATGTTGTATGTGTTCTGACTGCTCCACCGACTGGGCATTCCCCCATTTCTCTCCCTCCCCTAAGGCCTCCCTATTCCCTGAGACACAACATTATTGAAATTAGGCTGATTAATAACCCTACAGTTGCCTCCAAGTATTCAAGGAAAAGGAAGAATCACATGTCTCTCAGTTTAAATCAAAAGCTAGAAATGGGGGCTTCCCTGGTGGCGCAGTGGTTGAGAGTCCGCCTGCCGATGCAGGGGACACGGGTTCGTGCCCCGGTCCGGGAAGATCCCACATGCCGCGGAGCGGCTGGGCCCATGAGCCATGGCTGCTGAGCCTGCGCTCCGCAACGGGAGAGGCCACAACAGTGAGAAGCCCCCGTACCGCAAAAAAAAAAAAAAAAAAAGCTAGAAATGATTAAGCTTAGTGAAGAAGGCATGTTGAAAGCAGAGATAAGCCCAAAGCTAGGCCTCTTGCTCTAGTTAGCCAAATTGTGAATGCAAAAGAAAAGTTCTTTGAAGGAAATTAAAAGTGCTATGACAGTGAACACACAAATGATAAGAATGCAAAACAGTCTTATTGCTGGTGTAGAGAAAGTTTGAGTGGTCCAGATAGAAGATCAAAGCAGCTACAACATTGCCTTAGTCGAAAGCCTAATCTAGACTTATGCCCTAACACTCTTAAATTGTTTGAAGGCTGAGAGGTACGGAAGTTGCAGAAGAAAATCTTGAAACTAGGAGATGTTGGTTCATGAGGTTTAAGGAAAGAAGCTGTCTCCATAACATAAAAGTTCAAAGTGAAACAGCAAGTGCTTATGTAGAAGCTGCAACAAATTATCCAGCTAAGATAATTAATGTAGGTGGCTACACTAAACAACAGATTTTCAATGAAGTTGAAACAGCCTTCTTTTGGAAGATGCCCTCTAGGAGTTTCATAGCTAGGGAGGAGAAGTTAATGCCTGGCTTCAAAACTTCAAAGGACAGACTGACTCTTTTGTTAGGGGCTATTGCAGCTGGTGACTTTAAGTTGAAGCCAGTGTACATTTATTATTCCAAAACTCCTAAGGTGCTTAAGAATTATACTAAATCTACTCTGCCTGTGGTTTATAAATGGAACAACGAGGCCTGGATGACAGCACATCTGTTTACAACATGGTTTACTGAATATTCTAAGCCCACTGTTGATGCCTACTGCTCAGACGAAAGATTCCTTTCAGAATATTACTACTGCTCATTACAATGGACCTGGTCATCTAATGGAAATGTATGATGAGGTTAATGTTGTTTTCATGCCTGCTAAGACACATCCATTCTGAAACCCATGGATTAAGGAGTCATTTCAATTTTCAAGTCTTATTATTTAAGAAATTCATTTTGTAAGGCTCTAGCTGCTGTAGATAGTGACTCTTCTGATGGATCTGGGCAAAATAAATTGAAAGCCTTCTGGAAAAGATTCACCATTCTAGATGCCATTAAGAACATATCATGACTCATGGGAAGAAGTCAAAAGTTCAACATTAATAGGAGGTTGGAAGAAATTGATTCCAACCTTCATGGGTGACTTTGAGGGGTTCAAGACTTCAGTGGAAGAAGTAACTGCAGATGTGGTGGAAACAGCAAGAGAACTAGAATTAGAAGTGGAGCCTGAAGATATGACTGAATTGCTGTAACCTCATGATAAAACTTGAACACATGAGGAGTTGCTTCTTATGGATGAGGAAAGAAAGTGGTTTCTTCAGATGGAATCTACTCCTGGTGAAGATGCTGTGAAGATTGCTGAAATGAAAACACAGTGTTTAGAATATTGCATAAATTTAATTGATAAAGCAGCAGCAGGATTTGAGAGGATTGAGTTCAATCTTGAAAGAAGTCTACTGTGGGTAAAATGCTACCAAACAGCATTGCATGCTACAGAGAAATCATTTGTGAAAGGAAGAGTCAATCGATGTAGCAAACTTCATTGTTATTTTATTTTAAGAAGTGTCCATAGCCACCCCAGCCTTCAGCAAACAGCACCCTGATCAGTCAGCAGCCGTCAACATGGACGCAAGACTCCCCACCAGCAAAAAGATTAGGACTCACTGAAGGTTCAGATGATGGTTAGCATTTTTTAGCAAGTTATTTAGATATAATGTTATTGCACACATTATAGACTACAGTATAGTGTAAACATAACTAAATGCCCTGGGAAACCAAAAAGTTCTTGTGACTCACCTTATTGAGATATTAGCTTTATTGCAGTGGTCTGTTCCAGAGCCAGTTGTATCTCCGAGGTATGCCTGTGGAGTAATTCAGATCATTTCAAGTCCTGTTTAACTGAAAATTCCCCAGATTAGCTGGTAGTGCTGCTTGTTATTTCTTCTAATTTTACGATTCTGCTGTTCAGCTGCTAGGGTACATAAACAAGGGGAGGCTTGGATGTACAACTTAGGAAAGATAGGTGTGTGTTTAGAACCTCTTATGACCGCTTTTGTAGAAACTGCTCTCTGACTCTCTTCCTTCCCTCAAATTAAACTTTCACCTTTTCCTCCTTAGCTTTTAAAGCCCCTACCTTTCTTTCTTTACTTCTCACCAAAATCTTATCCCCCCAACCTAGGAGCTCTCTTATCACTGGATCTTTTCTAGGGAGTTGATCTGGTGTGATAATGAGAAGGTGGCTGTCATTGCAGGAACTTGGGCAAAGGAGCTAGGTTCTTGGTCATCCTCAGAGAAATATAATATGAATTTCTCTATGAAAATATTATGATTATTGGTTGGTAGCTTTATTATTAGCATTTCTTTTTTTCCTCTGTATTTTAGGTTTAATAGACTTTAATATTACTGCCTGGGAGCCTGCCCACACTGTGTAGGATTTTTTTGTTTGATTTTGTTTTCTGTCTATTGAAATAGGTCTCAGGTCTTCTCCAACCTTCTTGCAGGCTTTTGTAACAAAACTGATTTATAAATTGGAAATTGCCTATATATAATTTCTCCCCAGTTTACATACTCATTTAACTTTTGCCCATGTTTTTGAACATTCCTAATCGGAAATAGTGATGAATGGCTGCCACACTGCTGATGCTGGACAGTACCTATGAAATCTCCTGGACGAGGGATAAAGAGTACGTTGTTTCAGCAGGTTCTTAGTGAAAACTGAGGTTTATAATGCATGCGATTTGCCCATAATCACTATCATAGAAGCAAAGTCATTTTTACTACTGTTCCCTGACTTTCAATAAGGCCCTCTTCATTTCACTAATGAGAACTGTTTTACCTTTATTAGCAGCTCTTCTCCAAGTATAAATGAAATCTTCAAATATGCCTTGTATCTATGGATGTTTGTGAATAGTATCACCTATGGACAGACCTACAGTCATTGAAATGAATTCTTGTGAACTTTTTAAATGAGAAAATGTATCAAGGAAAAAAAAACATGAGTTCAGATTTCTGAGAATTACTTTTAAAGTAGTTCAAATCAAATACTGTTTGTTTAAAAGCCCTTCTAAGTTCCAAATGTATTAATTAAATGTTTAAGGTGTGTTATAGCTAAAATAGTCATTTCATTGGGATCAATTTATGATAAAATAGTTGTATGTTAGTGTATATCTTGGATCCCTTGGTGCATTTTTTATAGGATCAAGGTCAACATTATGGACATGAATTACTATTGTGTGATTTTGCAAAAATGAAATATAGTTTTTTGAGCTTCTGATCATCTGTCAGGAAAAGTTAATTGACATGGGAAAGGTTAGCAGAAAATATAATTAAATCTTGTGTGTCATAGACCTGTTAGTTTTGTTTGAAATAAATCCTCTTTCCATATTCCCATTTTTCCAATACGTGCGTATATTGGAATACACACACGCACACACACACACACACACACGCACAAACCATAAAACCAGTTTTTCAGAAGAACTAGAGATTAAATAAACCAGAATCCCTACCTAATCTTAGTTACTCTCTTGAGTTATTTTGAAGAGGTGGAATTATAGCATCAGATTAATGTCTGTGACAAATCTAAGCATTCAGTAGTTGGCAGTTTTTACTGTGTCTGTGTTGCCAGTACTTTTGATCCACGTATGTCATCACAGAATGGTGTATGAAATAACCACAGTATTTATTTAATTAAAGTGGCAATTAACATTACATAATCACTGTGTCACCTTTCTCTGAAAGTTTCAAGCCCTGCTATTTATTTTAGAGCACCTAAAGTGAAAACAGAAGAATATACAGACTTTGTGGTAGCAATTGATTTTGTTGCTAAGGAAGTTCAGGGAGACTGACCTTCAAACACCCATGCTGTCCTTCCAGCCATACCAGAAGTGGTGAATATGACTTATTCTAGCAAGTTTAGGTAATTTTTTTCTCTCTCTGTTCTTTCCCTTACACTGTAAAGAAACATAAAAATATTTACTTTTAGAAATTCTAGATAGCAAATAGCAGACTGATTTTGTAACAGTTAAAATTTGGTAGAGGGTCAGTGTGGGAAGTGTGGTAGAGGATCACTGCAGAAAGGAGTTACGGAGCTGCAACTCTGCTGCCACTGTAGGTACTTGAGGTTGTAAACCCAATTATACCTATACCTTTTCAGTACACTGAAAGCACTGTCTTGAACCCAGCACCTTGATCTTCCTGTTTTGATCATTGGGAACTACGTTTTCTGAAAACAAATTAGGTTTTAGAGAAAGAGCTGTGCCAAATTTAATGTGTCTTTGGGAAAATATGTTAAGTTTGCAGTTAATGACACTATGGCCATTCATTGAGTTAACATATAACGGTAGCTGAGATTTACAGTTGAGTGTTCCTGACTTTGTCCATACCTTACCATTACTAAATGAAAGCTTACATTGTGGCCATTGATGCAGGAGTGTTTTGAGAGATGTGTGCAGAGAGAAAAGAAGACGATATTAAGACGATATTGGTTTAAAGACAAAATAGAAAATTAATGTGTTAGCCCACTAGGGCTGCCATAACAAAATATCACAGACTGGGTGACTTAAACAACAGAAATTTTTATGTTCTCACAGTTCTGGAGGCTGGAATCTAAGATCAAGGTGTTGGCAGGGTTGGTTTCTTCTGAAGCCTCTTTCCTTGGCTTGCAGATGGCCGCCTTCTTGCTTTGTCCTCTGTGTGTGTATGCTCCTGGTGTCCTTTTGAGGGTCCAAATTTTCTCCATTTATGAGGACACAGTCAGGTAGGATTAAGGCTAACGCCCCATTTTAATGTAATCATCTCTTTAAAGGCCCTATCTTCAAATAGTCACTGGGAGAGGTTAGGACTTCAACATATGGATTTGGAGGGAAATACAGTTCAGCCCATAATAATTAAATATTTGAAATTTGTTCACTTATTGTTTAAATGTATATTCTAGTAATCTGTGATAAAATCCAAGCTCTGAGCATTTCTGAGCTTGATTGATTTCTGTGAGTATACCTCTGTTGAATACTGTACCATTTTCTTGCAGATCTCTCTCACATCTTTCCCCATATACGAAATTTTAGGGTTTTTACTTCCCTGTACATTTCACTGTATTGCCTTCTTCTTCTGTGTGTGAGGGGGACTTGGGCAGGAAATAATGTCCTCCAGCATAAATATCTTTAACTAATGTCTGGAGAAGCAATCAAAAGCAAAAACAGTTTTCATGCAGTCTTCACATTCTAAGTACTATAGTAGAAAGAGCTTGGGATCAGGAAACCTAGGTTTTTGCTGCTTCAGTTGCTATTTGTATCATCTTTAGCAAGTTATTTTACTAACTTTAGTTTTAATTTCCTCATCTCTAAAATGGTAGGCTGAATGTTCTCTGACATCCGATTGAATGATATATTCACTTATTCAGGAAGTATGGAGTACTACTATGTGGCAAGCACTATTTAAGGAATTAGAGATATAGCCTAAGTGTAAAACAATGTCCCAGATGAGACAAGTATAAAACAAATAGCAAGATGGTACATTTAATCCCAACCATATCAGTAATCACATTAAATGTAGATAAACTCTAAACACAATTAAAAGACAGAGATTGTCAGACTGGATAAAAAGCAAAAAACACCTCTATGTGGATTAGAGAAACCCACTTTAAATGTAAAATACAGATAGGTAAAATGGGAAATGATATTCCATGCTCATACCAATCAAGAGAAGACGAGAGTGCTTATATTAATATCTATGAAGTAGAGTTCAAAGCAGGTAATATTACTGGAGATCAGGAGGATTATTTCATTATAACAAAGGGATCAGTTCATCAAGAGGACATAACAATCTTAATCATTTGTGTACCTAATAACAAAACTTAAATACATAAAGCAAAGCTAATAGAACTGCAAGGAAAAATATATAAATCCAAAATTATAGATGGATATTTCAATACCTATCTTCAAATAATTAATAGAAGTAGAGAGAAAATCATTAAGATTACAAAACACTTTAGCAATACTATCAACCAAACTTAATCTAACTGACATTTATAGAAAACCACCCAATAACAGAAGACTTATTCTTTTCAAGGCCATACAGAACACTTACCATGATATACCATATTTGGGCAAAACAACTCTCCATAAATTTAAAAGGGTCCAAATAATTTAAAGCATGTTCTCTTTGAATGAAAGGGAATTAAATTAGAAATCAAAACAAAAGGATATGTGGAAAATTTCCAAGTATTTGGAAACTAAACACAATTTAAAATAATCCATGGGTCAGAGAAACCAGCAGGGAAACGAGAAAGTATCTTGAACCGAGTAAAAATGAAAGCAAAATGTTATCTGTGGGATACAACTAATACAATATTTCAAGGGAAATTTATAGTACCAACTGATTATATTTGAAAAGAAGAAAGGTCTAAGATCAGTTCTATCTTAAGAAACTAAAATAAGAGGAACAAATTAAACCCAGTGTAAGTAGAAGAAAGGAAATAATAAAGATTGGGACAGCAGTCAATGAAATAGAAAAATAATAGAGAAAATCAATGAAAGGAAAAGCTAGTATTTTTTAGAAGACTGATAAATTTCTAACAAAATTTAACAAAAAGGTGAGAAGAAAATTATTAATATTATGAATGAGAGGTGACTTTACTACAGATTTTATGGGTTTTAAGTGGTTTATAAGGAAATATTATGAAAACCTTTGTCAATGAATTCAACAATTTTGCTGAAATGGACAAATTCCTTGAAAGACACAAACTGCCAAAGCAAAAGAGATAATCATGAATAGCTTTGAATAGCTTTGTGTGTGTTAAAGAAATTATATTTGTAGTTAAAACCCTTCTCACAAAGAAGACTCCAGACCTATGTGGCTTCACCAATAAATTCCACTGAACGTTTAAGTAAGAAATAGTATCAGTGCTATACAAGTTCTTTTGCAAAATTGAATATTAGGGAATATTTCCTAATTCATTCTATGGGGCTAGCTTAATCTGCTACCCAAAGCAGGCAAAGATAGTACAAGAAAAATAAAACTATAAACAAATTTCCTTAATAGACATATATGTAGAAAAAACACTTAACATGATTTTAGCAAATTAAGTCCAAAAAAAGATTTTTTAAAAAAACAGCACATCTTTACCAAGTGGGGTTTATTCCAGGAATACAAGGTTGGTTTAATTTTCAATTGATCACTGTAATTTATCATATTAATAGACTGAGTAAATACACGTTTATCTCAATGGATGCAGGAAAAGAAGCATTCAAAACAAATCTTACATCCATTTGTGATTTAAGCCAAAAAGCAAGCAAACAAAAATACTCCCAGTAGACCTGGAATAGGAAACTTTTTTAACCTGATAAAGAACATCTATGGAAAACCTATTATATTAAATATCTTAATGAAGAAAGACTGAATGGTTTCACAAGGCAAAAATGTTCACTCTGTTCACCATTGTACTGGAGGTTCTAATAAGGTAAGGCAAGAAAAAGAATTTAAAATGCATATAGATTGGAAAGAAAGAAGTAAATCTGTCTTTATTCATGAACAACATGATTTATATATGTAAAAAATCAGATGGAATCTATAAAAAAGCTATGAAAGTTTAACCCATGGGTGTACTTGATACAAGATGAATATATAGAGTTCAGGATATAAAAAGAATTGTAATTTTATACAGCAGCAACAACCCAAAGTGGAAATGAATAAAAATATTATTTATGATAACAACAGAAATGTGAAATACTTAGCAATACTTTTCTTTTTTTAACAGCTTTACTGGAGTATAATTGCTTTACAATGTTGTGTTACTTTCTGCTTTATAACAAAGTGAATCAGCTATATGTATACATATATCCCCACATACCCTCCCTCTTGCGCCTCCCTCCCACTCTCCCTATTCCTCCCCTCTAGGTGGTCACAAAGCACCAAGCTGATCTCCCTGTGCTATGCAGCTGCTTCCCACTAGCTAGCTATTTTACATTTGGTAGTGTATATATGTCAGTGCTACTCTCTCACTTTATCTCAGCTTACCCTTCCCCCTCCCCATGTCCTCAAGTCCATTCTCTACGTCTGCATCTTTATTCCTATCCTACCCTTAGGTTCATCAGAACCATATTTTTTTTTAGATTCCATATGTATGTATTAGCATACAGTATTTCTTTTTCTCTTTCTGACTTACTTCACTCGGTATGACAGTCTCTAGGTCCATCCACCTCACTACAAATAACTCAATTTCATTGCTTTTTATGGCTGAGTAATAATCCATTGTATGTATGTGCCACATCTTCTTTATCCATTCATCTGTCCATGGACATTTAGGATGGTTCCATGTCCTAGCTATTGTAAATATTGCTGCAGTGAACATTGTGGTACGTGTCTCTTTTTGAATTATGATTTTCTCAGGGTATATGCCCAGTAGTGGGATTGCTGGGTCATATGGTAGTTCTATTTTTAGTTTTTTAAGGAAGCTCCATACTGTTCTCCATAGTGGCTGTATCGATATGCATTCCCACCAACAGTGCAAGAGGGTTCCCTTTTCTCCACACCCTCTCCAGCATTTATTGTTTGTAGATTTTTTGATGATGGCCATTCTGACTGCTGTTAGGTGATACCTCACTGTGATTTTGATTTGCATTTCTCTAATGATTAGTGATGTTGAGTATCTTTTCATGTGTTTGTGGGCAATCAGTATATCTTCTTTGGAGGAATGTCTACTTAGGTCTTCTGCCCATTTTTGGATTGGGTTGTTTGTTTTTTTGATATTGAGCTGCATGAGCTGCTTGTATATTATGGAGATTAATCCTTTGTCAGTTGCTTCATTTGCAAATATTTTCCCCCATTCTGAGGGTTGTCTTTTTGTCTTGTTTATGGTTTCCTTTGCTGTGCAAAAGCTTTGAAGTTTCATTAGGCCCCATTTGTTTATTTTTCTTTTTATTTCCATTTCTCTAGGAGGTGGGTCAAAAAGGATCTTGCTGTGATTTATGTCATAGGGTGTTCTTCCTATGTTTTCCTCTAAGAGTTTGATAGTTTCTGGCCTTACATTTAGGTCTTTAATCCATTTTGAGTTTATTTTTGTGTATGGTGTTAGGGAGTGTTCTAATTTCATTCATCTACATGTAGCTGTTCAGTTCTCCCAGCACCACTTATTGAAGAGGCTGTCTTTTCTCCATTGTGTATCCTTGGCTCCTTTGTCAAAGATAAGGGGACCATATGTGCATGGGTTTATCTCTGAGCTTTCTATACTGTTCCATTGATCTATATTTCTGTTTTTGTTCCAGCACCATACTGTCTTCTTTGCTGTAGTTTTGTAATAGAGACTGAAGTCCGGGAGCCTGACTCCTCCAGCTCCATTTTTCTTTCTCAAGAGTGCTTTGACTATTCGGGGTCTTTTGTGTTTCCATACAAATTGTAAAATTTTTTGTTGTACTTCTGTGAAAAATGCAATTGGTAGCTTGATAGGGATTGCATTGAATCTTTAGATTGCTTTGGGTAGTACAGTCATTTTCACAATGTTGATTCTTCCAGTCCAAAAACATGGTATATCTCTCCATCTGTTTGTATTTAATTTCTTTCATCAGTGTCTTACAGTTTTCTGCATACAGGTCATTTGTCTCCTTAGGTAGGTTTATTCCTAGGTATTTTATTCTTTTTGTTGCAATGGTAAATGGGAGTGTTTCCTTAATTTCTCTTTCAGATTTTTCGGCATTAGTGTATAGGAATACAAGAGATTTCTGTGCATTAATTTTGTATCCTGCTACTTTACAAAATTTATTGATTAGCTCTGGTAGTTTTCTGGTAGCATCTTTAGGATTCTCCATGTATAGTATTATGTCATCTGCAAACAGTGATAGTTTTGCTTCTTCTTTTCTCATTTGGATTCCTTTTATTTCCTTTTCTTCTCTGATTGCTGTGGCTAAAACTTCCAAAACTATGTTGAATAATAGTGGTGAGGGTAGGCAACCTTGTCTTGTTCCTAATCTTAGAGGAAATGGTTTCAGTTTTTCACCACAGAGAATGTTGTTGGCTGTGGGTTTGTCATATATGGCCTTTATTATGTTGAGGTAGGTTTCCTTTATGTCCACTTTCTGGAGGGTTTTTATCATAAATCAGTGTTGTATTTTGTCAAAAGCTTTTGGCATCTATTGAGATGATCATGTGTTTTTTATCCTTCAGTTAGTTAATGTGGTGTATCACATTGATTGATTTGCGTATATTGAAGAATCCTTGCATTCCTGGAATAAACCCCACTTGATCATGGTGTATGATCCTTTTAATGTACTTTTGGATTCTATTTGCCAGTATTTTGTTGAGGATCTTGGCATCTATGTTCATCAGTGATATTGGCCTGTAGTTTTTTTTTCTGTGTGTGTGGCATCTCTGTCTGGTTTTGGTATCAGGGTGATGGCCTCATAGAATGAGTTTGGGAGTGTTCATCCCTGTGCTGTATTTTGGAAGAGGTTGAGAAGGATAGGTGTTAGCTCTTCTCTAAATGTTTGATAGAATTCACCTGTGTAGCCATCTGGTCCTGGGCTTTTGTTTGTTGGAAGATTTTTAATCACAGTTTCAATTTCAGTGTTTGTGATTGGTCTGTTCATATTTTCTATTTCTTCCTGGTTCAGTACTCGAAGCTTGTACTTTTCTAAGAATTTTTCCATTTCTTCCAGGTTGTCGATATTACTGGCATATAGTTGTTTGTTGTAGTCTCTCATGATCCTTTGTATTTCTGCAGTGTCAGTTGTTACTTCTCCTTTTTCATTTCTAATTCTGTTGATTGAGTCTTCTCCCTGTTTTTCTTGATAAGTCTGGCTAATGTTTTATCAATTTTGTTTATCTTCTCAAGTTCTTTGAGAGTTGGTTCTCAGCTTTTAGTTTTATTAATCTTTGCTATCATTTCCTTCATTTCTTTTTCATTTATTTTTTAATCTAATCTTTATGATTTCTTTCCTTCTGCTAACTTTTTCTAATTGCTTTAGGTGTAAGGTTAGGTTGTTTATTTGAGATGTTTTTTGTTTCTTGAGGTAGGATTGTATTGCTATAAACTTCCCTCTTAGAACTGCTTTTGCTGCATCCCATAGGTTTGGATCATTGTGTTTTCGTTGTGATTTGTTTCTAGCTATTTTTTGATTTCCTCTTCAATTTCTTCAGTGATCTTTTGGTTATTTAGTAGTGTATTGTTTAGCCTCCATGTGTTTGTATTTTTAACAGTTTTTTTCCTGAATTCATATCTAGTCTCATAGCTTTGTGGTTGGAAAAGATACTTCATATGATTTCACTTTTCTTAAGTGTACCAATGCTTGATTTGTGGCCCATGATATGATCTATCCTGGAGAATATTCCATGAGCCCTTGAGAAGAAAGTATATTCTGTTGTTTTGGGATGGGATGTCCTATAAATATCAGTTAAGTCCGTCTGATCTAATGTGACTTTTAAAGCTTGTGTTTCCTTATTTTCATTTGGGATGATCTACCCATTGGTGAAAATGGGGTGCTAAAGTCCTCTACTATTATTGTGTTACTGTCAATTTCCCCTTTATGGCTGTTTGCATTTGCCTTATGTATTGAGGTGCTCCTATGTTGGGTACATAAATAATTACAACTGTTATATCTTCTTCTTGGATTAATCCCTTGATCATTATGTAGTGTCCTTCTTTGTCTCTTGTAATAGTCTTTTCTTTAAAGTCTATTTCATCTGATATGAGTATTGCTACTCCAGCTTCCTTTTGATTTCCATTTGCATGGAATATCTTTTTCCATCCCTCACTTTCAGTCTGTATGTGTCTCTACATCTGATGTGGGTCTCTTGTAGATAGCATATATATGGGTCTTGTTTTTGAATCCATTCAGCTAATATGTTTGTTTTGCTTGGCGCATTTAATCCATTTACATTTATGGTAATTATCAATATGTATGTTCCTACTATCATTTTCTTAATTGTTTTGGGTTTGTTATTGTAGGTCTTTTCCTTCTTTTGTGTTTCCTGCCTAGAGAAGTTACTTTAGCATTTGTTGTAAAGCTAGTTTGGTGGTGCTGAATTTTCTTAACTTTTGCTTGTCTGTAAAGGTTTTAATTTCTCTGTTGAATCTGAATGAGGTCCTTGCTGGGTAGAGTAATCCTGGTTGTAGATTTTTCCCTTTCGTCACTTTAAATATGTCTTGCCACTCCCTTCTGGCTTGCAGAGTTCCTGCTGAAAGGTGAACTGTTAACCTTATGGGGATTCCCTTGTATGTTATTTGTTGCTTTTCCCTTGCTGCTTTTAATATTTTTTCTTTGAATTTAATGTTTTTTATTTTTTATTTTTTTTTGTGGTACGCAGGCCTCTTACTGTTGTGGCCTCTCCCATTGCAGAGCACAGGCTCCGGGTGCACAGGCTCAGCAGCCATGGCTCACGGGCCTAGCCGCTCCGTGGCATGTGGGATCTTCCCGGACTGGGGCACGAATCCGCATCCCCTGCATTGGCAGGCGGACTCTCAACCACTGTGCCACCAGGGAAGCCCTGAATTTAATTTTTGATAGTTTGATTAATATGTGTCTTGGCATGTTTCTCCTTGGATTTATCCTGTATGGGACTCTCTGTGCTTCCTCGACTTGATTGACTATTTCCTTTCCCATGTTAGAGAAGTTTTCAGCTATCATCTCTTCAAATATTTTCTCAGGCACTTTCTTTATCTCTTCTTCTTCTGGAACCCCTGTAATTTGAATGTCGGTGATTTTAATATCATCCCAGAGACCTCTGAGACTGTCCTCAATTCTTTTCATTCTTTTTTCTTTACTCTGCTCTGTGGCAGTTATTTCCACTATTTTATCTTCCAGGTCACTTATCCTTCTTCTGCCTCAGTTATTTGGCTATTGATTCCTTCTAGAGTATTTTTAATTTCATTTATTTTGTCGATTCATCATTGTTTGTTTGCTCTTTAGTTCTTCTCGGTCCTTGTTAAACACTTCTTGTATTTTCTCCATTCTATTTCCAAGATTTTGGATCGTCGTCACTATTATTACTCTGAACCCTTTTTCAGATGGACTGCCTATTTCCTCTTCATTCATTTGGTCTGGTGTGTTTTTACCTTGCTCGTTCATCTGCTGCATATTTCTCTGTCTTATCATTTTACTTAGTGTGTTTGGGGTCTCCTTTTCACAGGCTGCAGGTTTGTAGTTCCCGTTATTTTTGGTGTCTGCCCCCAGTGGGTGAGGTTGGTTCAGTGACTTGTGTAGGCTTCCTGGTGGAGGGGACTGGTACCTGTGTTCTGGTGGGTGGGGCTGCATCTTGTCCTTCTGGTGGGCAGGGCTGCATCTGGTGGTGTGTTTTGGGTTGTCTGTGAACTTAGTATGACTTTAGGCAGCCTCTCTGCTAATGGGTGGGATTGTGTTCCTGTCTTCCTAGTTTTTTGGCATGGGGCCTCCTGCACTGGAGCTTGCTGGCCGTTGGTGGAGCTGGGTATTAGTGTTGAGACGAAGATCTCTGGGAGAGCTCTCGCCAATTGATATCACGTGGGGCTGGGAGGTTTCTGGTGGTCCAATGTCCTGGACTCAGCCCTCCCACGTCAGAGGCTCAGGTCTGACACCCGGCCGGAGGACCAAGACCCCGCCAGCCACATGGCTCAGAAGAAAAGGAAGAAAGAAAGAAAAGAAAAAAAAAAAAAAAAACAGACGGAACTCTAGGACATGTGGTAAGAGCAAACCTAAACAGACAAAATCACACAAAGAAGCATACATATACACTCTCACAAAAAGAGGAAAAGGGGATAAAAAATCAAAAAAATCAAAAATTTAAAAAAGGAACAGAGCAACCAAACCAATTAACAAATCCACCAATGATATTAAGCACTAAAAACTAAATTAAGATAAAAATAAAACCAGAAACCAATTAGATGCAGAAAGCAAACCCTAAGTCTACAGTTGTTCCCAAAGTCCACCACCTCAATTTGGGGAACATTCATTGTCTATTCAGGTATTCCACAGATGCAGGGTTTATCAAGTTGATTGTAGGGATTTAATCCAATCCTCCTGAGGCTGCACAGAGAAATTTCCCTTTCTCTTCTTTGTTCACACAACTCCTGGGGTTAAGCTTTGGTTTTGGCCCCGCCTCTGTGTGTAGGCTGCCCTCAGGAGTCTGTTCCCTGCCCAGACAGGAGAGGGTTAAATCAGCAGCTGATTAGGGCTCTCTTGCTCACTCAGGCCAGGGAGAGGGAGGGGTATGGTAGTCATAACTGGATTGTGGGGCCAGCCTGTGGCGGCAGAGGCTAGCGTGACATTGCAACTGCCTGAGGTGCACTGTGTGTTTTGCCGGGAAAGTTGTCCTTGGATCACAGGACCCTGGCAGTGGCGGGCTGCACAGGCTCCCAGGGGGGTGTAGGTAGTGACCTGTGGTTGCACACAGAATCCTTAGTGGCAGCGGCAGCAGCGTTAGCGGTTCATGCCCGCCTGTGGGGTCAGAGCTGATAGCCGTGGCTCCACCCTTCTCTGGAGCTCCTTTAGGCGGTGCTCTGAATGCCCTCTCCTCGCGCACCCTGAAACAATGGTCTCTTGCCTCTCCAGCAGATCCATACTTTTTCCCATACTCTCTTCCGGCTAGCTGTGGTGCACTAGCCGCCTTCCGGCTGTGTTCACGCAGCCAACCCCAGTCCTCTCCCTGGGATCTGACCTGTGAAGCCCGAGCCTTAGCTCTCAGCCCCAGCGGGTGAGCAGACAAGCGTCTCAGGTTGGTGAGTGCTGGTTGACACTGATCCTTTGTGCAGGAATCTCTCCACTTTGCCCTCTGCATGCCTGTTACTGCCCTCTCCTCCGTGGCTCTGAAGCTTCCCCCCCTGCCCACCCATTGTCTCCACCAGTGAAGGGGCTTCCTAGTGTGTGGAAACTTCCTCCTTCACAGCTCCCTCCCAGAGGTTCCCTATTCTTTTGTCTCTTTTTTTTCTTTTTTCTTTTGCCCTACCCAGGTATGTGGGGGTTTTCTTGCCTTTTGGGAAGTCTGAGGTCTTCTGCCAGCATTCAGTAGGTGTTCTGTAAGAGTTGTTCCACATGTAGATGTATTTTTGATGTATTTCTGGGGAAGAAGGTGATCTCCACGTCTTTACTCCTCTGCCATCTTGAAGATCTCTTCTAGGGATGCTTTTGACAAGATTTGAAAGACCTTTATACTGAAAACTAAAATAATTGTTGGGAGAAGTTAAAAACAGCCTAAAACAATGGAAAGATATACTGTGTTCATGATCTAGAAGACTCAATATTTTTAAGATGTTAGTTCTCTCAAAATTGATAGATAAATTCAGCACAACCCTAATCAAGACCCTAGGAGGTTATTCTGTAGAGATTATTAGGTTGATTCTAAAATTCATATGCTATATAGAGGACTTAAAAGAGCCAGAACAACTTGACAAAAAAATGAAGTTGGAGGGCCTACCTACCTGACGTCAAGACTTATTATTAACTCACAGTAATCAAATCAAGAGAGCTTGTTAATGAACAGATAACATCTTTATTCACCATAAAGTTGGCCAAAGAGATCAATACAACCCAATAGAAAATCTGGAAAGAGACTCACATATATATGGTTAATTGACTTTCAATAAAAGTATAAATGTAGTTCAACTTAGTGCTGAAACAATTGGACATCCATGTTAAAAAAATAATTTGCAGTATATATGAAATTAACTCCAAATGTATTATAGTTCTGAACATACAGGAGAAAAATCTTTGTGGTATTAGATTATGCAGAGATTTCTTAGACAAGGGCAAAGCATGATCCATAGAAAAAAAGTAATAAATCAGACTTTATCAAAATTAAGAATGTGTATTCTTCAAAAGTCACTGATAAGAGAACGAAGAGAGTAGCCACAAATCACAAATCTGACAAAGGACATGCATACAGAATGTATAAAGAACTCTGTAAACCTAATGAGAAGGGAAAAAAAAGGACAAATATTTGAGAAGACACTTCATCAAAGAAGAAATAAACTTGTGAAAAAGGTGATTGATTATTCATTAGAGAAATATAAATTAAAACATAGTGAAATACCACCACATATTAGAATATAGAATAAAACGTATTAGAATAAAACAATGTTGGCAAGACTGTGGAACAACTAGGACTCTTCTTCGCTGTTGATAGGAACATGCAGCAATGCAACTACTTTGGGAAAGACTTGGGCATAAAGATTCTTAGCAGCTTTATTTGTTTTAGCCCCAAACTAGAAGCAACCCAGAAGTCCATGGAGAGGTGAATGGATAAACAAATTGAGGTACATCTGTATGATGGAATATTACCCAACAGTAAAATGGATGAGCTATTGATAGAAGCAATGATGTGGATGAGTGTCAAAATAATCATGCTAAGTGAAAGAAACCAGACGAAGAATACATACTATTTGATTCCAAATACGTAAAAGTCGAGAAAATATAAACAAATCACTCATGGCAGAAAGGAGGTCAGCTATTGCCTGCAAGGGGATAGAAGAGAGGACAGGATTACATAGGGTTATGAGAAAATATCTACAAGTGATGGGTATGTTCATCATCTTGATTTCATGGGTATATACATATGTCAAAACATCAAATTGTATACTCTTTTTTTGTACACTCTTAAGATATGTGTGCAGTTTATTGTATGTCAATCATAAAACTGTTCTTTAAAGTACTTACCCTTGTGGAACTTGTATTTTACTGGGGAGGAGGTGTAATGACAATAAACCTGTATTTTGCATGTGTATATGTAGGTGTGTATGTATCAGATGTTGAAAAGTCTTTTAAAGAAAAATAAAGCAATGTGAGGATAGAAAGTAATGGGGAGGGCAGCTGTTTGAGAGAGGAGGTCAGGTAAATGTAGTATCATGACATTTTAACAGACTAGTTTAAGCGCCCTGTAATCTTTTGAAAACTGTTTAAAGATTTGTTTCAGTTTTTTTAAAGTTTCAGGTGACCATTCTGTCTCTCATCTAAAAAGATAACAGCTTTCCCCTAACTTGAAGGCAGATTTAAGATTTACATTTCTGCCATCAGAAGGAACCATATGGGAAGGGTGGGCAGAGGTAAGCAAAACCTACTCCACATGCCCAATAGAAGCCCATTTCTGCTCGGAGAATTTCTTCTAGTTAATTCTTTTTTATTGAAAGGATGAGACCTATTTTTTGAACATTTGTAGAATGGTGAATCAGAAAGAAAGTCACAACCAGAATCCCAGTCTCCTACTTGCCTGCCAGAGAGGCAGTTATCCCTCAGTTTTCTAAAAGGAAAACCAAAAATTCTCCAGTCACTGTCATCGTTGGTGTTGTGTGCATGTGTATGATGCCGGTGAGGGACTTTAAAAATCATTGCTCTTGTGGAACTTTTATTTTATTGAGAGGAGGTGTAATGGTGATGCATGTGTATATGTGTCAGATGTTGAAAAGTGTTGAAGAAAAACAAAGCAGTGTGAGAATGAGCTTTTGAATGAATGGAAGAGGGAAGATTTCCATCAGTGGAGTGAACTGCTTGCTTGTTTCCAGTCATCCTAACAGAGCAGCTAGAAACGTGTTCTGGTACCTTAGCAGCCATTACAGCTCATCAGTGGAACCTGAATTTGTTTCAGTTCCCAAAAAAGTGATTGCTAATGATACAGACTTTAGAATATCTGTGTACTGGGGGCATAGAGAAAGAATGTTAAAAAGAAAAGAAATTTAAAATGCTTTGTAACATGTGCTGCAAACTGAAATGTGGTGCTTTATTTCGAAAAACTGCTTTTAATTCTGCTCATCCCTTGGTTTTCCAAAACATAGTCTGAAAATCCTAAAGATGCCACCAGAAAACTAGTAGAGTTAATCAATGAATTTGGTAAAGTAGCAGGATACAAAATTAATGCACAGAAATCTCTTGTATTCCTATAACTAACAACGAAATGTCTGAAAAAGAAACTAAGGAAACACTGCCATTTACCATTGCAACAAAAAGAATAAAATACCTAAGAATAAACCTACCTAAGGAGACAAATGACCTGTATGCAGAATACTATATGACACTGATGAAAGAAATTAAAGATGGTACAAACAGATGGAGAGATATACCATGTTTTTGGATTGGAAGAATCAACATTGTGAAAATGACTGTACTACCCAAAGCAATCTAAAGATTCAATGCAATCCCTATCAAATACCAATAGCATTTTTCACAGAACTAGAACAAATAATTTTAAAATTTGTATGGAAACAAAGGCCCCGAATAGCCAAAGCAATCTTCAGAAAGAAAAACAGAGCTGGAAGAATCAGGCTCTCTGACTTCAGACTATACTACAAAGCTACAATAATCAAGACAGTATGGTACTGGCACAAAACCAGAAATATAGATCAATGGGACAGGATAGAAAGCCCAAGATAAACCCACGCACATATGGTCACCTTATCTTTGACAAAGGAAGCAAGAATATATAATGGAGAAAAGACAGTTTCTTCAATAAGTGGTGCTGGGAAAACTGAACAGCTACATGTAAACGAATGAAATTAGAACACTCCCTAACACCATACACAAAAATAAACTCAAAATGGATTAGACACCCAATAGTAAGCCTGGACACTATAAAACTCTTAGAGGAAAACATAGGAAGAACACTCTTTGACATAAATCACAGCAAGATCTTTTTTGATCCACCTCCTAGAGTAATGAAAATAAAAACAAAAATAAACAAATGGGACCTAATGAAACCGTAAACAAGATGAAAAGACAACCCTCAGAATGGGAGAAAATATTTGCAAATGAAGCAACTGACAAAGGATTAATCTCCAAAATACACAAGCAGCTCATGCAGCTCAATATCAAAAAAACAAACAACCCGATCCAAAAATGGGCAGAAGACCTAAGTAGACATTCCTCCAAAGAAGATATACAGATTGCCCACAAACACATGAAAACATGCTCAACATCACTAATCATTAGAGAAATGCAAATCAAAACCACAGTGAGGTATCACCTCACACCAGTCAGACTGGCCATCATCAAAAAATCTACCAACAATAAGTGCTGGAGAGGGTGTGGAGAAAAGGGAACCCTCTTGCACTGTTGGTGGGAATGTAAATTGATACAGCCACTATGGAGGTTCCTTAAAAAACTAAAAATAGAACTACCATATGACCCAGCAATCCCACTATTGGTCATATACCCTGAGAAAACCATAATTCAAAAAGAGTCATGTACCACAATGTTCATTGCAGCTCTGTTTACAATAGCCAGGACATGGAAGCAACCTGAATGTCCTTCGACAGATAAATGGATAAAGAAGATGTGGCACATATATACAGTGGAATATTAGTCAGTCATAAAAAGGAACAAAATTGAATTATCTGTAGTGAGGTGGGTGGACCTAAAGTCTATCATACAGAGTGAGGTAAGTCAGAAAGTGAAAAACAAATACCGTATGCTAATGCATATATGTGGAATCTAAAAAAACGGTACTGATGAACCTAGTGGCAGGGCAGGAATAAAGACACAGACGCAGAGAACTTACTTGAGAACACAAAGGGGGGGAATGGGAAGCTGGATGAAGTGAGAGGGTAGCATTGACGTATATACACTACCAAATGTAAAATGGATGGCTAGTGGGAAGCTGCTGCATAGCACAGGGAGATCAGCTCAGTGCTTTGTGATGAGGGTGGGAGGGAGGCTCAAAAGGGAAGGGATATGGGGATATATGTATACATATAGCTGATTCACTTTGTTGTACAGCAGAAACTAACACAACATTGTAAAGCAATTATACTCGAATAAAGATGTAAAAAAAATAAATAAAATAGCATGAATTAAAAAAACACATTGGAGAATACTTTAAAGATTTTTGTCTTATTTAACATAAATCTGGTGGCAGTAACAGTGGAAAATGCATTGAATGATGCCAGTTGTGTATTTGTTTCTGTAAAATTTTTATAAAATATACTAATTTCTGTCACTCTGTTTTCCATTTTTCTATCTGAATGGTATTCACCAGAGCACATACTCTGACTCCACGCCCTGAGCCTGGGCTTCCTATGTTAAAAAGAAACCTGTAGGCTCTGACCTGTGAGGTTGGAGCCCTGAGAATCAGGAGCTCCCTCCTGGTTCCAGTCCCTCCCAGCCAGTCCCTTCCCAGGTAGCGGAAGTGGAGGCTCACATGGCTCAGGCTTCTGTCATCTCCAGCATCCCAAGACTTTCCCACATCCCATACCTGCTGCTGGTCAGAGGCGAATGAGTCCAGTTCTCTCAACCCTGGAGCAGTTACTCTTAATCTTTGGGGTCATGGTTCCTTTTGAGGAATGGGATAAAATCTATGGACAAAACGTTTGCACGTCACTTCAGGGGCTGCCAAGAACCCCTGTTCCAGAGGGTTTCAAGTAAGCAGAGTTATATTTCTTTGCCGCCAAGTATAGAGGCAGCACTCAATCTGTGATCTATGTAACAACTGTGTAGGTAACAGCTATGTTATCAAATTGCACTTTTAATAATAACCTGCTCAGCTAGGCACCAGGAAGAGCTAGAGAAAGCCAGCAAGGTTGTGCTTTTCCCACCCTAGGAAGAGCCTACATTTTGTTTCAGCCCAAATCCATCGGTTTTGTATGTATTTTACTAGGAAAAAATATTAGGACAGACTTTTCAGTATCCTCTTCCCACCCTATTTTTTATTTTCTGCTTTTTTTTTAACATCTTTATTAGAGTATAATTGCTTTACAATGGTGTGTTAGTTTCTGCTTTATAACAAAGTGAATCAGCTATAATATACGTACATTCCCATATCCCCTACCTCTTGCGTCTCCCTCCCACCCTCCGGATCTCACCCCTCTAAGTGGACACAAAGCACTGAGCTGATCTCCCCATGCTATGTGGCTGCTTCCCATTACATTTGGTAGTGTATATATGTCAATGCCATTCTCTCACTTCATCCCAGCTACACTTCTCCATCCCCATGTCCTCAAGTCCATTCTGATCTTTGGTTCTCAATTATTCTGTTTCACATAATCCCTCAAATATAATATAGAACAACCAGGTACCTACTGTTCTGTGTTTAGTCTTGACTGTGAAGCCAAATACCACATCTACCTTACACAGTCACTGAGCAGTCTAGCCTCTTGCACTATTCATTTAGTATTTGCTCTCTAATTTTATCCTAGAAATGAATTTTCCTAAACTGAAGTCTGTTAACAGTACTCTTTTGCTTCTTACAGCTTGTACCTCCTTTTAAGCCTCAAGTAACATCTGAGACAGACACCAGATACTTTGATGAAGAATTTACAGCTCAGACTATTACAATAACACCACCTGAAAAGTGTAAGTAAATCTAGAAGGAAATTGATTATGTTCTAATGCAATTGAAGAAAACAGCCTTTTTTTTTAACTGGATATTTTCAAGGTCAAATTCCACAGTGACTTATTCTGTTCCATTTAAGAACATGGGGTTTTCAATGTGGAAATATCTAAATACAGGTAGCTAAGAGAAAAGTTTTTTTGAGTAAAAAAAAGTTATATATGGAAAAATTGTAGAGTTAAGAATTATAGACTAAATTATAGACTAACTAGCCCTTCCTTACTATTCTCTAATAGATTATTTTGACATCAGCTGAAAGGATTCTGAAATGAAGACCTCCCACATTTCCCACTGCTCATTCAGACACAACCTTCTAAATTTTGCTAATTCTGGTCTCCTGCTTACTTAGTTTTTAAATTCACTTTAAACTGAATCACTCTTTTTTACTTAGCTGTGTCTTAAGCAGTAATATCTGTGAAGACATAATTTGGTTTGCTAGTAATTTTTGATATTATAAATTAAATTACATATCTATTAAAACTATACATTCATGCACCACTTAAAATCATTCCACATATACTAGTGTGTGCCCTACACTTTGGTGAAGATATTTCACTTAAAGGGAAGAAAAGGTTGTTATATAATTTATAAACATTCTCATATGCTGACAGAGGTCTGTATTCTGTCATCATTAGTTAAGCAGTAAGGATAAAATTGAGTTTCAGGGACACATTTGGATAGCTAAAAGATTTCTTCAATCACACATCTTTTGGCTCACAATAACATCATTTTAGTTTTTTTCTCCTTTTCTTTTTTATTATATCCTTTCCTACATTCCTTCTCCTCTCTTTTCTTTTTAAAAGGCAGATTAGGGGCTTCCCTGGTGGCGCAGTGGTTGAGAGTCTGCCTGCCGATGCAGGGGACACGGGTTCGTGCCCCTGTCCGGGAAGATCCCACATGCCGCGGAGCGGCTGGGCCCGTGAGCCATGGCCGCTGAGCCTGCGCGTCCGGAGCCTGTGCTCCGCAACGGGAGAGGCCACAACAGTGAGAGGCCTGTGTCCCGCAAAAAAAAAAAAAAAAAAAGGCAGATTAGTTGATGGTGCTAATTTACACTGAGTATCCATGAGAGGGAAGATTAAAGTGCTGTTTCAAGTGTGGATGTAGTCGATTGATTACAGCATTGAAAGGCAAACTAGGAGTCATCTAGGCCAAGAGATTTTAACCTGAGACCCAGGGCCTGACAAAAAGAGAGACTATGAACACAGTGAAATGAAAAATATAATTATGTGTGCATATGCACTTTTCTTTCTTTAGACTTGCAAGAGGTTAAGAGCCTCTTAACTTTCACTTTATAAGGGAAGACATTAAAACCCAGAGAGAAGCTGAGCTTCCCTAAGTCCCGCAGTTAGTGTTAGCTGTAGTCACGAGCAGCAGTTATAGCTTGGCCGACGAGGCCCAGGTCAAGCTGTGAAAGGGCAGCATGTTGAAGCACTGCTCATGGTTTGTCACCAGTGGTGGGTGAAGGCTTCATTGCTAGAATCAGAATCTCTGAGAGTTGAAGATGATGTTAGAAAGCCTGTGGAGTTGTGGGCAATCAGCTAAGGACCGTCTAAGTAGGAGCAGTGGGCGTAGCCTTGACATGGTTTCCCCTGGCCCTGCGCGGGCTGTGGTGATACAATTGTCTGAAATTCTGGGCAACACCACTGAGTTGTTGGACTGGCCTAGGAGTACTTCCCACCATAGAGCCTCATCTCTTGGATATAACCTTAATCGTAATCAGACCCCATTGTTCCCCTGCTTCAAACCTTCCAGGGGCCCCACTGCTGCGCTCTAAATCCAACTGCTCACACTGGCTGCACAGCTCTGTCACATCTGGTCCCACCCTGCTCTCAGACCTCATCCTGTCCATCTTCTCCACAGTCCCTGAGTTCCAGCCCCACCTTGAACACACTGTGCCTCACTGTGCCTTGGGACTGTGTGTTTACTCTTCTCTGCCTAGAATTCTCTTTTCCCAGACATATGCACGGATAAATTCTTACTTGTCCTTCAGATCTCTTTAAATGTCACTTTATCAGAAAGCTTTCTTTAGCCTCCCGACCTTAAAAACAGTGCAGTCCATCAGACCCCATCACCACCCGCCCCCGCCAATTCTCTACATTGACACCTTTACTTGCTGGTATTCTTCTGGTTCATTTGTCTCTTTGTTTACTGTCTGTTTCTCCAGATTGAATGCAGTAGCTCTGAGAAGAAGGATTTGGTTTGTCTTATACACTGCTAACCCCAGCTCCGAGTTAGGTACCTGGCTCAGCGTAGGTATTCAATGAATATGTGTTAAATGAGTAAATAAACAGATTATGGCGAGGCCTGGTAGTTTCAGGGCCAGAAGGAGGCCCAACTCTCTCCAGACAATGCTGTTGCCCATCACAGCCCAGAATTTGTGTTTGGCTTACCTCCTCACGGGATTTCACAGGGAGCTTTGGGAAGTTAAATAGAGCTTTTGGTATTTGTGGATTCTAATTCTTAGAACAAACTAAATGTGCTATTTTGAAAGTCATAGAAATAGGTAGGCTGTGTAAATAAATGCAAAGCCATGAGTGCATATTTTACTCCAAAATGTTAACAGTAAAATCCCAGCGTAGAAGAGAATGATGGGATTGCAGAAGCCCTGGACTTAGACCCTGCTTTGCGTCCTGGCTCTGCCCCTCACTAGCTCTGGAATGTGACAGGTCAAAGGGGAGTGCAGGGCTGATAATTTCCAGGAGCCCCGTCTTTCCCCTGTGTGTGCCTGAGAAGCCATCTCTTTAGGAAAGGCACCCAGAGTTCTCTATAGGTTTCAATAACCCTATTTTTAATTTTATTTAAGCATCAGGTTAACCAATCCACAGTGTTCTTTGTTCTGTGACCCACTAGGTGAAGGGTGATGGTAGGTAAATACCTAGCAAAAAAGAGTGGACATGGGGCTGGGGATGGGGGAGGGACCACTAAACTGTGCTGCTAGCAGTGAGGAGTGGCCCTGGCCTGATGCTGGGCCCTAGGTGGCCCAAAAACGTGCATCCAGCAAGCATCGTCTAGACTGACAGCGTGTACCACACAATCTAGAGGCAGGGGGACCCTGTGGAGCTGCCAACTTATTTTCCAATTCAGGATTTCTAGAGAGAAAAATCAGGGGAAGGAGCTCAGCAGGTGGGCTGAGGCCAAGGTGTGGAAATCAGCAGCCTGTCCTTTGCAGCTCCCAGCACCAGGCCACAGGGCTGGGCTCCTGCCTTAGGCAGTAGCCTCGGTAATTGTGGACTGCAGCACCTGGGTTCTTCCAGGGCACAAGGACAGTGTTTTTTCTTGGATTATCCCTGGGTATATCCTAAATTCCCATAAGAGGCAGATCAAAGGGAAATCTGTGAAGCCTTGAACTGTGATTACATTTAACATAATCTTTTCTTCTTGCAGCTTTGAATAGTGTTGCTGGTGAGAGACCACTGCAGCTCTCAAGCTGCTAAAAGCACAGAGGTTTTGTTCATAAAAACCCACAGTAGGACCATTAAGTTAGCGATTGTCTTCCCACTTGCCACCTTGCTTTTATAAAACAGAAAGGAGCTATTTTTTAGAACAAATCAGCAGTTAGAAAGGCAAGTGTTCCTTTTTTACAAACAGCTGCAGTAACATGCCAGATTTTCCTCACTGGTGTTAATTAATTGAACAGATTTTGGAATGTGTCGTCTTGCATTATATCCATTAATGGTCCTCTGGCTTCCTCTTAGAGGAAAAAGAGGATTTGTTTGAGCTCCTAGTAGCTTTTGCTGCCATATAATTACTTTGGTTAAATGTTCTAAGGAAGTTAGGCGACTAAATGCTGCCTGGATCCAGGGATTCAGAGGTAGAATGTGGGGTTGATCACCCTGTTTTCTTTTCCCGCATGTGTGCTATTTGGGTTTTTTTTCATAGTTCATGTCCATCATCATCACTGTTCCCTCTGAACCTTCCTTCAGTGCAGGAACGCGTTTATATCCGTTGACTGGGTGTGAAGGCCTGGGTGGGGCAGCCGGCTGTCCTGTCAGCTGTCACTCGCATCCAGCTCTCCTCCTTCCACAGCCCCGCTGGCCTGCGCAGCACTGAGGGCCCAGGGGAAACCCTCATTCCTGCCCCAGCACCTTCCCAACTCACAGCTCCTCTTGGGGCCACGATCAGAGACTTGCCCCTCACTACTGCCAAGCTCAAAAGAACAGGAGGGAGATGGAGTGAGAGGGTGATATAATTGAGTGAGAGGGTGATATAATTGACTTTAAAGAAGATCCAGATGCAGGGGCCCTCATACGGTCATCAACAAGATTTAGATTTACGTTCGGAAATGGGATTAATTTGTTACTAAATTGACAGAATGAAGATTCTCTTTTAACTTTCAGCTGACAGTGCAGCCTCATAGCAATAATACTCCTTGGAAAGGAAATTCAACCCCTCCTCCTGTCGAGAGCCAGGCTGCCCTGGGCTTCAGGCCTCCCTGCCCCTGGTGCGATGCCTGGCTGCAGCCCAGCGAGCTGGACAATCCCTTCCTTGGCGGACAACACCAGGCTTCCCACATGTGCTGTCTGTTCGCTGTGCAGAAACACACCCAGCAAAACAAAGCTGCTAGCGGGCAAAACTATTCCTTTGAAATGTGATTGGCACGTGTCAGAGTCTGAACATTAAGATTTCAGCTGCCTTTCCCCTAAAGAGTTTTTATAGAGTTTTACAGAGGTTTTATATGCCATCCACAGCTCCTACCATCTTTAGTATATCTGAAAATACTGTGGAAGGTGTTTGACCTAAAAGATGGTTTGCTTGGTACCTAACTGGTATTTTATAAGGAGGCAGAGATTTCCCCAGATCGCAGTACTATCTGGAAATGAGGACTATAGTTTAAAAGGTCTGTTTGCAGGAGGGAGGTTTACACAGAGCAGGGAGCCTCAAATGCTACTTGTGAGATTGAGTCCCACCTAATACAGTGATACTTTCTGGTACATTCAAGGCTACAAAGTTTGGTTAGCAACTTGATCCCATTTCTAGAATCTTCTATTAAAAATAGAATACTGAAAAGAACAGTGAGAAAAGAGCATGAATGTTTGTTATTCTTCAGAGGCATGCAAAGCATCATCCTTTTTGTGTAACAGGGTCAGTGCCCGTGATGCAGTGGGGTCTGGCCTGTATTCCTCCTCCTATTACATGAAATTGATGCTCCCTGGAGAGGTTGGAAAATTAAAAGAATTGGTAATGTACTTCCTATATGAATTTGAGGAAGTGGAATTATTTTGCTTGAAGAAGGTTGGGTATTTGAAAGACTCGCTTATTTCCTGTAGCACAGCATATGACCAAAGGCAGTGCAAGTGGAGCAGAGGGGTTTAGTGGGGTGAGCCCCGACGACACAGGGAGGGACTTTGCACAGAGCCCAGAACAGGTGCACAGGGAACGTTGTGGACTGAGCGACTGAATTCATGACACATGTAAAGGAAGAGCATTCTGACACTGCAAGATTTTAATCATCAGAATAGTTATAGGAAGAGGTTGGGTGATCCTTCGTAACCTTTCAAATGCAAGAAAACAGGGAAGAGGAAAAGGGAGGAGCAGCTTAAATGGAAGTCGTCCCTTTCCATGCCTTTCAAGTCTCCCAATTTGTTTCCTGATGAACTAATACTTAGATGCTGGCCTCTTTCCCTCTCTTTCCTTGACTTATTCTCTTTAGTCTACTTTAAAGTTTTTTTTTGTTTTTGTTTTTGTTTTTTTGCGGTACGCGGGCCTCTCACTGTTGTGGCCTCTCCCGTTGCGGAGCACAGGCTCCGGACACGCAGCCTCAGCGGCCATGCCACATGGGCCCAGCTGCTCCGTGGCACGTGGGATCTTCCCTGACTGGGGCACGAACCTGTGTCCCCTGCATCGGCAGGCAGACTCTCAACCACTGCGCCACCAGGGAAGCCCTAAAGTTTTATCATAGGAAAATTAGGAACAGTAAGTTAAGGCAGATATTAGATGTAGAATAAAGAATGTAAAATCTTAAACATGTAAATCAAGGGCTCAAATGAAATGGAATCCTAATAAGCTTTATTTTGCAATCACACCTAAAGCACCATGAAGAAGAAATGCAAGCATCTGAAGACAGATTGATACTGGATTCTAGGCAGATACTTTGGGTGCCTTAGGATTCTTTGACTTTGTAACTTTGACATGCATGTTTTCATGAAAGTAAAGGTTATTGAAGATCATTTGTTCCTTTTCATTTTTAAAAATCTTGTCTTCTTCAATAGTTTTTCACAGTTTGAGCCTTGAGATGTTAGTGTCTTGAAGGAGATGATTGGATAGTATTATTTCTTCATAGGTCATGTGTTTGAAAGTGAGAAAGTTTTTGAAATAAGTGTATCCATCCTATGTTTTATTGATAAACACAAGTTTCTGGGAGCTATTGCCTCCGTTAATCTTTATTACGTTAGGGATTAGAACTATATATACCAGAGATTATGTTGCAGAAAATTAATGTAAAATTAAAATAGCTGTTTCCTGCCCACAGATGATGAGGACGGTATGGACTGCACGGACAGTGAGAGGCGGCCGCACTTCCCTCAGTTTTCCTACTCTGCAAGCGGACGAGAATAAGTCTCTTCTGCTACTTCACTGTCATCTTAGATTTATTACTGAAAATGATTCCTGGACATCACAGCAGTCCTAGCTCTTACAAATGCAGGAGCACCTTCAGACATCCCAGACCAGTCCAAGGTCTTCACCCCCTCGCCGCCTTTCACCCACATGAGAACACACATATATGCAGACATACTCGACTTTTGTTTTTGCATGAAATTGTATCTCAGTCTAAGGTCTCATGCTGTTGCTGCTACTGTCTTACTATTATAGCAACTTTAAGAGGTAATTTTACAATCTTTGGAAGTCATGAGCCCACCATTGTTCATTTGTGCACCAACTGTCATCTTTTGATCTTTTAATTTTTGTTTTTCCCTAACAGTGAAGGCTAAATGATTCTAGGTATATTTTTTAACTTTCTAGACGATAAATCAAAAACTAATTAGTCTAAGAAGATTTAGTTTATAATTCAGAACAAGCAATTGTGGAAGCGTGGTGATGTGCGTATGCAAAGTTTTAGTAAAGCATATCAGATCAGTGCGTAAAATAGGTGTGTGTCGGTAAGATCCTACTGGAATTCATTAGGAAGCATTTGAGAGAAGGAATGAACAACTATTAAGATAGATATATACATTTATACATTTAAATTCTTATTCGATACTGCAGAGGAAGCCTGATACTACATGTGGATGTCCAGATTTCACAGGCAGTTGTTGGCAAAGGAACGTTGTTCGACCAAGGAAGGAAGCATATGCACAGCAGAGTAGGTCACTTAAAGGGTCTACGATATGATTGCACCAGAGAGCGTTTTATTCCCCCTGTTCTTGGAAACCTTTTCCCCTTCTTGATATTATCACCTCTGATGGCTGAAGAATGTAGACAGGTGTAATGATCCTGCTTTTCACCAAAATTTGTACACCAAGGTAAACAGGTGTTTGCCTTATTTGTTTTAATTTTTTACTTTCAGTTCTACGTGAATTAGCTTTTTCTCGGATGTTAAAACTTTGAATGTCCTTTTATGATTTTGTTTATGTTGCAGTAGTATTTATTTTTTAGTGATGAGAATTGTATGTCATGTTAGCAAATGCAGCTCCAACTTAACATAAAACAGACTTAACTGCAGTTTCTTTTGACCCATGTGCAAGGAATGTACACGCCGATGAGAATCATGCACTTTTTCTCCTGTGTAAAAACAAAATTTTGATGAGGCTCCGAAATTGTACATATAGATTCGAATTTGGCTTTAGGAGAAGAGATGCTGTCATTTAACCCCTTGGTGCTAAAAATGAGAAATCCCCAACTATCCATGCCGAGGGGTTGAAACAAATGGATGTTATATTTGCTCTTTTGAGAATTGAAATATTATGATGGCCTGGCAACATAATGTAATGAAGAAAATTGAGACCTGGATGATAAGAAATGAACTTTACTTGGCAAAATGAACACATCTCAAGTATTTACGAAGTGGGCAGTAAAGGATAAGGACCTGGTGTGTTTATTCTGATCATGGTACATTTATCACTGAATTAAGCCATCAGGGAAAAAACAAAACAAAAAAGAACACCTCCAACTTTTCTTTTTCTGTATATACTCATGTCCTCAAATTCCGACACTTCTCACTGAAAGGGGACATGTATGCAAACCTCATCTTTCTCTTTCATTAATGATGATCTTCAGATTAAACCCTTTGGTGCTAGGAGCTGACATTTTCCAAAGCAGCCTATGAAGTCCAGGGGGCTCCTGACTCCGTGGAGCCATCGTGGAGATGTATTTTAGTTAAACTGTCTGACAGCTCCCAAATGGAAGACTACAGCATGACGTAGTGTTCTGATTGCATTGTATGAAAGAGCAAGTGACTTTCTAAGTAGGATGAATCATATTCATATGCAGATGTCTTAGCCTCTGGACGCTGGAAGTGTGGGTTTACAGATATGAAACCACTGCTGGCAGTGGGTGGACCACTGGGACTGACAGGGGGTTAAAGGGCATTTTACTAAGGCAGCTAAGACATATTCAGACATAGATTTTATCCTAATTTTTCATATTTCTACCTGAGTGAAGTTCATCCTTAGTACTGAGTAGGAAGTTACAGTAAAATGGTAGTTCATTCTTACTTACACATATAGCTCAACTTTTTTTTTTTTCACTTGGAATTATGTTGAATGTTTCACTTTGACAAGAAAGTAGACTAGATGGTATGTCCTGTAAGTTGTCTTGCATCCATTATATAAAAAAGGAACAGGTGAGAGGAAGAGAGGAAAGCTGAGACTGGCTGGTGTTCAGAGCATTCATTTCTTCAGAGGGAAAGTATACCATACACTAAGCACACAGATAGTTTTGGGGTTTTCCCCCCTCCCCAAATCTTAAGGTGATTTCCATGACCTTGGCCAAGGACACTTCCTAAGGATTAATGACAGCGTTGACTGTGCCTCAGGCTGGCCACTCTGCACAGCTGGCTCTCCGTCCCCAGCTGGTGCCCGGGGCTTAGTCCCGTAATCCCCTCCGAGATTCTGTTAGCGTCACACAGCGTGTGTTGCTGGCTTTGATTTTTAAGAATCCCTTACTTTCACTCCCTGATCTCAGTCAGCTGGCATGGAAAAACAATAGAAAAACAGAAATGTGTGTAGAAGGAGATTCTAAAACTTCCCTCATGTCTGCCCATAGCTGAAGTTTCGGATTCTGGTGGACGGAAAGGCCTGGCCCTGGAGTCACTCTGTCAGAATAGCAGAAGTTCAGGCTTTGCAGACTCCTTCCTGTACCAACTTCCTTGAAGTCTGCCTCTTGCCATGATGCAGCCATATTGGAGGAAATTGGCCGTCTCTGCTTGGACCTTTGGCAGGGCTGCTCACAGCTTTGCTTTCCACACTAACTACATAGCATTATTCCAGTGTTTTCCATTTCCCATACCTGATTTCCAGCTTCTTAAAGCTGACTGTTCTTGCAAGGGCCACTTGCTTCTCTTAGAGTACAAAGTAAGGGCCTTCCTTACTAACTGCAGGGTCTTTCTATTACACCTCAGCGTACACACTTTGCTGCTACTGTTTGTACTGTGTCTACAGTAGAACTCCCTTATCTTGCTCCTGGTACTGCATTACAGGCAAGCATGAAATGTAAAGTATTTATTTAAATAAGAAAACCTCTAAATTGGTAATTGAATTACCTCCCTGTAGCTTTATAGTTTGTGACATTTCTTGACCTTGCTAGTTCTTTCATTAGATCCGCGCAAGATCTAGTCATCTGGTTAAGGATTTCAAGCAGACACAACTATGAACCCAAGAAACTGTATTACTATTACTGTTGGTCATACTAAAACTGTTTATTTCCTTAAGTATATGACCCACAAGGATGTGAAATAACTACAAGAAACTGTTTTTGTACACTGTACATCCTTAGTATTTTTACACGTATATGATAGGGATGCACATTATTTTCCTTCGTACAGACAGCTTAAATAAAGCACTATGTCAATCTGCTACTTCTCTGTTTATTGTTGTTGGATGTGGTTCCGTAATCTCAGAAAATTCAATATTATTCTTTTCTAAAAAAAGATGAATGGCGTCACCTGGTATTAACCCATTCTATATAAAGTGTGACAGGAAAGTATGTACATTTCTTGTAGCTCAAAACGCACACAGGATTTATTTTATTACTTCAATAAAATGGCAGTAATGCAACTGTACAAACTTTGATGAAGGGCTGCTTCCAAAGGGGGGATGCTGACTTCCCAACAATGGGTTTAGGAGAGATCTGTGAAGCTGGAGATAGAATAGGTATTTTTTGAGATTTGTTAAGCCCCTAGTAGTCCTCCCACCAGGTGGTTTGGACCCAGAATTCTTAAGGAACGTAGCTCCTCAGTAATGTCTTCCTGATAATGTGTTGCGCTGCATACTTCCTTTCTTAGAGTATAGTTTTAAAACGTCATGGCAAATTAACCAACTGAAACGTGGGTAATAGATGGGTAGGATGGTTGGACTACAGTCTGATTTACCTAGGGTCATTTTTCTGATTTTACCTCATAAACCTAAATACTATTGGAGAAACTTGGCTTTGCTCCTGTGACTAAGCCAGATAGAGGAACGGCTTTGGGACCAAAGTTGGTCAAGCATGTTATGTGTATGTCACACAGCCAAACTGGAGGGCATTCTTACATGTGCTCTTCTCTCAAAACCACTGGGTGGACAGATCCAGGAGGCTAACATAAAGTGACCTCTATAATTCTTTAAAGGTGCTATTTTTAGAATATTGTATAATTTATTTCCTGTTCCTGAAACAGAATTAGGGACAATTAATATATCTTATGTGACAACCTTTATGTCTAGCACACTTGATGAAATCAAAAAAACTTCTGAATCTGAATAGAAGTTCTATTCTTTCAGGCTTGAACCTTGTCCATGCTCGAGAGACTCAATGGTCTTAGCGGGCGTATCATCCCACCGCCTCCAGAGCCCTAATCCACATCCTTCTGAGAGGCCATGAAGAGGATGTGATGTGATGTGATGATGATGACAGATCCGTGCCAGGGAGAACAGCCTGAGGTCAGGGACTTGTCCCGACTGCAGCCTTGCCCTTAGTGTTCCATTGTCATCCTCAAGGACAACACAACACTTACAGCGCCCATTTTTTATTACTTTAAAGCACTTGAGGGCTTCATTGTGAATAGTAGAAATACTATGTTAAACTAAAATGATGATCTGTGTACAGATGTTTGATAGAAGTAAATTTTGTAATTTCACTGAGTACATTTTTAGCCTCCTCTCAATTACTGCATATTGAGGAAGAAACATGACACCACCAAGCCAAAGATGCTTTTTGTCTGTTTTTGTTGTTAACAGAGTGGAGAGGATAATGCCTAGTGCTTCCTGGTATCTTCTGACTGTGCACAAATTAGCAGGATGATAAATAATGGAGTCTTATGGGATGTTGATTAAAAGCAAATAAAGTTGAAGGATAATATATATAGATCTCTCCAAGAGGGAAAGAAACATGAATGGCAGGAAAAAAGGTTTGGTCCTTAATACCCTTTAGCCTAGTAAAAATATGTGCCTTTTTTTGGTGTGTTTTTTTTCATCACTACAAGATAAAAAGGAAACATTTCAAGTCTTCAAAAAATTCATTTATTGAAATTCACATGTGTAACAAAGCATACAAATGAGCAGATATAAAAACGTAATAACTTCGAGCCTTTTCTGAAAACATACACCAGGAGGTCTCCTCATCTAGTGTCAGACTTCAGCTCCAGCCCATCCATCCTGCAGGGACCGCTTGGCAACGAGTGTGGCGGTGATGACGCAGCCCGCCGCAGTCTAAGGTGGGGTCCGCTGGGAAGGTCGCGGTGCATTGTGGCATATTACGTATAAATCAGATGAATGTAAATATCTCTTTGTAAATCATTTATTTCACTGTTTCATCCAGGTCAGCAATCAGATTGTGGCATGCTGGGTAACTGGAAAAAATGATAATAAAAAGTAAGTTTAAATAGATCATGTTCTTCAATGTGATTTGTCTTCTCACTGGTTTAGTTACCTCTTTCTAAGTTTTTGTAAAAAATTCTTATGCAAAAGTTATAGAAATTGTACATAACCAACTGTATGAAAAGCTTGTAGGAATATAAGGTGAACTCTGCTAATGCTTTAAATCTGAAGACACGCTATATTCCAGACCTCTGCATGTCTCTTAAATAAGGGTGGTCTGATGACAGGACACAGCTAAAGAGCCATCTCTTCCCCCATGGACAGGAGAAAGGAGACACTGATTTGTGCCAGAATCTGTTTACTGAAAATTGCTCAGACATTACAGTGAGTAAAACTGGACAAAAAAACAGGATGTGGATAGACCAAGTGTCCCTAAGAAATTCCTGGTGAAATGATAACAAGCTAACACCTCCAAATGTTTAGATGCAGACAGTGTGTTTTAACATATATAAAGGCATTTTCACATGGAAACCACCTACCACATGCTGGAAGAGGGAATTTAGTGTATGTCCTCTCCTAGTTTTAAACAGGAATAAATGTTTCAAAACTAGCTCATGAAAATTGGGTTGAGGGAGTCGCAAGTTAGGAAAGTACTGCTGCCTGCCCTAGCGGATGTCGGATGTGGCTGTTCAAATTAGTTTAACCCACGTCAGGAAGTGGTGTCAGAAACCACTGGAAATAGTTACATTGCACAGGACATTTCTCGAGTACCTACTGTGTCCTGTGTGGGAAGATGACTCAGACACGGTCTTTGCCCTCCAGGAGTGTGAAGTCACCAGGATGGTAGAGACTAGATAGAGGGCCAGGATGATAACTACCGAATCCCAGTTCTCACTTCAAGAGATGAATTGGAATGTAATGCAGGGACACGGGCCCCATCTGGTCTCTGTTTGGCTGGGTGAGAATCATCTTCAAGAGAAACAAGTGGGCTCTGCACTCCCCAACAGAGATTTCCTGAATTAGAGAGGGCTCTTGTCTACCCAACTTAAGCCACGATTACTTGTGGAGGATTTCCAAGACAGGACGAGTGATCAGCGTTTCCAAGATCAGAGTTTGCACAAGAAAAATACGAAAATTAGCCTGTTATCTTTTTTAAAAAATGAGAAAACGTTTACATTTCAAGTAGATTTCCCAGCGTATGTGAGACACCCATGACTTTTTAGTGAGCAATTCTGTGGGTTTCGACACATGGCAATTAGAGTATCGTGTGCAGCCCCTGCTCTCAGACAGTGGGGGGGGGCCCTGGACGTGGTGAGGAAGTGAGTGGTGTCTGTGTGCATCTCTCTGGGGGTTGGGGAGGTGGATGGACCCTCCTTCGTGGCGCCCACGGGGCTCCTGGAGCATCACAAGGAAGCCAGGGAGCCCCAGGGCCCTGCCGCTGCAGAAAGGGCGCCCCTGTCCTCAGAGGCTGCCGCCAGCTCCATTTGCCCGTCAAACACAGGATCTCCAAGAGCTGATTTGCCTTCTGGTCCTGACTGAACTGATCCAGTGAATGACTGGCTTGAATGGCCCTCCCGTCCCACAGACAGGCAGGCTGCCTGCCCACCGGGTGCTCTGGAAATGGTGGCTTACGTTCTAACTTTAGAGATTCGAGGGCGTCTTTGAATACGAGAATAAGCATAAACTGCAATAGGCACGTTTTCAAAAAAAAAAAAAAAATGTTGACCTTGAGGTAGAAAAGACACATACCTGTAACACGTACAACACAGAACAGTGAAGACCTGAAGTAGAAGGGAAATGCATTGTGGGAATTTTTTAAAACCAAGCTCCAGGAAACGGGCAGTTCTCGCATGAGTCTTCGCGGTTCCCGCCAGGAACAGCCCATCGCCTGGCCCAGTCCTTGCTGGTACTTGCCCAGGGGTCAGCCCACAGTTCTCTCCCGGGCTCCATCGGTTTTCTCTTTCATTTGGTTTTGGTGCAAAGCCCTGCATTCCTCCTCATAGTACTTACTGTTCACTGCCCGAGCCGTCGTGAGCATTCAGCAAGTGGGACTGAATGAATCACGTACCCTGTTATGTCACTGTCTTCCTGCTAAATAGCTCTCAGTGTCACCCTTGGATATCTGGATGTTTAGTAAAGAATGTTTCTCGGTTCTTCCCCTTAGGCAGGGAGCATGTCCAGAGAGACAGAATCTTTAGTTACTGCCAAAATCTGGCTCGTCTGCCATCACTTCTGAGGGACATGAGCCATGCCTATTTCCAGAAAGCTGGTTCACTGCCCACACCGCTGTGGACACCGTGAGGTCGGGCTGTAAGGGAGACGAGGGTGTGTGTGCCGATGGGACACAGCCAGTGTGAACCGTGGCTTGAGCCCTCAGCCACCATGTTCCCGTCCCTGGACCATCACACTTGTCACCGAGGCCCCTTGCTGTGGCCCCCCTGGGTGGTGTGGCCACATCTGCAGTTGTCGGTGGCTGCCCTCCAGATTGAGGAGGGCTGACAGCACCCTGGCAGCTGCTCTTCTGCAGCGCTGTCCACAGATGATATAAATGCTCCCCAACTGCAAGCCCGCTATCAGTGACCCGTTTTCTTTGTTCTCGTTTTAAACCCTAACAGAGCCTTCTCTCCACAAACCCTGACTTGTGTGTCTAATTTGTTTCCGAAGTTTAAATTCAAAGTTTAAAAAACGAGTCTCTCTGGGTGACCTGAATTGTTCCCCAAGCAGCCACACTGCGGGGTCCAGCCGAACCTTCTCTGCGGCTTCGTTCCCAAGCCTGCAGCTCAGGGACGTCACGGCACCAGCTAGGCCCTACGCATACGGATGCACACGGTTCAGCCTGCCCCTTGTTTCCACCATGTGTCTCTTCTCTGTGCATCTCCACTGGCCTCTTAGCAGCCCCTCCCAATGGAATATCCCTCCTTCTTGCTTTTTCCCTTGCTCATTTGTACGTTTTCCGTCTCTGGGTGGCCAGGTTAAAAAAAAAAAAAAAATGGACCTGTTCCTCATGCCTCTGGCAGAAAAGCATCTATTTTTAACTCAAGAAAGAAGGTAGAATCCCTCCCCCAACCTCTATCTGGGGCATTTCAAAGCTTGGCCTCAGCTGACAGAGCTCCAGGGAAGCCCCCAGTACCCTCCTCCATGTGTCCCCACTTTGGGAGCCAGGCCACTGCTCTGCAGCTTTCTCAGCTGGGGCCCAGCTCCAGGCTGCTGCCCCGGGAGAGAGGGGCCTCCCTCCCTCTTCCATGCAGCCCATGGCCCAGGGAATGAATACCAGTCTCTCTGGAAGTTCATTTCCCTGCCCATTCATTTCCCAGTTTTAGTCACTCCACTCCTCTGGGCCTGATTTTTCCATCTGTGCAAAATGGATGCTAAATGATTTCTCCAAGTGGCCCTTTCAAGCCTTCAGCAATCACAGTGCTACCCTGCTAGACGGTCATCTCTTCTGGGCCCTAGTAAGTAAGGCAGAGAGCTCCGTTTTAAAAGGAAGCTGTTCTATTACTTTTTTTTTTTTTTTTTTTAACCAGAAACTGAGCGATGCGGAAGCAAAGCACCTACCTGAAGTGGTCCAGAACTGTGATTTGAACCCAGGCAGTTTGACCTCAAAGTCCAGGCTCTTTTTAATGCTATTCCAACCAGCTTAGTGAAAGTGCAACCACGTTTGATATTTCTGGGATTAAGTAGGAATCAAATATATCAGGCAACCCGGAATAAATCAGCCATGTGACCTATGGGTGGTCACCAATTTGTCCTCACCAGTCCCCTGCAGAACTTTGTGGAAACGTGGCCTCAGACATGACCACTGACCTGCAAGAAGGCAGTTCTCCATCCAGCACGGGGCTCAAGGTCGCGAACTGCAGGTCAGGAGAGGCCTGCCTCTGCCCCACACAAGTCACCGGAGCTCTCGCTGAGCTGTGTACCCCTCCGGCCAGCACAGCTGCCAAACGGGCAGGAGTTCACGGCAAGGTCGCCACAGATCCTCGATTTATTCTTCCCTCCCAGCTGCCTGGCTGGGTCTCTGACAATGAAAGCTCTGTGGCAGGCAGAGTTCAGGCTCCATTTTCCCTGGACTCTGGGGCCTGGCTGTGCTGCCTCTGGGCTCCAAAATCGGAGAAGAACTACAGAAGCCAGAAAAACGCAACGGTAGAGGCAGGACAGACTTCCTCGCAGAAAGAAAGTGTGGACAATGACGCTGTAGCTTCCTGGAAAACAGTAGCTCGATCTGGACTTGGGACTTGCAACGTGAGGGGATGCAGGGAGCCCTGTGCACAGACAGGAGCGGTCAGAAGCGGAGGCCACGCGCGCCCAGGGGCGGGACTGCTGCGCCAGGTTCTCCCCAGAGCACACTCCAGCACGGGGGTTCCTTCCACAACCCTCGGGATCCCCAGCGTGTCATCTTCCAGCGTTCTCGAATCTCATGAGTCACGAGAACTTCCCCTGCACATGGGCAGGGGTCTGTGTTTTATACGCACCATGTTTCCATGGTAAATAGATTTTAAGAATTCCCAAAGGACAGACAGTGTCACCAACAGCAGAGAGTGGAGCCTCTGGCTGCCTCATGTTTGAAAGCGTTAAAAATAAAGACAACATTGACATTTGGGGTTGTAATGTGACGGAATTACAGTCTTTTAAAGGCAAGAACCACTTATCTACACTACATGTAATATTCAGTGTTTTGTTCACTTGTCTAATTGGATTAAAATATTTAGCTCCCTTTAAAATCTTGATTGTGAATTTATATTGCAAAATGTAATGTCTGACTCGGGAAGCAATAAGTGGAGCAAATGTATCTGAAGCAATGTAAAATTCAATTTATTTTCCTTCCATGAGTCTTATTCTGAAATTATTCACTCTTGGACAAAGTGAACTAACTGTTAACGAAGAGCAAGTTTGGCTTAAATGAAGCTGTATGCGCTTTTCAATATCAATTACACACAGGGCCTTTAGTTAAAAAAAGAAAAAAAGTTACACGATGCTATTTGAGTTTGAGGAAGCTTGTCTGAGGGCCGCCAGACCCCAGGTTAGAAATGCCGCGCCAGGGGTCTTACGTCATCCTTTAACAGCCCTCAGGCAGCAGGGAGTTAATGACATTTTCGCTGCATATGTTCAAGTTTATTTAAAAAAACATGCAAGTCACTTCGGTTGACAGTGTCTTGTACACAGTTTTGAAAGAATCAGGGCAAACTTTAACAGAGTCAGTTTTTATTTGAAAAATATTTTCTGGGAATGTATCAGTGTTTATTTTTGAGACTGACAATTCGGGTGAAAATCAGGATAAAAACAAAAAAACAACAATTTGGTTGAAATCAAATTGTTTGTTTTCATCTATTTAGAATTCTTTCCAAAAAATCTTGGTTCAGGAGGAGGCTTTTTAATTTATTTTATTCAGTGTATCTGCTGTTCTATTCAAGCACCATCTGTCTCGCAGGTAGCTAGCTTCGTGGAAGCGCCGACGTAACTGGGTGAAGCCCTCAGGGCTCAAGGAAGGACCACCACAGACTCTGTGGACACCTCCAAGTCCCAGCTGGGCGACCCTACAGCTCAGTCTGCAGGGGCCCGCAGGAGCTGCGCGGCCCTCACTGGAGCGCACAGTTCTGAAGCCTCCCCCTACCTTTCCTTCAGGTCACAAACGGGCCTTTCCTCCCTTCGTCATCATCTGTGTCTTTGTTTCTTGTGCGTGTTTCCAGCTTTCTTCATGAATCCTTTGGTGTAACGAGGTAATCTCCATGATTTTGAACATAATCACATACGTCTGCTGGATCCATGCACAAGTTTAAATCAAATTAGAAAGTAAATTCACTGCCAAAAATGCTCAAAAGTCATAGGGCCAACTGATTAATCACCAATAAGTCAGTTTCAAATGCTGTTTTCTAAATTGTAAAAGTGATGCATCTGAAGGGACTAAAAAGGCATCCCTCCCCAGACTGAACACTGAGGATGGAATCAAACAGCCTTTTGGGACAGAGGCTATCAGAAAATACAAATCAGCTGAAACCATATCCATCACCAAATAAATGTACAAGTAAAATAACCTTGATGTAAATGACAGTCCTCCAAGTGGACAGATAATTTCCATTCTTTCCCGTCTCTCGGATGCCATTCTCCCCAAGAAAAGACTCTTAGGTTCCTCACCAGCTGCCGCCACCCATCCTGGCCAGATGTTAGAGCCCCAGGCGCTGGGTCACAGACCCCTGACCCCGCTCCCAGCTGTCAGGCCTTACCAGGACTCCCCTGGGGCCCAGGTTCTGTATCCTGGACACCACCCCTCAAGTCCCCACCCCCCAACAACCACAGTCACTCCCGTCCCTGAAGAGAACAGAGGAGTAAGACTGGGTTAGTGTTTTCATGTCTCTATTTCACTACAAGAACTAACATAGCAATTCATGATGTTTCAAAAGCAGTCTCCCAGAAGCGTTTTCCGCAGGAGTGAAGCAGGAGATTCATAAAGCCAGTGTTTTTAATCAGTCCTAAAGTAAGAACAAGTCAGAAGAGCAGCCTTGAACTTGGCGATCAGCAAACTGAGCCACGTCCACTGGGTCAGCCACAAGGCCGGCCCGACTCTCGCCAGGCTGGCCACCACACGACAGCAGCGTTTCAGGGGAGACGGGAATTCTTACGGCCAAAGAATGTCACAGCGGCAGTTAGGACGTTGAGCGGCCCCCTCGACCAGGCATGTTGCTGTGCGTGTTTCAGAAGGTAAGCAGAAACAATTTAGAACAATAAAGCCTCCTAAACAGGCTAGATGCTTCCTGTCAGAGGCCACTGGCCAACCCGAGCTTGTCATCTGCTTCAGGGCCCGGGGCTCGGCACAGGAACAAATTGGAGGGATGTGACTCAGCTTCAGAGCAGCTGCCCAGGCCAGAAAATATCCATTCTCTTTTGAGAATCCAGTGGATAGAGATTTTTAGAGTTTGACGTGCAAAATTATTATGCTTAATTCATCCAGGCTGGGAAAATGGAAGCCTTTAGCTAAACCATCCCGAAACCAGAGACAAGCCAGAGGAGTCTCTCCCCGCCGCCCCCAGAAGGATGGGTGTGAAGTGGGTGTGGCCGGTGACTCTGGAACCCTCAGGAGGTAGCACCCTCCAAATACCTGCCGGAGTCAAATGGCAGCCTTACTTACCTCAAGTAAGGCTCCCTGGAAACTAAACTCACAGTTCAAGTTTATTCCACGGCAGAAACAGGTCTAACGCCGCACTTGGGCGCAAAGAGCGGGCCTTTGCTTTAGAGAGTAGAGAGCTTGCCTGGGTTCCTGTCTCCTCTTTGAATGCTAGTATTTGCTACTGAAAGCCAACATTTTCTCTACCAAGCTTCTTTTGTCATGTTCACATTAAAATAATTCCAAATGCAATATCTGAATCTGAAAGATCCCTTTAGAGATGAGCCAGATGGGCCAGTATCAGATAGCATAGGATGGTCAAATCATTTCTGTTGCTTCAGGCAAGGGAAAAAAGACCTGCTCATTTTTCTGAGAGAATTTTGAGGTGTTAGGGGTTTTTTTTAAATGCATTTTACAAAAATTTTGCAATCCATTTGGCAATTACCGGGTTTTTAAAGCCCTGGAAGAGGTTTCTAAGCATTGATGATCCATGTTAAGATCTAAGCGGGCTGTCAGGTAGGCAGATGGGGAGTTAAAAGGCAAACCCCACAGGATAATGATCTGGTCCAGAGTGGAGAAGAAACTACCACAGGCTCAGAGCTTGTACAGAAGACTCTCCACAACCCAAGTTCTGAAGTCGTTCTCAGCTCTTGGAGGTCAGGAGCTCCACTGGTGCTGTGAGTCCCTCCAGCTGTCTGGAGACCCGATGGCCCCAACCTTTGGCTGGCACCACCCAGGGCCCCCCTCAAGGACCTGCCCAGACAGCTGAGTTCTGGTTGAGGTCTGGCCGCACAGGTACAGGATGAGGTGACTCCACACATTGGAGGAGCTGGGTGAGAGCAGTGAACATCGTTTCACGGCTGTTGGTCCCACAGGATCTCTGCCCAACCTGTGCTTCTCCCAGGACCTTCCCCAGTTTGGGGAGGAGAGAGGAAAAGAAAATCCCTGATATTTCTTTGGCCTGTAATATGCAAGACAACCTGCCATGCACCTCGCAGCTGCCTCATTTAACACTTCCAGTGTCCCTTTGAGTTAGGCTGGTATGGTACCCACCATGCAGATGTGGAAACTGAGGCTTAGAAGAGACTTCAGTGACTTGTTCAGGGCCTAGGGACAACGATGCATTCTGGAATCATTCTCTGTTCTTTCTGCCTCCCAACACTTTCAGAGGCTCTCAAACCCTAGTGTCTTCACTGAATTATCCAGACGGCTCATTAAAATGCAGATTCCTGGGCCCTGCTCCCAGAGATGCTATCTTGGTGTGTGTGAGAAGAAGCCCTGAAACCCATGTTCCTTTATTTATATGTTATATGATGCTTATACAAGCATCCCGGATGCCTGTGTGACTGTAGGGCGTGTGGTTTGTGCACCACCCTTCCCTGCAAGCAGCCTCAGAGGCCCTGGGAGGCGACAGTGCAGGTGTGTCTCCGTCCCCCAGCCTGAGCTCAATGACTGGCTCCTGGGGATGCTCATTTACTATTTGTGGAACAAATGAGGACTTTTGCAGAGGGGTTTGGTGGGCTGAGTGGGAAAAATCACTCAGAGGATAGTGGCTCCTCTATACCTGTTTGGGCACATGGTCATTTTGAAAAAAGAATGAGACAACTGTCTCATTGATTTCATTTCCTGATGCATTTTTCCCATTAATCATTCCAAGCACTTCTTGCACGGCGTCCCCCGGGCACTCATGGAGCACCTCATTATCCTAACAAACTGCTTGATGGGGTAAAAAGCCCAGCCTCCCTGACAGGAAGAGAAGCAATTTAGGGAAAAAATAAAGGTTTCATTCCCTACACCAAACTTACCTGGACACTCTTTCCCCCATTATCCCGGCTGGTGGCCCCAGACCTAACCTGAACAGGGAAAGTCTGTTAAGGAGTCAGACTTAGGCTCCATTTTCAGTGTCCCTACTTGCTAGCTGTATGCGCTTGTTTGAGCCTCAGCTTCCCCATCTGTAAGATGGGGATAATCAACCTTGCAGGCTTGTTCAAGAGTAATGAGAGTTAATGCATGTTATCTATGGAACACTGCCACGCCCTCCGCAAGCACTCCAAACCCTAGCCCAATTATCAGCCAGCTGATTTAAAGCAAGACTCCTACATTCCATTCACAGGGACTCCCCTAATTGGGAGCACCTCTTTCCTCCACCAATTCAAACAGACACGTCCCCCAGGGGCAGTTCAAAGCCGACCTCCTCCAGAAAGCCTCCTGACCACTGCCTCCCGCCCTGCTCTCCCGCCTCCTGCACTCCTCAGCGGTGGTGCCCACACGGTGCGGCTCAGCACTCCGTGTGGCTTGGTGCTTCACTGTGGGTCTGTTCTCCCGTACGAACTTTAGCTCGCTAAAGGGGGCAGGTCCAGGACCCGCACTTCTGTGTCCTCCACTGTGCCCAGCACAGTCTTCAAGATCTCCCTCCCAGCTTATTCGCTAACCAACGTGACCCCCGGGGATTTTAGCCTGGTAAGACGCAGCTCTGTAAAAGGAACAAGGGGAAGACCACGTGTACCCCGGTGCGTTCTCTGGTGGGTGAGGCGCCCTGCACAGTACCTGGGATCTCAGACGTCCCACCTCTTCAGACAGGCTGTCTCTCCAGCAGAAGCTGGTTCTGCTTGCTGAGGAGCTGCACCAGCTGCTGGGCTGTGGCCTGGCTGTGCTTGTCTAGTTGCTTTAGCCTGGAGAAAAATCCACCGCAGAATTAGGGATGGGTTCTGAAGACTGGGGGCAGTAGGCCTCAGAGAGCAGGGGAGCAAAGACTTCAGCCCTCTCCGTGTTTTCCAGTGCTCTGTGTGTTGGAGGGAAGGTCCTGACAATGAACTACGAGCTGGGAGTCAGGGTGACCCTGAAGTGAGGCCCTTGGACAGACTCCATAAGGTGAATGGAAGTGTATCAGATATGAAAGGGAATTGGGAGTCTTTTCGGTGAGCTGTCAGTTAGGGAGCACACAGATAAAACTGAATTAAAACTCAAACCTTAAACTCCCAGAGGTCAAAGATGAGGGCCCTAAATGCCTCCACTGTTCAGCTGGAAACATCTCTGGCAGACTGGAGCAGACAGCCGGTCCCGGCTGGGGAAGTGGGCGAGGGAAGGCGGAAACACTGAACTAAGGGTTTTCCATTATTAATCACTCAGTCAATCACGAGCTCCGGCATCGCTGACCAGATGTCTTTAAAGATCCCAAATTTGTCATTCTGCTGATGGGCTCTCCTCTCCAGACTTGCTAATTCTCTATTATCCTCATTTGTCCACAGACGGCTTCCTACAACCAGTAGCACACTCACCCATGGAAATGTAGGCCTTGGATTAAATTTAGACTTGAACAACTACCCAGAACTGTTCCGGAAAGAAGTTGGGTGTGTCATATGCCCTTCCTCACAATCCTCAAAAAGCACCAACAGTGAAATTAAGTTGTATTTTCACAGGAAGAGTTCAAGATGCATTTCAAACTTCAGGCTACATGTCCCGCATTGAGTCAAAAACTTCGAAGATGGTTCTGCAGACCCTGGGCTCAGCCTGCCCTCAGTTCAAGCTCTCCAGCGACCCCGTTTCTGGCAGGCTCTGAGCACAATTAAACATCTGCGAGGACAGACATTCGGGACTTAGGTAGGGGTGGGCAGACTTGTTTACTAAAAGGATGCAGCACCTGGAGACAGGTAAAACTAAAACCTAACAGTGGTCTAGTAATTTACTCACGCTCTCCTCAGGTTCCTCCGCCAGTGGCAACCCTCCCCATTTCCCAGATGGCACCTACCGCCTGCCCCGCCCCCTTCTCGAGCTCCAGTGGGTTTTGCAGGAGGTTGTTCAAGCTGCCCCAGGAACACTTACTGCACCCCAGTCTGCACCCCTATCCTCTCTGCCGAACACTCTGTGCTCCGGGTTTTCAGTCACACCTGGTTTTCTACTACCCTTCCTTCGAAGTGTCCCACATTGCAAGGGTGAGAGGCGGGAACTGGAAATACCCGACGCAGGGGGTCTAGTAGTTGTGGTACATGCTCCCCAGGTAGGAGCCCGCTCTGACCACGTCCATAGGTCTATGCCCCGCCCACTGTCCCTGCTGTTTCTGGAGAGAGCAAGGACCAAAGACAGTCCTTTTTTTTTTTTATACAGCAGGTTCTTATTAGTTATCTACTTTATACCTATCAGTGTATACATGTCAATCCCAATCTCTCAATTCATACCACCACCACCACCACCACCCCAGACCCGTTTTCCCCCCTTGGTCTCCATACGTTTGTTCTCTACATCTGTATCCCTATTTCTGCCTTGCAAACCAGTTCATCTGTAGCATTTTTCTAGATTCCACATATATGCGTTATTATACAATATTTGTTTTTCTCTTTCTGACTTACTTCACTCCGTATGACAGACTCTAGGTCCATCCACCTCACTACAAATGACCCACTTTGTTCCTTTTTATGGCTGAGTAATACTCCATTGTATATATGTACCACTTCTTCTCTATCCATTCGTCAGTCGATGGGCATTTAAGTTGCTTCCATGACTTGGCTATTGTAAATAGTGTTGCAATGAACATTGGGGTGGATGTGTCTTTTTGAATTATGGTTTTCGCAGGGTATATGCCCAGTAGTGGGATTGCTGGATCATATGGTAATTCTATTTTTAATTTTTAAGGACCCGCCATACTGTTCTCCATAGTGGCTGTATCAATTTACATTCCCACCAACCGTGCAAGAGGGTTCCCTTTCCTCCACACCCTCTCCAGCATTTGTTGTTTGTGGATTTTCTAATGATGCCCATTCTAACTGGTGTGAGGTGATACCTCATTGTAGTTTTGATTTGCATTTCTCTAATAATTAGTGATGTTGAGCATCTTTTCATGTGCCTCTTGGCCATCTGTATGTCTTCTTTGGAGAAATGTCTATTTAGGTCTTCTGTCCATTTTTTTTTTTTTTTAACATCTTCATTGGAGTATAGTTGCTTTACAATGGTGTGTTAGTTTCTGCTTTATAATGAAGTGAATCAGCTATATGTATACATATATCCCTATATATCCTCCCTCTTGCGTCTCCCTCCCACCCCCCCATCCCACCCCTCTAGGTGGTCACAAAGCTCCAAGCTGATCTCCCTGTGCTATGCGGCTGCTTCCCACTAGCTACCTATTTTACGTTTGGTAGTGTATGTATGTCCATGCCACTCTCTCATTTCGTCCCAGCTTCCCCTTCCCTGCCCGCCCCCGGCCATGTCCTCAAGTCCATTCCCTACGTCTGCGTCTTTATTCCTGCCAAGGAGAGTCTTATTTCCTGTGTTTGTAGCTACTTAAAACCCGGTTCAGTGTCTCCCTCGCCCCGAGCCTGGGTTGCAGTCTGGCCCTGCCCAGGCTCCCGATTCCCTGGATCAGGCTGGGACAGAACCCAACCAACAGCAAGTATCTTCCATCCAAGTGTGAACACTTTCCTACTTCCATACTGTATAAATTACATTACCTACCCTCCCCCCCGCCTTGCCCCCATTGCCCTCCTTCTGATATTGGAGGAGAGAAAAAAACGTTTCCTCTGGTGAAGCCTTGGCCATCGCAGCTTTGGGAAGCCCAATCTACCCCCACTGCCATCCATCACGCTGTTACGTGCAGCAATTGTTCCTGAGAGCACAGTCTCAAACCCACCCCAGTGGTATCAGACCAAACTGAAGTTTTCCTCCAACGAATCCTCAGCATGGAGAGGCTGGGAGAAGCAATGACATCCCAGGGAGCAGAGAAGCCAGGCCAGCCAGCTAGGGCCAGGGGGGCATTCTGCCCAGGCTGACCCACTCATCTGAGCAGCGACTCTGCTGTCCAGAACTGGAGTGGGTACCTTTGAAGACACAGAGGTGTTGAGAACAGACTTTTTCCTTGAGAAGCAAACAATCTAATGCTTTGCTATTTAAATCAGACAGGCAAAAACATCCTCATTAGCAGCTGAGCTCTCTAAACCGTCAGGTGTAGGTGGCTTTCCCCCTCCAGTCGAGTCTTGGGTGTGGAGAGAGCGACAGGCTAAGAGCTACTGAGGTAGTAGTAGCCCACTGACTTCAAGCTTGCTTGAAACAAATGAAACAGCAACATGTGAAAAACAGGTGACACCATCGAGGCTTAAAGTGAAGAAGGCGCCAGGAGTGGTCATCCTCCACGTGGTCCCTTGCCCTGTGTATGGATCAGTGAGATAACATTCCTGCTGACTGATGGGTTTAGTGTGTGTTTTGGGGCTCCTCGAAAGAGTGGCTGCCGGATTCAGGGCTATGGGCTGAGCCAAAGCCTGTCCTCCCAGCACAAACAGCCGGCCACGGGCTGGCCGCACGGCTCACCGCCAGAAGTGGGGTCAGTTCCTGCCTAGACCCTCCTCCAGTGGAGCCCTCAGAACCTAGATGAGGCTCAGCTGGTGGTGTTCTGCAAAATGTGGGCCTTGGAACCCTGCAGCAGATATCCAGGAGCCCAGGCCCCGCCCAGACCAGATCTATCAAGTCCCCGGGTGTGAGCCCCATATCAGCAGCAAACCAGGGTTTTCCTGAAGAAGCACCACTGATAGAAGGAGTAAGACCCTTGGGCAAGTCCTGCCTTCCCTCCAGGAGGCTGAAGCCTCACTAGCTTCACAGCTGAAGAGCCAAGGATGGCTTCACTCTGATTCAACTTGAACTCCAAGCAGTCCCTCTAAGGAGTGTTTTTTCTCCCTTTAAAAAATATGCTCCCTCCTTTTTCAGAGTCAGCCTCTATTGTGTCACTTTATTGCAGCAATAAAGTCAATCACAAGTTCAGAAACGGTAAAAACAACAACAAACCCAAACTCACATTTGTTAAAAAAAAAAAAAGCAAACAAACTACAACCCAGGTTTTACATAAAACGGACTTTGTTATGGAAATATATTTCAGTGGCAGCTCTCTCAAGGTCTATTTTGAATATTAGGAAAAGACTTGTTTTTTAATTAAAAAGTTATTTTTTGTAACAGCCTTCCCCAAACACTGTACAACCCAGCCTACGCTATTCATGAATGCTTTATTACCATCAGCTAAAAGAGATTTCTTGGGGTGTCCTATTGACACATACACTGTCTTTTATTTTCCATGGCGGTTACTGCTCTCATTTTTGTTGTGCTTCTAAGTTCAAGTCTTCAGCCAACCATAGCTGCAGCTGCCACCACTGACAAGAGCTAACATTTACTGAGCCTCTGAGCTTATTCCTCCATTAAAACTCACTACAATCCTAAGAGGTATGGCTAGGATTATCATCCCATTTTACAGATGAGAAAACGGAAACTGACAGGTTCAATTAACTTGCACAAAGTCACACAAGGACTAAGTGGCAGAGCGTGGAGGCAAAGCTAGGCCGAGTACAGGTGTTCTTAACCACCGTTAACGGTTGGTTAATTCACTGAGTTACCTCAGCAAACCAACTCTTGGTAAACAGTTCTCATGATGTCAAGAATTACAAAAGATCCCTTCCCTTAGGGGGTTCCCAGCCAATTAAGGAGACAAAATGGGTGCTGCACTGAGGGCACCACCAAGGCATTAAACCACAGGGTCAATACGGTAAGTGCAAGGACCAGGAAGGCTTGTGCCTACTTAGGAAATGGATCACCATTTTCACCATCATCTACTAAGTGCTTACTATGTGCTAAGTGCTTATCATTTATTAACTTTTTAGTGCTCATGACAATTCCATGAAGCAGGAACTGTTGTTATCCCCACTTTAAGGATGAGGAAACTGAGGTGTAGACAGCATATATGACTCGTCCAAGGTCACTCGGATGGAAATTTGGGATGTGAAAAGATGAATGGGTGTTGGTCTGGTAGGGGCCGGGGCAGGGCCTTCCCACATGGGAGGCGGTACTGTAAAGGCAGTGGTGTCTGGAAACTTTGTGCAGTGTGGCTTGACCAGAGGCTGTGGGCTGCTTGGAGGGAGGTGATGTTGGGACCCAGTAACGATTTGAGCCGAACTAACAATGGATGTTGTCCTTCAGACAACGGCATTGCCATTTACCAAGAGAAGATGGGAGGAAGGACAGGCCTGGGGTCAGGGTGAGGTACCTGTGAGACGCCCACTCACCGCCCCCAGCACTTATTCAGCTTGGGGCCTAGAAGTGTCTGGCTGGATCTCCAGCTGTGCCACCCAGATCTGTCGAGAGGTAAGGCCGTGAACGTGCTAGGGAAGCCTGGCAGAGATTTTCAAGTTTGTTAAAATTACAGACACCCAGGCCCCCACCACCTACTGGCCAAAATCTCTGCTGCAACGAGAATGAACATGGCCAGGCCCAGGCCTTGGGGAGGAGCCGCCTGTCGAGGCTGGCAGAGGGCACGGAGCCAGAAGACACTGACGGATGACGGGAAGGAGGATGAATGCTGGGAGAGGAGAGGGGCTTGCGGGAGAAGCAGGGCAGCTTGTTGAGTGGCCGCCTGCCCTTCAGTAGGGAACTCTGGCAGAAGCTGCTTTCAGGGGCGGGAGAGGTGAGACCATCCTAGAGAGGGGCTTGTCTGAGCACAAGGCAGCAAGAGGGTGTGCTGAGGATGGAGAGACTTGAGCCGCTGGGCAGGGTGCCCTGGAGGAGGGACGAGAAATCCTCAGAGCTGGGCTTGCAGAGGCAGGAGGCACCTGGGCAGCAGGCAGGCCCTTCTCCCAGAGGCAGAGGGAGGCAGGCGAGGTGAGCCTGAGCCTGAGAGGCCTCCTGCCCAGCAGCCTCCTTGTTCTGCCCCTGGTGGAGGGTGCGACAGTTTGCTGAGAAAGGAGGCCATGAGACAGGAGTTGCTCTGCAGGATGAGGGAGCTGGCCAGGAGCAGTGTCTCCTGAAGGGGTGCCTTCTCAGGTGGACACTGGCATCCCGACCTGCCCTCCGGATGATCTCACCCCCTTCTCCGAGCCCTGCAAAGCCTGGGTCAGTGGGCCCCAGACACCCTTTGGCTGCTTCCACCCACAAGCTGGCGGCCCCTCTGCCTGGAACATGACTCCTCCTAACTCACAGGGCTGGAAACTACTTGTTTTCAATGTTCAGGTCTCAGCATAAATGTCCTTCTGAGAGGAAACAATTTCTTGTTCTGTTTGGGCCCTTTGTTTTGAGCCACTTCCTGAACAAGGCGTGAAGTAACTAAAGGAGAGAGCGGGGGCTGCCCCCAGGGCCCTGCAGAGGGGCCTTTCAGACAGCAGCCCCTCCTGCAAGGAGGGGCCCAGCCGACAGCCTGCCAACCACACAGAGGTTCTGCACAGCAGGAAAGAGAGCGGATTCATCAGCTTTCAGACTTCAATCCCTAATTGGGATGCTCCTTTCCCAAGGCCTATACCTCATCTCTGGAACAGGCAGGTGTTCCATCCTCTCCCAGAGACCCCCAGGACATGCTCACTGTCTGCACCGTACTGTCCCGGCCCCCAGGGGAGCTGTGGCTAGGCCAGGCCCCTCAGGGGCAGGAGGCCATCCCTTCCTGTGAAGCCCCGGGGCTCCCCTGTCCTCACGGCCACAGGAAGGACACTTCCAGGCTACTCTGCACCCAGGCTGGGGTCACCATCCCAATCAGGGCCCATTTCCTTAAGGACCTGCCATCACTGGGCAGACTGGGCCCCCTCAGAGGAGAAGAGCTGCTGCATAGCAAGGGCTCACCTGTGCAAAGGCTCCCTAGGAATTACAGGCGGGCAGGGGCAGCAGTTACGATGGGAACAAGCAGGCCCAGGTCTCCAAAGCCCAGGATGCAGATACAACTAAAGGAGACTGGAATGTGGGCTAGGCCCAGGCACATCTCTATTGGTCCAACAGTGATGCTCTCCGCCACACCCCGCATGCACAATCAGAACCAACATTTTTTTTTTTTTTTTAAATATGCACGACTTTAAGATAAGATGGAGCAAGTGGTGAAATACAAAACAACTTTATGGAGCTGAGTGGGCTGGGAAAAATATCTTATGCAAAACAGAAGCAGTGCAAGCTGCCAGCTCTGGTCCTGTGCTTCAGACACTCATTTGCTATGAATACTGTGAAAGCAAGTGAATACATATATTTAAATTTTTGTATGTTGTATGTGATACATACAAAATATATGCAGTGTCTAAATAAGTTATGAGGCATAATAATCAAATGAACACTTGTGAACCTGGTGCCAGTGCTGTGGGACCACTCCCTATGTATTTTCTCCAGCCCAGCCCCCTACTTACCCCGGAGGTGGCCAGTAACCTCATGCATATTTGGTTTTTGATCAGAGGTTTTAGTTTCACTCAACATTTAACCTGGGAGCTCCCTACAAACTACTGTGGGTGGTTTTTTGTTTGCTTGATTGTTTTTGGTGGCGATCGTGGTAAAATGTCTTTTGTCCTGCAATGCTTTCAGACTAGAGCCCCTCCTCAGATAATTGTTTGCAAAATGCTCAGACCCACAATTTCCCTGGAAGAGGGGCTTCTTCATGTAAATGAAGAATACTTTTCAGCTAACATGTGAATTTCAAAGGTGCACATACTGTGACTGTAAAATGTGCACTCAGTTCTCTACTATTCCTAGTAGAGTACTCTAATATTTACTGAGCATTTACTAAAGGCCAGGGAGTATTGTGGGCAGTAACTAAATGAATCCTCATAACAATACTACACAGTAGGTATTTTTATCATCTGCATTTTGTGCATAAGAAAAGCCAGGCACAGAGAAGTTAGTCATTTGCCCAAGTTCAGACAACCAGAAGGGGTAGAGCCAGGATTAACAAGCCACAAATGGCGTGTTCCTCCTTCTGTGCCCTTCTCACATGGGTGGGACCACCCCTAGTCACCTGTCCCTGAGTCCTCCTTGCCTCCTCCCTCTCTGTCCACATCGATTCTGTAGATCAGCCCTAAACCTTCTAAACCCCTCCACAGCTTGTTCTATCTTACGCATCCCACCAGAGCACCCATCTACACTTACTACAGTCATTGCTGGTCGGCCTCTCCCACTGAACAATGAATAACGTTTAAGGACAGGAATGGGATCTTGTTCAGCTTTCCATCTCCAGCACTTAGCAAGGTGCTGGACAAATGGTGTCAGAAAGAGCAAACCGGGCTTCCCTGGTGGCGCAGTGGTTGAGAGTCCGCCTGCCGATGCAGGCGACACGAGTTCGTGCCCTGGTCCGGGAGGATCCCACATGCTGCGGAGCGGCTGGGCCCGTGAGCCATGGCCGCTGAGCCTGCGCGTCCGGAGCCTGTGCTCCACAACGGGAGAGGCCACGACAGTGAGAGGCCCGCATACCGCCAAAAAAAAAAGAAAAGAAAAGAAAAGTAAAGAAAGAGGAAACCACTTACCAGTGGGCAATATTTATACCAAATATAATACCTGTAATTTCATCTATAGTGTAAGTACGTTTTAATATTTAATAACTTTGTTCCCGAAAGAACATAACATATAAATCAAATAATTTTAAGTATGCTCTTGAAATCTGTCACTTAATTAAAAGGATCCTAGAACAGATGAATGAGTGCTGGACTTGGAAACAGGAGACACGGGTTCAAATTCCTGTCACAAACTACCTATTTTACTTGGGCACGAGGCTTGATCTCTCTCAGTCTCAGGTTCTCCACTTCTAAAATTGAGCAAAGAATACCTCCTGACCTCCTGAATCAGAAACCCTGGGGGTGTAGCCAAGCAGTATGTGTTTTAATAAGCCCTCTGGGTGACTGTGATGAATTCTCAAGTTTAAGAACCACTGGTATGCTATAATTCACAGTATCAGTCACATACAAAATGAGTTCTTCTGGAGAATAATGTATTTTGCGTGGCTCCAATTTTGATAATCAAAACAGCCAACTGTCTAAATGAAAACTACCCTAGTCTACTCCTAAGTTTTGGTGTCAGTCATAAAAACTTAAGCAAATTGTGTGATCACTTTGAATCTCAGTTTCCTCACATGTGAAATGACAGGATAAGCTAGAAGTGGATCAGCAAACTTCACACCACAGGCCAAATCCAGCCTGGTCCACTGTCTGTTTCTGTACAATCTGCAAGTTAAGAATGTTTTTTACATTTTTAAATGATTGAAAAAAAAATCAAAAGAAAAACAGTATTTTGTGATGTGAACATTCTCTGACATTCAACTTCCAGTGCCCCTAAATAAACTTTCATTGAAACACAGCCATGCTCATCCACTGGCGTATTGTCTATGGCTGCTTTTGCACAGTAACGGCAGAGTTGGGGAGCTGCAACACAGACCATATGGCCACAGAGCCTAAAATATTTATTACTTGACCCTTTAGAAAACAAAGTTTGCCAGCCCCTGAACTAGAAGATGACTAAGTTCTCTTTGAACTCCAAACTTCTACCATTTACAGAATTTTACTATGTTCCTATCCTCGAATACCGCCAGCTATCTAGTCATAACGGTACACCTAGGTTGCCCAAGTCGAAGTTTTGGAAACCCAATTACCCTAATTACTACTGCTCTAGGTAATTAATTCGGTGAATAAGCCATATTAAAGTTGTACACTTTGTTCCAATGCTTAAAAACTGCTGCCACATTTTATGAAATTCCATCTCATTAACGTGGCCACACAGATCAGCTAGAATAAGCCATGTGCTCGGAAATCTGGAACACATTCTAGCCAGTTATCCTCACTTAGAAAATTAAGGCAGTTTCACTAGCTGGTGTGCTGTTTAAATATCCTTTGCCCAAATCTACCCTTTTCAATAATGATTTCAATGGAGGAATTCATTCTAAGGGTCCTGCAATTCTGGGGAGAGTTTACATTTCCAATAAAGACAATTTACATTCCTGTACTGCCCCTTTAACTTTTCATTCTCTCAAATTTCCAATGAGCCTTGGCTGCCTGGGGAGTACAGCAGGGGTCGGTGGCTTAGGGCAGCAATGGGGAAAAGACCCCTGCTCTTCTCTTCAAAAGGGTCAGGTCCTGTTAGACATGTTAGAGGCAACTTAGAGGTCATTCAGTCCTGCCCATTATGGTGAATCTGGGCCCCAGAGAGTACAAGTGATCTGTCCAAGGGTCCCACAGACTGTCTAGAGTAAATCTAGGACTGAAACCCATGTCTCTTGACTCCAGATCTAGTGCTCTGCAGCATTTCAAAATCCTTTTTTTAAAAGGTCCTCACTTCTATTCCATACTAAAAAATAAGGACCTTGAGAAAGGTGACACACTGGGCAACGTACTGGGAAATGGCTGACCCACTTCCCCAAAGAGGCTGGGGAAAAGGGAGGCAATCCCTAGCTCAGTGCTTTTCTACCTAGCTCCGTGAAGAGCACCAGTTTGGGTTTTATTATTGTTCTTTTTTAACTTCCACTCTGTTGCAGACTGATAGTTTTGTGAAGTACTATAAAAATGCTGTTGCACTGCCTAACTGCTATAAAAGTTTCTAAGCACTTGCAATCTCTGTTCTTACCTTGTCACCAAACAGTTTGAGGACTCCTTGGTCTGGGAACCACAGACTGGCGTTGGCATGAAGGGTGCAGGAACCAGAGGCCAGAAGCTCCAAAACCAGCTTGGAACACTCTCTGGCAGCGGCTCAGGAGCCACAGGACTCTGGGCGAGCCTGAGGTAAGGGAGGGCCCCGGCGGTGGCACCCTGGAGTCCCTGACAAGGTCCCTGGCTCTCTGCTGGACCAAAAACTGCTTAAAACACAGCTGACTCTGGAAACGAGGCACAGTTTCCCCTCAGGTCATTTAGGAACATCTGCTGCGTAGCTACCTTGCAGTCTTAAAAGAGCATGTGCTATCTGACCTGACTGAGCTTGTAATTCCCTTGGAGGGCTGGGCATGAATAAAGGATCCGCACCACGAAACAGTGGGGACAGGAGCTGACATGGCTAGCATCTTAGACTCTGAAGGACGTAGGAAGACCATTTGCCTTAAGCCTCAGATACCCTTAACCAGTTCTTTGTAAAACAAGAGCAGAGTCATGGTGAGCACAGCCCCAGTGTGCAAAGAAAAACAGGACAGAGGAATGAAAACTGTTGAAAATCATAATCTTTGCAGAGTAGAATCCAGGCCACTTAGAAGTTCTAGGAGAAAAACCCACATCACCTCTCCTGCCACACCCGGCCTAAACCTAAGCCTGAGTACTCTCTTTTCAAAAATTAGTTATTTGGAAATAATTTCATACTTATAAAAAGTTGCACAGTGTGGCGTTTTCAGGAAGAGTCTGTTGTCAGGCAGTCCTCCGGGGGCCCCCAGAGGCTAAAACCCTCCTCGAGGGGTCCTGGAGTGTGTCAGGTTCCACACTGTGGTGAGGTTCCCTCTAGTTTCTTCATGTTAGACCAGCCCCATCCTTGAGGTAGTCATACTGGTCACAGAGGTGTGACGAAGTGACAGTGAGCCCACGGCAGCTAAGGAACCAGACTGTCACCACGGCGCACTTACTGGCACACATTTAATTAGCTTTTAATAAAAGTAATTTGATAACTACTCCTGGTCATCCACTATAGAACTGTCAATGCTGAAAGCTTTTTTATTTAGCTTCTCTTCCATCTCTACTGAGGCAGCCTCCCTGCTGACCCTTGTCAAAGAACCCCATCTGCTGGTTGCCAGGGTAACTGAAGGCAACCAATTGAGCTGAACAGTGACTCAAATAAAATCTGCAGCCAAAGGAATTCTGCTAAGAGTAATAAATCATTTAGTAAAAGGGGATCCTCCACAGTGATGAGTGTTGGGATAATATGAATGCATAACTCTTCCAGCGAGAAGGTCCATGGCAGATCAGAGTGGTTAGGCCTGCCAGAGGGCTCATTTGGAAGCTAGTGGGCTCAAACAGCAGAGAAGTCCGATCCTGCCCATTTACATGCCACCATGGGGGAGAAGGAAGCAGCTAAATTTGTTGTTTAATGTTTGGGCTGCGAAATTCTGAGTTTTAAGAAGTGGCAAGAGAACCAACCAACACTCCTTACTCTATTTTTCTAAAGTACTACAAAACAAAACTACAAACAAAACACCCCATGTAGCCCAGGAAACTACTGTGGCCTTGAGGAAGGTGGCAAAGAGAACAAACACTGAGATTGCTTTGGAATAAAAATGTCTAGCACCATCTCTTCGTCATCAATCAACTTTTAGGTGCTCCAAGCAGAAGTCATCTAGGTGCACAAAATATGCAGTCCTTGAGATAGCAAGGGAGACAGGATTCAACTCGGAGGGTTGGGAGTATCACCATGGAAAGGTCTCAGAGAGGGGCAGGGCTCTGAATAAGAAAGGCAGAAGAGGGCTTCCCTGGTGGCACAGTGGTTGAGAGTCCGCCTGCCGATGCAGGGGACACGGGTTCGTGCCCCGGTCCGGGAAGACCCCACATGCCGCAGAGCGGCTGGGCCCGGGAGCCATGGCCGCTGAGCCTGCGCGTCCGGAGCCTGTGCTCCGCAACGGGAGAGGCCACAACAGTGAGAGGCCCGCGTACCGCAAAAAAAAAAAAAAAAAAAAAGAAAGGCAGAAGAGAAAGGGAAAACGAGGCCTCCGGGGGGCTGCTCTGGGTGACAAGAGGCAGCACGTTGCAGGCCCCTGGCAGTGGGCTCAGTGTCGTACCTGAGTCCCTCACAGCACAGGACTCCGTTCCAGTCCTGACCCCCATTCCTGGTGAGCACCCGCTGTGGAGACTAGGAATCCCTACAGGCAGTAGCGCCCAGATTTTAAAAAGAAAAAACTCCAGACGTGCTAAATCATCCATCCAGCATTTAATCTGTATATGGCCGTTCCTTAGTGGTTGTGATGGGAGAGGCAAGGTTAAGGGCAGTAGAAACAACTGCCCCGATAGCCAATTACCATAGGGGATGAGGCAGCAGGGGTGTGTGCTGGGGGATGAGGGGTGGTGGTCAGGGCAGCCTTACCCTGCAGTGCCGCTCGTCTCAGGTTGCACCCCACCCTTTTAAGAGGTGTACAGGCAGGATGCTGACATCTTCCCAACCCCTGACCCACAGAGCCATGGGAGGACCCTGTATCCTAAGTCACCCCCAGAGATAATTTCCTTCTTTAGAAAAGAGCAACTGCCAAGCAGAAGGTAGGTTTTCCCCCACCTCATCCTAGATGCCACCAGTGAAAGGATTCATCTTAAGAGTTTTAGTGAGATTCCGTAGACGGCGGCGTCAGGAGCGGCTGTGCCTTTTCCGGAGCCCCGCTTGTCCAAAGAGCCCACCAAGCAAAGCACTCCCGGGCCACTGCGCGTCCGGGAGCCGCCAGCCCGGCCCCCACCCAGCGCGGGGCGATTGTGCCTCTGCGGGTTGAAGCGTCGGCGGGGCTCCACGTGCGCCTCTAGCGCCCACACCTGCGCTCGACCCCCTCCAGGCGCCCGCGGCTGGCAGGGCGGCCTCGCGCTCCAGCTCCCGCCGCCGCCGCC
>NW_020172144.1:2580141-2690361 GCF_003031525.2 Neophocaena asiaeorientalis asiaeorientalis
TCCGCGGGGGCTCGCAGGGCCTCTGGACTGCGGCAGAAGGAGAGGATTAAGCTGAGATGGCAGTTGAAGGAAGGAGATGGATGAAAGCTTCATTAACTCCAAGCTCACGTCCCAATTTCTTTCCCCTGAGAAGCAGTGTGAAAAAAGTTTGGTTTCCTTGTGATGGGAAAGTGCTGCGTGATTGTGTTTGCTTTTCTTACCTTTTAATTCCTTATTTGTGAACAACAACAAAAAATTAAGCATTGTTTGTTGATCATGGAGGACTCCAATTTTAATTAAGCAGGAAAAAAATCTTGCTAATAGAGAGGCTGAAGAAATATTGCAACCCGTTTTAATATCTATGTTAGTGATTAAGCTTCTCACGTGACTTAATTGAAACTGGCGAATATCTTAAGAACTCAAAGAAATGAAAATTAAAAGGGTGCTGGGTATGACATGTCTTTATTTTCCCCCTCCAATCTTGTCCAATAACTAAACTGACTTTTATGATCAATCCTAAAATGTGCCATAGAAAACAGACTTCCTGTTTCCATAAAAATATCTTGAGTACTGCTTTATGACACAGTTGTTCATGCTTGAATTCCCTCTCCCTTCTTACAAAGTTACCATTAGTTACACTTCTAAACCCTACTTCCAATTCTTTGTCTCTGCTCACTCTCCGGAATTCTCCTCCATATTTCAATTCCCAGACACTCTTGAACTTTGCACATGCTGCCAGTTTCAGCTTGCACAGAATAATCAGTATATTAATTCCACTCGGAGACAGCGAGATTTTTCTAACACAATCTGCCCAACCTGAACTCTTTCCTTCAGAAACACTTTGCCTTTAAAAAGAAACTCCCAGCATGAACCTCATATGAAGCGACATGTAACAGACAGTGCATGTGGCGCTGGGCGAGCAGCTCAGAATTAAAAGAGAATTTTTCACTTTGTTTCTTTGGTGCCATGTGCATAATGTACATGTGGACAAAACTGACATCAGACATTTAAAGCAAAAAAAGAGTGGGGGGAGGGGGGATGTGATGGTGGAGGGAAAGAAAGAAAATATGTTGATAAAAACAGTAACTTCTGTTAATCTACATTTTTCAGTTACTGTCTTAATTAAGAATGTTAGGAAATATGTTGCAGTTTAATTGCATTGTTTCAAGAAATTCTAATGCTGACAAATTTGGGACCATGTACACTTGGATGGTAAAAGGGATTGAAGTGGTAATTTCTTCCAACTGGTAGATAATCAAAATTATGCTTTCCACAGACAATCCCCCTGCCCTTGATCCTAAATTCAGACGACAAAGTAAGAATAGCCTAACACTTAGCATGTTCAGTATGAAATGAGCTCTGAAAAAGAAAGAAAGAAAGAAAGAAAGGAACGTGTTTTTAACCTATGTGTATGAGATAGGAATAATTTTTCAATATAAATACAAAGAATTCACAAAAAATGAAAGAGCACTTTATCTGAAATTTCTGGGTAACATTATTATCCTTGTAGAAAATAGTTATTTAGAAGAAAGTCGGTACCAATCTTCAAATTATTCTCTGATGACCTTAAGACAGTAAAAATCATTTGCCTCAGCCACAAGTACATAAACATAATGACAGTCTGAAGACACATTCAGATGTCAGGACGCTGTGTCCTTTTCTCCTTCTGCAGCATAGACGCTCTTGGCTTCATTTCTCTTTGGAGGGAAGACTGCATCATCACAAAGCAAAATAAATTAAAATGTATTTTCCTTGCTCAGAGTACCTTTGATAGAAGTTGTAGTAGACAGGGTAGCCTCCCACTTGCTACAGTTTACCACAGCCAACTCATTTTTAACCTGGATGTTGCATTTCTTGCTTGATCCCATTGTCTGGGACCTGGGTAGCTGGGCTCACTGCCTCTGAGAAGGGAGGTGGCCACTCACACAGCACAAACCAGGCGCTGACCAACGACCCCCACTGACCTGACTACTTCATTCACACTGGTTTGATGATTTGGTCAGTTCTTTGACTGGATCAACTATTCATTTCACTGTCCATTAACCACGGTTTATGATACACCTAGAGCCTCAGAGTTAGTTATCTATCCAACTGAGGAGGTGGGCCTAACTTTTCTAGCAGCTAAAGGTACTGCATGACACGTGCAATGGCCCTGAAATTAGAATAAAATAAGATCTGTTTGCCCGAAAACGTAGCTGAAATGTCCAAAAAGCTTGGTGAAGAGAACAAACTCGAAAGACCTGCTCTCACTAGGAGGTCTCGTGGCTTCTTCTGCCTCAGCCTCCCAGAACAAGAATGGCCAGAGGACTTGACCACAGCTGAAATCCTGCCAATGTGGTGCCACCATCAGTGTCTCAATTCTTAAACTTTTATTTACGTTTGTATTAGAGAACAGAATCCTAAAGGTCTCAAATTGCTGGATAAATGGCATGCGTGACCTCGGATTCCAGAGAGTTCACCAGTATGGAATTAGTACAGATTTTTTTCATGTCTCACAGGAGGTCCAAAATAGTGAAGGGACACATCTCTTGTGTGCTCAACACCTGGGACCACATAAAACTCCCAGCTGACTGACCACGAAATGAAAGATTTTCCATCTTTGGGGTTTCTGTAAATTCTGATGGTAGAGGACATTCCCCCCGCCCCTCCCCACAGTAGCTGGGCAACCTCCCCAGAAAACCCTTTGTCAGGCAGCGCTGGAGGCTGGTGTGCAGAGCCTGGACCCCTGCGGAGGGTGGCAGGAGGAGGGGACACTGCGCTGAGCAGGACCGGAGCATCGTTAATCACCAGATCAGACAGTGAGAGGAGAGTTCAAGTGGACACAGAGGCAGGGAGAACTCATGAGTGTAATTGTAAGTTGAAAAGTTCTGAGTCAGTTCTCAGAGTTTAGAGAACATTAAAAGAAGAACACACAATACTGGGGGAAAAATAGGGAAGCAGTACACGCCCGAGGGCCAATTGCCTCTCCAGCAGCGGCAAGGCTGTTCCTGGGCTCGCAGGACCATTTGTTCCATTACACAATCTCCTGAAGCCATTTAGAGAGAGCTCAAACAACTGCCTGTACCAACACGACACATGGCTTCCCATCCCGACTCTTTGCTAATCCAGACGCTCTAACCATCTTTCTTTAAGATGCCATATGGTTGGCAGAAGCCTGTAGATCTAGCAGCACATCTGCTTGTGCGTTTCTTCTTCCCTCCATCCCCCCAACAAAAGAAGGATAGAGAGACAGACCAAGAGGAGGGCATGCGTGTGTACCTCTGCCTATATTGTTATTTCTTTTTACAGATTCTAACTAAATAAAACTATTACGGGGATGACTGGAATTATTCAGGGCTGGATCATTTTTTTACTAGACAACATGGCAGAATTTATTTGCTTGTCAATGATTTAAATCAAGATTAGAAAAACAAAGGATGGATGATCTCCTTTCTCCAAAGGAAAACCGGTTCAAAGCTCTCCCTCTGGGAATCCTTGAAATGCTTTCTTGCCGAAGGAGAGGGACAGCACCCTTGCCTGAAGCGATTTCTCCTCTTCTTTTCGGTCGAGGAAGACAGACAAGCTGAGAAACTAGCAGATACCCAGAGCCTGCTTTGTTAGCAAGCACACGCGGCTGTATGCTAATGCATCGGCACCGACACGCTGCTTTTTTGGTGTGATGAGCAAAGATTGTTGACACTGTTGAAATCCTGGCTCTCCTGGCCTGTGAGCACACGGGCTGCCTCCTTGGAATCTGGCCCCCAGTAAGACAGGCTGCAAAAAAATAATACATTTTCTACTCTCCTGATGACTGAAATCTGGCCATTTGCAACTTAGAGCAGTTGGGCAGGGGGAGGGGACATTAGAAAAACATTCTAAGATATTCTATCGAGCTAGGAATCAAAAAGACACAGGTGAAAATTGTGGGTTTCTTTTAAACTAAAAGTTAAACCTGGTAGACATGTGTGAGTGATCAAGGCCAGGATGCTGGCTTCAGGAGCAAACCCTGAAAAGTGAGGGTGAGGGGCCATTATTGTAGCCTCTGCTGCACCGGGTAGCTGGGACGTTCCCACCACACCGGACAGAGGGCAGTCTGCAGATGAGACAGCCCCACTAATGGCACCATCTCAGTTACAGGAGAAAAGCTAAGTTTCAGATCTTCTTGTAAATTTTTCTGAACCATATGTTGGTTGACCATACATGGTTTACCAAGTCTGTAGAAATATATGGCAGCAAAAAAGCAAAGCGGATATTCCGTTGTTGCAAAAGTACTTTTCTTAAGTCAAAGAAGAGTAGGGGAAACCACATCTTCTGATTGCTGAGCATGAAATATCCCTTTACCCGTCTAAAAACTCTAAGGGATAGGTATTATTATTACCATTTAACAGATAAGGAGACTGAGGCTTAGAAAGGATTACAAAAAAGAAACAAAAGATCCCAGAACTTTGGCAAAGTTATGCAGCTAGGAATTGCCAAACTCAAAAGGCCGTGCCAACCTCACTTACAGTCCAGGAGGCCCCAGGTGTGCACCTACACTTATACACACAAGCATTACCTAGTGGATATGCCCAGGGTCAAGTATGCAAGTCTAAGCAGGTCACTATTACCTGGTGAGCAATACACCAGTTATAATTAGTATTCAGGCAGGGGCATCAAATAGTAGATTCCATTTACTTGTACTTTTAACATGAATACAGGTTCATGTAACTGAAATGTATAAACATGAGACGTGACTAAAAAAAACATTGAACATTATAATAAAAATATCAGAATTTATCCATTCAAAAAGTATGCCCTTTAAACAATTCACCTTGGGGCCAGCACATGCATTTCAACCACACTGCCATCACCTAGGACTTGCTGACATGTTCCTTCATAGCCTAGGGCTTAGTGGATACACATGTAGGTTTGTGATTGAGTGTATATTAAGTGCATTTCATCAAAATCATATGTTTTAGTAAAATACCTGCAGTCTATGCTATACTAATCTATGATGAATCAACAGCTCAGAGCAGATATGAGCCTGATTCTATTATCAACAGGAACAACAAACTATCATTAACAATTCTGTTATTATCACTGAGATGTGGCTATGTAGGATGATGAGTTTAAATTTTAAAAAAAAGATGTATGTTGAAATCTGAGCATGATCCAAGGCAAATGCTTCTAAGCCTGTTTCATTTCTAATGTAAAATGATACTACCTACCTCACAGGATTGTTGTGAGAATTAGAGATAACATGTAAAGTGCCCGGCACTTTGTAGATTCTCAATAAATGAAAATACAATCATTATTGTTACCATTTTCAGTAGAGGGCTTCGGAGCATATAGAAAGTGCTTTCACATACATTAGCTCATTCAACTCTGAAAACAGCCCTGGAATGTAGGAAGTTTTTCTTCTATCTAATGAATTAGATAGTTGAGATTCAAAAATAAAATAACTAAAGCAATAAATAACATGAGCTATTATTATTATTAATTATTTACTGAGCCCTTTCTACATGCAGTTACTGTGATAAGTGCTTTTCTAGCCATTTCCAATTGTAATAGCAACACTTTGAAGAACGTATTACTGGTACTCTTATAATTCTCATTTTGTAGAGAAGAAACTGAGGCTAAGAGATGCTGCCAATATCTCACCTAAATGCACATAGTTAGTAAGTGGCAGAGCTGGAAAACAATCCCAGGTCTGTCTTCTAAACCCACAATACTAACAATAGCTGTAAAATATTGAAGACAGGACTAAAAGCCAGATTTCTCTGTTTAAAATCCAGGGCCCTTTTGTCTGTACCACATTGTCCTTTGGGACTTATCTAAAGCTACTGTACATGTGACAATGAAATTTCCTAGCATAAAAATCCTTGTCCTTAGCAAATTTCTATGTATGCTAACAAATTCTATAGGGCTTATGGTTCAAATGTCATAAACAATGCACACTCACACAGAGCCTGAATGCTGGGTGCTCCCCTACAGCACAGTGAAACATTAAAGCAGGGCTCTTTTATAAGATGGCAGGACATGACATGTGCATGTGAATGCATCACACACATAAATACACACCAACAAAGCTGTCATTATATATTTGGAAACTAATATCATTGAAACCGTCAGAAACTTTTTTTATCAAGATAATAGTCTTTCAATAAAAATTAACTGTCAGTAGAAGGCTTCCAAATCAAAATTATATGCTAGGGGTACTAGAACATTCAGAGGTTGCTGACCATATGCTGACATGAAGAAATGGGAGCTGGTGCAACTAAAATCTGGATTTATGGTTCACGTATGTGCTTTACCAGACAACCTTCTCCAAATAAGGCCACGGAGCTGCTCTTGTGAACTCTCTCCTTGTTTCTGGTGCAGTGGGACAAGGGGGCAGTCATCTCAGGTAGGCTCTTCTTGACCTCTCTGCTCTCTCCCTCCCTGTGTCCCGTTTATCTGATCGGACCTGGACTGATTTCTGTAAGTCAAGTTTCCCCGTTGGTTCTCTCCTCTATTACCAGAGCTTCCAGGCTCCTAATTTCATTGCTGACTTCAACCCAGTTCAAAGCGGAACAGGATTTCAAACAAACAAACAAAATAAACAAGCAGGAGCCTTTGCTATCACTTCAGTGCTTCCAAATTCATAAATCTTTGATCACATTTTCAGTCAATATGGAGGGAGGGTCCCAGCACATGGATTGTGAATGGAAATGTGTTACTTGGAATTTAGTGCTCTGTAAGTGCAAGGGGCCCCACGGGTTTCAGACTTAAAGGATATAAATCTCGAAGGCTTCTCAAGAGTGCTCTGGAATGCATCATTATGAGGCAGCACTCATATCTACCAAGAATGGAGACCTACATATTAACTGTCCCACGAGAGTGAGACTAGGTGCCCCAGAGGCAGACATTTTAAATGATATGTCTTTCACTAATTTCATAGGCTGCAGTAGTCCTGCGTGGTAGCATGAGAACAAAAATACTATTTTATTCTAACTTTGCTAAAGGTATGGGTAGGATGGACTTCCCCTATCGTAAGTGAGTGTGACTTCCTGAGCTAGCTTATCCACTCTGAATAGGACCTATATAACTTACACCTCCTGGAGTACAACACAAGCTCTGATTTCCTATTACACCTTGTTCTGTGTGCTGGGCACTTTAGCAACTCACATAGCTCGTGTTTGCTGAGCAATTTACTATGTGTCAGGTACTGTTCTGAACATTTCTGTGTGCTAACTTGTTCAATTCTCTTAACCAATTCTCATGATTTAATAGGCTCATATTAAGTACCTTGCCCCAAATCACACAGCACAGAAGCTAAGCCATCTGGGTTCAGGATGCACAGTCTTAACTACCCTTCCCTACAATGACTCTCAGAGACGTTATGTAGGAAAGGATATGATGCCTACCTAGCCTACCAGCCATGGGAATTTGGTGTCATTTAGCCTCTTTGACCCTGAGTTTCTTCAAAGCAAAACATAATTTAAACAACAATTGTCACACCTATCTATGTCAAAGGGTGGATATATGTATATTATATTCTCTCACATGTTTACCGCTTTCTTTTTCCCACGTGCAGAAGTCTTTTCTAGGCCCAAGTCGGTTGTGACCTCCTTGAGGGGAAAGGCCAGTATCTAGTCTATTTTGGTAACTACCATGGCCAGAGCTCATAGTTAGTCATCACCATCTTCATCGTAGCCTTATAAGTTGTTGCCACTGTGGGTGCTAACTGGGGCCTCCAAAATGAAAAACCAAGGAACCTTTGCTTTGCTAGTTAAAGACAGGGACAAAGCTTGTTCATACTGCATTTGGTGTTTAAATGCCTTTTCCAAAACAGTCTCAGATGAATTGAAAGGGCGGTGAAATTAGCCAGCTCGACTAAGACACAAAGCAATTGTCTGACCTGGACTAATGTAGAGCAAAACGAGTGGTATCTTCCCTGAGGTCAGGTTTGTCACCTGCCCATGTTACACAGGGATATTAAAAACAATACCACAACAACTGACTGGACACAGCTAATGTGGTGAAAAGGGTGATGAGATTATATACATAAAAAGAAACACTGCCTTTCTAGAGACAGAGAAAATTGTTAATACAAATGAACAGATGCTTGGGAAGAAAATATTATTTCCAAAACCCAGACAAAGCTCTATTTATTACATTTCAGAGACACTTAAATTATAGTGTCTGAAAGCTATCCTATCAAGGGTATCTGTGACACCTAAATTATCTAAAAATCTGAAAGGTTAAGCCGAAATAAAGACTTTACTGTGAGAAAGACTTAGGGAGAAAAAGTTCTTTTTTTTCTCAAAGGATCAGGTGATTAAATCTACTGTGTAGCATAACCTAATGAGTACTAAGTTCCAGCACTAAACTTTATGGAAATCCAACAGAATATTAAATTCAAAATTCATTCAGAGATGTTAATATGTGCTATTTTAAAATCTAAATGCAAATTTCACTATTCCTATGGTCTGTTGATATTCTTGTTGTTCACATTGGTTCTTTGGGCACTCCGCTGCCCCAAGCTCCAGGCCTGCCCCAGGCGCTCCACAGAAGTCCTGGGGTGTTCTCTGTGCCTCTGTGCTGGGCCAGGCCTAGAATGGAGGTGCTGGGCGTGGCAGCCACTGAGCAGGCTTGGGCTCGGATTTGTTACCATCAACCCTGACCCTCCCAGAAGAAACCAGGCTCACCACTGCCTCTCCCACTGACTAGCATGCTTCTGGCTGCCTCTAGGCATTTCCAGAAAATGGACTGTCACACACTAGGTTAAGGAGAAAAAAAGGAAATCTTATTTAGTTGGGCCCAGGAAAAGTTAAACAATGAATCAAGTGACCTGAATGGGAGTCACTGTCACAGTCCAGTGTAGATATAACTCTAAATCTTTTCAGTTCATCATTCCAGCCAATTCAGTTCAAGTAAAATACAGACTTCAGTCTAGATTGGAAAGACAACAAAAACAACAGCATAAGGTAGCACACTAAAATCCATTATCGCCTGTGATATTTACAGGTACTTTCAATCTATGTTTCCTTAGGATGGGGTGACCTGACCTTGAATGCCAGGGGTGTCCAATAGGAATCTTTATCACTCTATGCAAGTGATAGAGTGATATTGCCTTTCTCCCTTCATCTACTTCTTGTTTATTGTTCTACCTTACTTCCTACACACCTCACCGGGTGTTGTGCAGCTTAGTAAGTTAGCAAAGGCTTGTGATTTTCCTAATGAAAGGTGTTAATGGTGTTATGTAAATACACAGTATTATTTTGTCTTTATTCCAGCATTCCTGGATTGAAATAGTTCAGTGTGTGTAAATATGTTGAATCATGTGTATTAATTGCATTTTTTTTTGAGTAATTCCCTGGCATTCCAGTTAACTAAGTAGATGCAAGCTTACTTGCACAATGAAATATTAAGCATAGTCTCAGACAATTAGTCATAAGTCTTTGTGCCTTTCAAATCAAATTCTAGCTAGATGAATCCATCCAGCACTTATAGTCATTTGCTTGAATACTAGACAGAATCACTAATTTGTGACCTCCCATGAAAATAAACAGAGGCGGATGCAAAGGTTAAAGTTTACAACATAGCAAGTAGCCTACCCCAGAAGATGGGGACAAGTATGTAAGCTCCCGGTAAACAATTAGCATAAATAACCAAAGAGCCTAAGTGTACAACATTCAGGAAAAAAATTTAAAAGTACGAATACCACCACGTTTTAAGTTGGAATTTCCAAAAATAAATATTACTATGAGGATCAAGTGTCAATGGGGGCCACGTTAGCTCTTTTTTTTTTTTTTTTTTTTGCGGTACGCGGGCCTCTCACTGCTGTGGCCTCTCCCGTTGTGGAGCACAGGCTCCGGATGCGCAGGCTCAGCGGCCATGGCTCACGGGCCCAGCCGCTCCGCGGCATGTGGGATCTTCCCGGACCGGGGCACGAACCCGCGTCCCCTGCATCGGCAGGCAGACTCTCAACCACTGCGCCACCAGGGAAGCCCAGAAAGTGTTTGAGTCAGGATGGTCTTGGGGCTAAAAAGCCACAGGGACACTCCTGGTTAGCTGGCTGAGTCATCAGGTGGTCCAACAAGGCAAAGAACCATGCCATGATATTGGGAATATAAGGGCAGTCAGCTGGAAGTGATGTGCTGCTTCTCAACTTGGGCCTTAAGTCTAGAATGATCTTCCACAGTGTGGAATACAAAAAAATGTTAATAAAACAAGAAGTCCAAATACATGTTATGAGTTCTGGTCACAGTGCCTACCAAAATATGTGATACTGGCCCCTCCCCTCAAAGAGGTCACAGCCCATTTGGGCCTAGAAAAGACCTTTACACATGGGAAAAAGAAAGCAGTAAATACGTGTGAAGGGAATGGTCCAGGTGTGAGTGAGTGGTCTTAGAATTCAGAAGAGGAATTCATTCAAGGAAACTTCTCCATTGATTCTAAAGCACTGTGTATTACTGATTTTAAAAATGTACAACAGTGCATTTATATGCATCAATAACGCAGAAATAAGTAAGGGGATGGAAATGAAATAGACAGTCTAGCTGGTAACACAGGCTTCGATGTGATAAATTTCAAAACAAAGTAGAATGGTAATGTAGTGCAAATCTGACTGGATGTGCCAGAAATAGAAAATGTTTCCCACTAATGCAAACTTTTTTGGAGACTAAGAAAGTGGACTTCTAAAGCTTCTCAAAGACTGCAAGTCATGCCACAGACAGTTATAAGGAACGGGTAACTCCTGAAAGCCATTCTGCAGATTGCAACAAAGACTTTAGATGCAGCTCTCCCCAACCAGAATTCATGGGCTCACGACGAGGTCAGGGACACCTTACAGAGCACATACTGGAAGAGTCAGACTGACCCAACATACTTTCTCTTTGATCACCCTTATATTTGACTGTATTTTAGTAAATTATCCATGTAGTTGTATTTTGACAGCTCTCTTTACAGCAGTAAAACAAAATGTGTGCATCGCAAATGGCAAAGATTCAAATTTCAGCTATGTTTATCCAAAATAGCACTGAACTGCTTCTGTACTTATGCTATACTGCCTACAGCTTTACGGAAGGGAAGACAGATGGGATGAATTTAGCAGGGAAACAGCTGTGGCTTGAAGAAGAGACAAGCAAAAGTTTTGCTATCAGGCTTCATTATGTATCAAGGTACCAGTAAAATGTGTATCCGTAAGGCAGCCAAAAAAGTGTTTTTCATTTGACTAGTGATAATTACCTTTTCTCAACAGCTGACAATGTTCTAAGTGGCATTAAATAGGTAAAGTAATTAAGCAGTAAGATATAACAGGCAGTGCCTTGCCGGGAATCGTGGTTTCCCTCAAGTGTGCTGGGAGGTACAAACTAAAGGGCCACTGACTTCAACCCCGTGAGAAATGCAGCAAGCCCGAGAATTTGCTGGTGGGAGTGCACACAAATAGGAAAAAGGGGGAAAAGCTATCCATGGAGACTGGCAGTTGGGAGCTTATTTGTGTGACCATGACATTACTGAAAGAAAGCTAAGGAAGCTCCCACCTCTACCCTTTTCACCTATTTCTTAATGATGAGCGTGCATCATTCACACTTTGTGGCAATCAACTGGACCTTGAAATGGAGAGTTTGGGCTATTTATTTTTCTGAATCATCTCTGTCTATTTTTAAATGCCCACTTAGATATTCTTCAAGACTAAGATGCTTCACCTTTTCTGAGAACAGGAAATTTCCAGTTTTTACACTGTTGAGGGGGTGATCAATTACTTTGCGAGTTAGGCTTGCTCAGAGTGACCATTCTTGCTGGCACCAATCCCATTCTCTCCTGCAGCCTCAGGGAAAAACTAACAAATGTGCTAACTGCAAATCCTATAGATCCTCCTATAGAAGTAGTGTTCACTGCACAAACTTTGTGTTTAAAATAATAAACCATGCATTCTGTGAAAAAATTGTACCCCTGTATTAATTACCCTAAGTAGAGATATTGGGTGGCTACCCAAATTATATATAATGTATGCACTTTATTAACCCCTGATAAACTGCTCTATTAAATAGTTTTTTTTAAAATAAATCTAATTTATGCCACAATGGTAAATAACATCATGTTCCACCCAGATCAATAACATTATTATCGCCATGGTAACAGAAAGGGGAAAAGCAGAGAAAGCCTTAAAAAGGAACAAACACAATACAACATATATACAACAAACCATGGTGTGACTGATGTTTGGTGGCACAAAGTTCTCCTAAAAAGTCTGGAATTACCACATCACCACTGAATGGCAATAAATAAAAAGCATTAACATACTCAAAAGCATGTTAACTGCTTAGAAACTTAATAACTTCCTAAGTATCTTACCATCACTTTCCGTTCCCGTTCTTTCAAAAGGTTATATATTTTATCTCCTTCTGTGTGCAACTATCTCCCCCCTCCCCGCCCCACCGTAAGCTTATGGTAAAGCTCCTCTACTTTTTTCAGTGACTTTTGCTTCTGGCAACACTTCTCAGGCCTCTACCTGACTACATCTTGACAACCCCCCTGACAGCCACTGATTTTCTGGGTCCATTTAGCAGCAGAGAGACTGTGAGGTGTTGTGGGGAGAGCACAGGCTCTGGAGTCAGGCAAACCTGTTTAATTTCTAGCTTCACCTCTCATGGACTATGCAACTGGGGCCACATTTCCTTCTTCTGAGCCTCAGTTTCCTTATCTGTGAATTGGGGTAAACCTTGGAGGGCTGTTATAGAGCACCTAGTGTAACGGCAGAGTAAAGTGTCAATAACTAGGAATGACATTACAGAAAGAAAATATTTTACTGAATTGCCCTTTCTGCCGTCGTCTTATTTCAAATTATTGCTTCTCTTTTTCTTCTCACTATTCATCAATCTGTCTGAAATTTAAGGTAACATAAATATATTTGAAACTGTTAATATTTTACTCTCTCTACCACATTTTCTTCCATGTATCAGAACACAAGATTTTCCCATATAGACAAAGGATACTCATGCTTAAGATACGTATGCAACAGCTTAAGACATGTATGTTGGGACTCAAGTCAGAAACTGATCAAGATGCTCCTTGTAGGACAATAGTAGCAGTTTAATGGCAGAAGAGCAGCTCAGATAGCACAGAGAACGGGCACATAAAACAATAGCAAATCTTGTTGGAAGTAAAGGAGGAATTTTTTTTTAATTGCTATTATGGGAGCTAAAGTATTCCTAAGATTCTTTGCATCAGCATCCCTTCTTCATAGACTTGGGAGCAGCACTGCCTGGGATCAAGTTCAGCCTCTGTCATGTAGTAGCTGGGTGACCTTGAGCAAGTTACTTAACCTCATTATGCCTCAGTTTCCTCCTTGATAAAACAGGGACAAAGCTAGCATTTGCCTCACAGGGTTGTTGTAAGAGTTAAGCATGTTAATGAAGGTAAGTGCTTAGAATAAGAACAATGGCTGGTGCATAGTAAGGACTATGTACATTAGCTGCTGCAATGATAATGATTTTGACAAATATTATATATTTATTATCTGTTGTATAAATATATACTGTATAATAATTATCACTACTGTAAGAGGCTCAGGAAATTTGTACATCATAGCAGGTGGTTTAATACAGTGTTCAATGGCTATCAAATTGTGGAAAATGGGGAATCAAGGAGAGGGCCAGGAATCAAGAAGCCTTGAAAGCACAAAATGAGAGCAGACACAGGGCCCTGGGCCAGGGAGGCTAAAGGTGTGGATGAACTTCTTTTATATAAGCCATGTTCTTAAGATTGTCCTTGTTGAATACTCAGACTTCTTCATAAGGAACATGGTCCTAAAATTAGTAACTTGCTCAGACCCACACAAAAGTCAAGACCAAATAGAACTTTGTCTTGTGTGTCCTAAGCGTTCATTTTGGGATGGATTCTGAAGGTTCCTACAGGGAGCTCTCTATCCATACCATGATACTTGACAATTATATTTCTGACAGAGAGAGATACCTTGGGTACTGCAGCCAAAAAGAGAAGAAAACATATAACAACAGTCTAGCACCAATGCTGTCTCACAGTGTTAAGTCAATAAAATCGCTGCCTCTTGGTTTCCTCATACTGTAAATGATAATAACCACCCTTGATAACCACTTAACAGAGGGTTGGAGAGTGCCAGCTGAAATTCATAAGGGACACTTGCTGTTGGAATTATATAAACACAGAGACAATCTCTCTTTTAAGAATCAATTTTGAGTGACTTCAATGTGTTAAGGACAAACGCTTTATAAAACTAATGAAAAACTGGACTTACATATTGTACTTTGACATCAAGCATCAACATTACAAATGTCAGGTTTGCACAAGGACTGCTACCAGCAGAAAGTTAAGAAATAAATACACTGTATTTGAAAAACTATTTGTCCATGTAGTGATGCCAGTCAACAATGGGAAACTGTTGCAAATATGAATACTGATAGGCCAATCAAAGCAAATACATTTTTACTTAAACGGTGGAGTCTTTCCCTATATTTTCTATAGGGCTCCTATATTGCATTTAAAATTATCAGTTATAAATTGATTTAATTTAAAAGGAAAGAACTATGTCTTATACCCAAAACCAACTATTAAATAATGTGGACATTTAAATAAATTATTTTTAGCTTTGTGATGATTTTCACTGTTGATGTGACACTGAGAATGAAATTTCTTTTTTTTTTTTTTTTTTTTTTTTTTTTTTGATTTCTTTAATGTCTTCAGTGTTCAGGATCAACACAATAGACACACTGAATTTAAATATTTATAAGATTCTTTCCAGAAAGAAAAATTATGAAATAATCAATAAGCTAATTTTTACAAAGAAGGATGTATCTGGCAAAAAAAAAAAAAAGAAAAAAGATATAAGGTCCATTTGTTACTTACAAGGCATTAATGTTTTCTAACATGTGTGGTAAATACCTATGATTCTTCCACCCATTTTCCTTTTTGGAAGTTCACCACTGTATATTCTGAGACAATCTGCTCCCCTAGAATATGAAATTTGAATAAAGCAGATTTCGTTGATTTTTTTTCCCCAGATGGATACACAAAGACCCTTAAAAAACAAATGTTCTTTAAAACACAGCATGATGAGTATATTTAATATTTATTAAAAATATAGCATCTACCAAAAGACCTTGAAACTGAACTCTAGCTCTTCCAGCCCAATTCTACAAGAGAGAGTTAAATAAGATCAGAATAAAAGGTCCAGGAAAAGCACTATAAAAAAGAGGGGATAAAGATAGAAGATTGCCTCCCAAAATAAAAAGAAAAAAAAGAAACAACCTCCCCCCACCCCACCCCAGCAGAAACAAACAAGTAAACTGCTTCCCCTCCATTTTTTTAAAATGCTGGGAATGATCCACTTTCACCTATGCACATTAGTGTAAAAATAAAAGCTATAAGACTGGTTTTCCTTAGGTATTTGCATGAAATGTAGACACGGCTGACAGTTCATGTGAATTTCTTTTATCACTTTTTCTAAGTAGATTCTCCCATTCTAGTTTCATTACACGTGGAGGCATCCATTTTTTAAGATGACTTTTATTTTGCCACTATAATCCCCAATTTTTCATCTATTTCTGCAGGTTCATTAAACTAATTCCCTGAAATGCCTCACATCTCTTAACTTTCAATAACGTGAATGGCTCAGTGGTCTTGAGTCACCTGCGTGACCCAGGCCAGCCACAGAGTTAATAAGAGAATTTCCCCACTGGCCAGGGTAGCATTAAGGATGAAAGCAGAACCTGACCACTCTTCTGACCTAATTACATCAGGCTTTCCCTTTCAGTGAACCAAACCAAGGAGAGGAAGCTGAGGAGAAGGGTTTTCTATCCAGATAAACTCTGTGAGCTCCTGGCTCATGCAGTGGATAAGCAGTTGGAGGAGAAAGAAAACTAGAATGATGAAGACCAAAGAAGGGAGCCGCATTCTGAGGCCTCCCAGACGCTGGCACAGCCATTAGCCTACTCTACTGGTCCTTGCGCCCGGAACACACATGTCTTGAGTGCAGAGGCCATTCTGACCCATTTTTTGTTTTCTTGGGGCCCAGGACAGTGTCCAACCAAGTACGGTGACAAATTTGAAACTGCTGGTTTGTTAGGTAACATTATCAAATATACTCTGCCCTTGATATGGGCACAAACAGAGGGGTCTAATAAACTGAACCGCATTTACAAACATTACAAGGAGAACTTACTACAATGGGTTAAGGGAAGAATGTCCACTTAAGTAATCAATTTTGTAAAATTGGATTTAATATATCAGGTTTGCCTAAAGTGAGATATAATGACAATAGCTTGGCTTTCTATCAAGCTGAATTTGGGGTAAGACATTTTGAATTAGGGTCATTTATTAAATTTCAGAGTCTCCAGTCTCTTTGCACAACTGAATGTGATCAAGATAGATAGAAGTAAAGTGTTAACAATTGGACTACTTTTTCATGTTAGGGTAAAATAAAACCTCAAAATTCCCTAGGAATTTTCTGTTATAATTTTTAAAACTTTTCATTCCTTCATCCTGAAATAGAAAGATTCCCTTAAAAAAAAATTGTTGTACTTTTAAAATGTGCCCCAGATTTTTCCTGTCTGAGGAATTATGGCATTTTTATTCTAAGTAGTGTACATAGCTTTAAAATTAATATTTATTTTGGTTATTGAATCTAAAATAAACATTGTTACAAAGTTATGTCGTGGATTCTACTCACTGACCAAGCATTTATCTCCACATCCTCTAGCAAGTTTTCTCTGACCAACCTAGATGTCCAGCATGGTGGATGGCACACTTGTCTTGTTTATTGAAATCCTGACCAGACAAATGGCCCATCCAGTAGGAAGTGCTATGTTGCTCACTATGCAAGATGGAAAAACAAATAAAGAACACTTCTCTCAAATGCAAATAAAAACTACAGTGAGGTATCACCTCACACAGGACAGAATGGCCATCATCAAAAAGTCTACAAATAATAAAAGCTGGAGAGGGTGTGGAGAAAAAGGAACCCTCCTACACTGTTGGTAGGAAGATAAATTGGTAACCACTATGGAGAACAGTATGGCAGTTCCTTAAAACACTAAAAATAGAGCTACCATATGACCCAGCAATCCCACTCCTGGGCATATATCTGGAGAAAATCATAATTTGAAAAGACACATGCACCCCAATGTTCACTGCAGCACTATTTACAATAGCCAGGACGTGGAAGCAACCTAAATGTCCATCGACAGAGGAATGGATAAAGAAGATGTGGTATATTTATGCAATGGAATATTACTCAGCTATAAAAAAGAATGAAATAATGCCATTTGCAGCAACATGGATGGACCTAGAGATTATCACACTAAGTGAAGTAAGCCAAAGACAAATATCATGTGATATCGCTTATATGTGGAATCTAAAAAAATAAACGAAACAAATGAACTTATATATAAAACAGAAATAATCCCACAGACATAGAAAACAAACTTATGGTTACCAAAGGGGAAATGGGGGGGAACGATATATTAGGAGTTTGGGATTAACAAAAACACACTACTATATATAAAAATAGATAACCAACAGGGACCTACTGTACAGCACAGGGAACTAACCTCAGTACTTTGTAATAATCTATAAGGGAAAAGAATCTGAAAAAAAAAGTATAAATGAATCACTCTGTTGTATACCTGAAACTAACACAACATTGTAAATCAACTATTCTTCAGTTAAAAAAAAGAACACTTCTCTCAAGCAGCTCACCATCCAGCGGGGAACATAATCAGGAAGATAGTGCAGGTTACAGGAGAAGCATGGGTTTTAGAAATCTCAACTATTTAATAATTACACACCTGACAAAGATTCTCTCCTTGACCAATCTTTAGTCAGGTTCCTCTAAGCCCTCTTTTCAACCAGGCTTTGACCTTGGGCTTCAGTGTCTGCCCTTGTCAGGCCTGCCTTGCCCAGTTTTAGCAAGAATACTGTCAGTTTAAAGAGAATCTCCTACCCTTGAAAGCTGATCAGCCTAAATATCTGATCACAGTTCCTTAACCTTCACCATTCCCCAAGATCTGATCATCTTGGCCCGCCTGCAGGAAGGATCCTGTTAGATATGTTTGGCCAGAGTCCTCCCTTATCTCTGAAGTTTCTTCTTAGTAATTTTCTATCTACCGGTTGATTCCACACTCCCACCTGCTCCCCAGTCCTGCTCCTTTGACTATCAGCCCTCACACTCCTCCATGGCATATTTGAAATTGAGCCAAGTTCTGTACTACACTCTCTCTCCCCCTATTGCAATATTGCCTCAATAAAATCTGTTTTTATCACTTCAGCTTCTGTAAGGCTCTGGGTTTTTTGATACTGCTATAAGACTTATTTTGCTCCTTTGGAGAACAAGATTATTATTATCAATAATAAAAATGAGATAAAATATTACTTTAGCTGAGGCCAAATCCATATTAGTCATTCAGAAAACACTACTTCTTTTCTTACGTACACTTAAAATATATGCTCTAACATGCCCAAAAGGGTACAGTAACACAGACTGTGGTGCACTGGGACTGAAGGGCAAGAAGAAATACGTGCAGAGTGGCTGCATCGCCCTCCCACAGCTCCAAGAAAACCAAATGTGAAAGAAGCTTCTCTGCCCAGATGACTTCGTGTGAACCGTGAACAGGAAACTATGAATTTTAGCCCTGTTACAAATTAGTTCCCAGATGCTCTGGTTGGCCTCTGTGTCTCAGACTCATTGTCTCAAAGGGAAGACAATACTAATGGATCCATCTTGCACAGTATATACAAAAAAAAGTATCTATTTCATGTTTTAAAGGTCACTGAATATATAACAGCTAGATAGTTGAAGCAAAATACCATATTCATCAGTGAAATAGAAAAGTTTAGCAGCATTCATCTGTTCTCATTTTAAATTTACCACAGTATGTAAATTAGAGGATTTAAAAAAGCATCAGGCAAAAATCTGAGCTAGGTGCGAATGAAAAGCACAATCAGAAGCAAATTTGTGCCTGCTTGAAGGGTAAGAGTTTGCCAAATGGGCTGGTACTTAGATTTTACTACTAATCTGAGTTTATGTAAAGCCAGTAGAAAGATCCCAATTATTATTAAATACCCAGAGTAGAAGTTTGCTGCTAAACTGCTATACAGTATCGGTCTCAGGTTGGTTCTTGTAAGCATCTTATTTTAGGTACTGAAATTATCACAGGAATACCACGCACAAAGCTGAACTTTAAATACACAGTCCCAGTCATATATACAGTCTGAAGAAAATAAACCAAATACAATTTGGATTAGAGACTGAACTACCTGATTTAAAAAATATTTTGCAGTAATTGAGAGAATCTACTCAGCCAGGAATAGCAGTTATTGTACCAACTTAACATTACAAAATACGATTGATGGCAAAATGAGATAACCTGATCATTCTTAGCAGGATTTTTTTACATCCAAAACATTCATACTATATCAGAAAAGTACAGAGGCGGGTTTGTGATTCACACTTTTGTAGATCTCAGTGGGCCAATATGTTACATTGAGACAACAGCCTACTATTTAAACAGCACCCTGTCTGGTTTCCATGGAACAAATTACCTTCAAAAACAAAATGAACTAGATTAAGTGAAGCCAAGGGAAGGTCAAACTCAAGAATGCTGCACATTGTCAAACCTGAGAGTCAGGAGACCTGCTGACTTGGGCTGGGGCCTCGAGCCAGCCAAGAACGAAATTTAGAGTCAGAAACAGCTTAAGTGACTACGAAGTCCAGCCTGAGAAACAAGGAGACAGATGCCCACTCAGGTGCCAAATCCAACCCTGCTTCAAAACCAATTGTGTGACAAGACAGCATAAACCTCAGTCTGAATCTCAGTCTCAGAATGCTTTTGATTACTTCCTGCTTCCTCAAGTAACATCATATTTAATCAATTCTGAAAAGTGGGGATAATAAAATAAATGCCTTTTCTGCCTCATAATGCCTAATCATTCAAAATGTTACACTTTTTGAGTGCCTACTATATTCTAGCACTGTTCTAGGCAGTAGGAAATTGGTGATGAAAACGACAGACAAGTCCTGGCCTCGTGACACATTCTAAACAAGGAGAACAAACAGGGTAAGTATAGAGAACAGTGGGTCAGGAGTTCTTCATTGTTTTGAGATTCTGATTACAGACCAGCTCTAGAACCTTGCCTGCTACAATGGAGGCACCCAAAAACTAACTGGATCTGCTTCCCAGAAAAGAAATGAATGGACATTAAATTTTGCATACATTTTCTGGAAATTCGTAGCCCATCTCTGGAGTTCAGTTTAAGAAAAGAGAAGTGATCTATAACATTGATAAACCAGCAGAAGAGGAAAGGTCTGAGAACTCAGAGGAAAACATGATAAAAACAAAGCAATGGTATAAGTACAGGGCAAGAGCAATCAATCAGGCAAAATGGAAAAACAGACAGGGATCTAACTCTCTTTGGAAGGGTTTAGTCAGGAAAGGTTTCCTAAAAGAGGCAAAACATGAACTGGGCTTTTTACTGTTTACATTTCCTTTTACAAAAGTAACACATACTCAGTGCAGAAAACTTAGCAATTATTGGAATATGTGAAGGAAGAAAATACACCAATAATCCCACTGCTTAGAGACAGTTAATTTATTATATCCTCTGTGTGTCGTGTGTGTGTGTATGTGTGCGTGTGTGTGTGTGTGTGTGTGTGTGTACAAGTTGGCAATGTTAAATTTACTTTTTACTCAACATCCAGGTTAGATTGAATGTATATGCATTTGAGGCAAGAGCTGGGGCAGAGTTGGATTATTCTGCATAATAGAGGGGTAAGGAGTTTATGGTCCCCAGAACATGAGAAAGCAAATAATTTGAAAGTTATGGGGAGGGAGGAAGCAGGAGCAAGGAAAAAAGTACCAGAGTAGATATGTAGATATATAGCCTAGAAAGGACTTTGAAGGAGAGAACTAAGTATCAGTGGAGATTACTACATTTTTTCTAAGAGATGTGTGGTGTTAGTGTTCTCCATTTTCTTAATTACAATGTCCTTAGTAAAGTCCATGCTGCTCAGCAGTGCTTTTGTGCATATGAAGTCTTTGGGGAACTCTAGGAGATGTGGATTTCTACATACAAGTTGACATAGGGCAAAATTTGAGTCCACGTGTGTGAGATACAAAATCTAGAGTGTGAAGAAGACATGATATTTTGGGTACGTATCTATTTTTTTTTTTGCAAAAAATAGAATCATATCATATAATATATACTACTTATATCCTATTTTCCCTTGGAGATATATTTTGAACATGTGCAATGTCAATAAACACTTTTCTTCCAATAAATGATTTTACTGGCATTTTATAATTCCATTGTAGGGAATTTACATACTGCTTGTGTAACTAATCTTCTGATGTTGGATATTTTGATTATTTGATTTAATATTTTGATTATTTTTAATGTTCTTCTCTTAGAAATAATACTACTGCTTGGAGTCATTATTAGTAGGACTGGCCAAAGAGAGGTATCATTATACTTATTATACTGTATTTTATTACCTATTAGATTTCTGTCCTGCTAGGACTCTTGTACCTCGCACCAAGGACAATATATGATAAGTGTACTGCAGGGAGGAGAGATCAGCACGGCTGGGAGGTGAAGGAAGGCTAAACACTGGCAATGTCAGGAGCTTGTAAGTCAGCTACCATCTCTCTTCTGATGTAATTCTTTTTTTTTTTTTTTTTTTGCGGCAGGGGAGCCTCTCGCTGTCGTGGCCTCTCCCGTTGCGGAGCCCTAGCTCCCGACGCGCAGGCTCAGCGTCCATGGCTCACGGGCCCAGCCGCTCCACGGCATGTGGGATCCTCCCGGACCGGGGCACAAACCCGCGTCCCCTGCATCGGCAGGCGGACTCTCAACCACTGCGCCACCTGGGAAGCCCTTCTGATGTAATTCTTGACGCCAATTTCTTGGGATTTAAAATATTTATTGTAAAAACTATAAATCTAGTTTGAATGGTCACAGAAATAAGGGATATGTAAATTTGAAAAAAAAATGTAGACTTGCTTTAGGGAATATTTAAGCCAAACGAAGACATGACCAACAAATGTCATTTTAAAATCATTTGCTTTTAAGGCATTCTGAAGATTCATTCCCAGAGATATCAAAAATGTCACTGGGATTTAGACCAGAGAAGCAGCTACTAACAGGGGGAAAACACTACTTGATTCCTCCCTTTTCCTCATTTCTCATATCCTATCAACTGTTAGCCACCTCTTCTTCATCTCTATTTCAGGCTTTAATTATTTCCTATCTAGTTTCCCTGCTTAGCTCCCCCAAATCCATCTTTTATGCAGCCACCAGGGTGAGTTACTTGAAATGCCAATCTGCTGTTGTGACCTGTTTAAAATTCTTCATTGGCTCCCTGATACCTTTAGGATAAAAAGCCAGATCCCTGGCACGGATCTCCAATTCATTCCTGCTTTCTGCCTTCCCCACCCCTCCACCGACACTGACCTGTTTGTAGCTCTTACACCACAAGATAGCACCTCTCTCTCCAGAGCTTTCCTCCAGTTTTCCTCTCTGCCTGGCACGTAGCCTCGTACATCCTCTAAAGTTAAGTTTTGGCCTCCCTACCTATAAAAAGTTCCCCAGCATCTCTCGGGCTGGATTTGTGCCTCTCTTCAGTAATCCTATGCTGCTACATGCCCATCTCTTTACCATATGAGGTGTGTGGGGCTACAGTGAAGGATTTACACCTCCTTCTCCAGAGAGCAAGAGGTCAGTGATTGCTTAATTTATCTTCTATATCTCCACGACCTGCAGTTCCTATCATGTAACAGGTATTCAATCACTTTTTTTTAACATCTTTATTGGAGTATAATTGCTTTACAACGTTGTGTTAGTTTCTGCTGTATAACAAAGTGAATCAGCTATATGTATACATATATCCTCATATCCCCTCCCTCTTGCGTCTCCCTCCCACCCTCCCTATCCCACCCCTCTAGGTGGTCACAAAGCACCGAGTTGATCTCCCCGTGTGATGTAGCTGCTACCCACTAGCTATTTTACATTTGGTAGTGTATATATGTCCATGCCACTCTCTCACTTCGTCCCAGCTTACCCTTCCCCCTCCCCATGTCCTCAAGTCCATTCTCTGTATTTGTGTCTGCCAACAAACACATGAAAAGATGCTCAACATCACTAATCATTAGAGAAGTGCAAATCAAAACTACAATGAGGTATCACCTCACACCGGTCAGAACGACCATCATCAAAAGGTATTCAATCACTTTTGTGTTTGTTTTGTTTGTTTTTGTTTTGGATGGACCAAACCATTCTGTAGCTTTAAAAGGTTGAAAGAGCTAATAAAGCCAGGTGAGTTCAAATCCTAATGGATTGGTGGAAAGAAATGAGGACACATACGGAATCAGCACACATTAATCCTAACCATTAACTAAAAGCTTTTAAATTAAAAAAAAATCAGTTCCTAGATAATTACTCATTAATTCAACATAATTTTATACACTGGGACTTCAGAGATTGATAACTCATGGTTCACACTGAAGACTTCACAATCTAACAAGGGAAAAGGACATAAAACGCCATGAATACAGTGCTCAAAGTGCTAGAAAATAGAAACATTTACTATAGAAGTAAGAGGGCGTGACTAACTGTCTAGAATTAAGGAATGTTGACCTGTAGGGAGAGCTCAAAGTTTCTATTAGTTTCTATTCCCACCCCTACCCATCCCCCAAATCCTTCCCTGAAAGCAGTTCTCATATGAGATATCTAGAGATCAGGCCCAAATGTATTTTTCAGCCTTTCCTTGGGGTCATTTAGTCTCCATAGTGAAGAGGGGGAGATCTAGGACCCTAAGATGGGAATATGGACTTGAGGCAAAGGAGGCTGTCTGGGCTGCCTCATTTACAGTCATTTAGGCTTCCCTGTTCTAGGCAAAAAGCCAAAAGGAGTCCAGGACTCTTATGACCCAGCCAGGCCTAGCAGGAGCTAACCCTGCAGGTGAACACAGTGGCATAATTCAAAATAAGAAATGTGAAATGCAACACTAACACTATGTTCTAAGAGCCATGTGGAGAAACTGGAGCACTTCCAGATATAGGTCACAGAAATGATTATTTAAATGTGGGACAGATATAGGAGTTAAGTATATTTGGTTTGAACCAGAAATGATCATTTCTTTCCAAGGATCAGTTTCCAAGGGCTCTTCTGCCTGGCCCTGTAAAAGAAGAAAAATGTTTCCCAGCCTCAATTCTATATTATCTCCTTCATCTATGATACAGAAATCACTAGCATTATGTGAGATGTAAAATTTAGCTGATTAAAAAAAAACCTCTCACATAGTTGCATCTTAACAATCATTCTGTAATCTATCAGGCCATTGTGGAAACCAAACGCTTGGAAAATGCCTAACTCATTCCAAATTACTGTCATAAAATTTATAAAGTCAAAGTCATTTATATAACTGCTAACAACCTTAACAAGCAGCTCCATTAAATGTGACCTACAAACCTTGCAAAATAAGGATCAACTAATAACACAATGAGTAGTTAAATGGCCTAGATAGTGTGAGGGAGCCATTCCAGTTTTAATGAGATCAAAGCATATTTAATAATTGTGATTAATATTTACTGAGTGCTCTCTGGTTGTACATCATTATGCAATAAAAATTTAGATTTATATTACTTAATGACAGTAATTAGATGCAACATATATTGAGCAGTTTTTCCAAATGTGGGGATGTAGATAAAAGGTTATAAATTATTTTTAAGTTGTGTATACACATCAAACTCTGTTTTTGTCTCATCATTTTTTTCCCCTCTACAGTTTTGGGAGACTGAAAATGATGAGTTAGAAGACAAAAATGACTGCAAATTCATTTAGTGAGTGACTTCTAAGCGCCTGGCCCTTGGCTATGTACGAGAGAAACAATGATAACTAGGATATGGTTCCTGTTCTTAAGGAACTCCTTCTAATGAGTCAGATATTCAAAGAATAATTATCATGTCCTGTGCGCTTGATCAAAATGCTGTTTGAACGAAGTGTTGAGTAATACAGAGAGTGGGGTTAAGGAAGGCTTCACTGAAGAGATGACAGCTGACCTGAATCTCAAGAAAGAAGAGATCTCTAGGTAGAGAAAGGAAAGGTATTTCAGGTTTTGGGAAGCACAGGCAAGAGCATCTGGACTATGAATTCTCAAAGACAAGAGCTAAGTCTTATGCATCTTTTTAATCCCTAAGCTTAGCACAAGTCCCTGCTGGCACTCAGTAAATATCTCGAGTGTATGTATAAACAGTTAATGAATAGATTAATAATTGGATGAACACAAACTCCTCTTTCTCTATATACCATTCAGAAATGATTCCTGATCCCCAAGAAGAAGGAAAAACATAGCGACAAAAAAAAATCCCTTTTGAGAGTCCATGAACTGAGAAAAAGATAGCTGTTACTCTCCTTGCTCATCATAGCCAGATGAATTGTAATAGAGATAATCAAGACTTCCGAGAACTATTCCTCTCCAAATCCATTCCTTGATATAGTCTCAGTAACCTGGAATAATCACACCTCAACTTTCACCTGTAAATAGCAGACTCCCATTGTTTGGCAGTGCAGCTGTACACAACAGCCATGAGCCGCTCTTCCTGCCTATGGGTTAGAAAGCATGGACTTGGTATTCACACCACACATTAGAGTATAAAAGGAAAAAGTGAAAAAACATGTTGGTAATAGGAGGAGTAAGGGGCGAAAGATGATCAAAGAGCCATGAAAAACTATGCAGGTCCTCCATGAAGTGCCACAGTGGGTTATTTCCACCCTTAGATTAATGACAGGTCTCCAAAAACAGCCCTACAGAGCAGCTTATAGGTCACCATGCCACATCCTCATTTGTGAAGTTTTAAATTTTTACAAGTATTTTAATTTATATTATTATTTTAAGCCAACTTAAACTTAAAAAATGATTAATAATTTCTCAGACTTATCAAGACTTTTAATATTCTAATGTGCATTTTGACTTTCCAGAGAGAAACAGTCTTTGCAATATGTCTCAAACTAAAACATCCTGCATTCCTTTTTTCAAAGACCATTTTGTAGGACTCGTTGTCCATAGAATACACATTGAAAAATGCTGCCCCAACCCTTTGGGCCACAACAAATGTAGCAAGGGAGTGAAGAGGCAGTTATATAGCATGTTTGTGTGTTTGTTTTGTGAAGTGGCTGTGTGCTATAATCATCATCTTGATAAATACCACGACTTAATTAAGAAAGGAAAGTGGAATGGATGCTCAAACCAAGAAAATAATAAAAGGAGAAGTAGAAGGATTATATTCATAACCCAATTTAGAGAGAGGATAGTTGTTAATTACTTGTTGATTTGTTCATTCATTATTGAGGAATGAGACAATGCATTCACAGTACCCTTTAAAAACCAGACATGGGTTCTTTTTTTTTTTTTTTGCTGTGCTCAGGCCTCTCACTGTTGTGGTCTCTCCCATTGCGGAGCACAGGCTCTGGACGCGCAGGCTCAGCAGCCACGGCTCACGGGCCCAGCTGCTCTGCAGCATGTGGGATCTTCCCCGACCGGGGTGCGAAACCGTGTCGCCTGCATCGGCAGGCGGACTCTCAACCATTGCGCCACTAGGGAAGCCCCCCAGACATGGGTTCTTAATCCAAGAATTTATCAAAACCCATTTTGAAATCACTTGTATTTTCAGCTGTGCAACCTCCTAGGAGAGCAATTCTTCCAGCACTTTATGCAAAGAGTAGAGCAGCTCCCTAAAGAAAGCAGGGCTGCATCCCCAAGAATCCCCAACTGAGTAGCAGGTCACTTGAAAATCTGTACATGAAGGGTGATTCTCTAGGCTGAACAGTGGCCACTGCTTTTACTGCCAAGCAGCTGTGGAAAGTTTGTTTGGTATTAAGAATGTTCCATTGGCCCATCTACTGGGTGGGGTAAGGCTGGCCTAAGACCCAGGGGATGAGAAAGCACAAAGGGAACAAAGAAAGTTCACTTTCTTCTGACTCCCGGTTGGTTGCCTCCTCTCTGGTACAAAGGGGAAAACTGCGTATGGAGAATGCAATGCAGATTCTTCTTATAAAACTAGTCCACTGTATACCTTTACTTGTCTGACTCTAGTAGCTCCTTCCAAAGTATAGTAGAAACTCTCTGAATGGAAGGCCACTTACCCCGATCACCTAATGAACCAACACTCTCCCTTCCTCTCTATTAAATGTATTGAATGACGTCCAGGGCACATGCAATACTCATGGCCATTGGCTGCTACTCTATAGTACAACTGGACACTTCTGCTCTCACCAGTTGTGTTATACTTCCCAAAGTCAGTTGTGTTTCTTCCCAAGTCTGTTTACGCTGCTAACATAAGCATAACTTAATGTTTAGTGAACTCAGAAATATGATTATTAAAAAAAGAGTTTGCTGATTCTATGAAAACAAAGTAGAATGATTTAGAAAGAATCAACAAGGCTGAGTTAAAAAGTCCGTCAAATTAGGTGTGTGAAACAAATGTAAAAGATGTGGTGGGAGGGCAAAAGGGTCATTAAAGTCTCAAATTCTGCATGGAGGTTGATTCCCAAGTGTCTTTATGTCCTCAGTTGTTTTAGTGAAATCAAAATTGGGTGCATCAAAAGAGGTAATTTTGGTATGGTTTATCCAGGAAAGATGATATGGCTCTCCAAATCAGGTAATCCATTCACGAAGAAAATGTCTTGGCTTAAACATACTATCACTTGCTATGATTTCCTGACCTTTCAATTAACCACCCTACTTCCAGTCTCAAGCTTATTGGATGAGCCAGTTTCTGCTAAACATCTATTTATCTGCACTTAGTATTTTCCTTTTGATTATTAGAACTAACCTACCTCCCTACTTCTGGGAACATGTAAATTACTGAGGGGGTACAGCAGAAAACACTAAAGCAGAAGACACAGATTCTAGTCATTACCTGAACTGTAATCTTAGAAGTCACCTTATCTCTTTGGGCCACTTTCCTCATCTATGAAGTGTCCATGTTGCGTGTAGGGATGGAGGATGAGAGGTAGATGATAAGAGAAGGAGTTGGATTAGATAATCCTTCAGGTCTCTCCTGATTCTTTAAAATGCCATTCTATGCAGTTCAGCTTATATAAGACAGGTAGAGTTCTTTAAAACATCTCTTAATCTTTATTTGGAATATAAAATATAAATATTCAGAAAAAATATATAAATTCATTGTTAATGTCAAGAGTAAGTAAATTTACTTGAGAAAAGTAACATTATTTAGAAAAAATTTTTAGAAATTTTATTTACGAAAAAGAAAATACAAAGTTATATATATACACTCACACACATAATGATTCAAATAAGATCTAAGTTGCCAACATAAAATTGATAACTGATATCCTTATAATTTGAGAATGGGAAAAAAAGTCTCTAAGATGTTACACTTCAAATGTCCATGCTCTCTATAATAAAAAGCTTTTGGAAGAAACTATCTTTATTAATAATTTATATTTCCAAAGTGGATTACAAAGCTATAGTTCTGGGAATAGCATGTAATATAAACTTGTTTAAATAATTCCCAGGTTTATTATTTTTTTAATTTTAATGTTACAAATACAAAACTTCAATTACTGACTGGAAAAAATAAACTACTGAAAGAAACAAATGCTGTCTTCTTTAAACTCATTAGTTCTGCAACAGAACTAAAATGAAAAATTAAGCTCAAGACTCAGTTCAGATCCCAACTGAATTTCTTTAACAGCAGTGAGTCTTGTCAAAAATGTGTTTTCTAGATAAAAAGAAAATTGTTAGAGAGTACTGCCTAACATATTGTCTTGGTATTTCTTTCACAGAATGATGCCTGAATCACTTTTTGTGCCATAAAAATAATACAAATTAAGACTCATATACAAAGATAAAAGATTTAAGTCTAAGTATACATCATCTTTTAAAATAACCATTTGCTATTTGTGAGTGGGAAAAGAAACTGTAATACTCAGTTTATATGCTCCCTTGGAGTCTATATCAATTTCAAGTTTTCTTTTATGATTCAGCTATTCTAAGAGTATAAACTATTTTATTAAAAATTAATGTGCTATCCACACAAATGGCAAATATTGAAAATAGGAACATAAGTAAAAAATAATAAAAATAGTAAGTCTACTAATACTGAAGAGGAAGGAAGACAGGAGGGGGAGGAGAGCATGTGAAAGGGAGAGAGATTTTAAACATCCGGTTTCTATTCTGGACCATTTATAGAAACAGACAGACACAGCAAGCAGAAGCCAAATATATTCTCGGGCTCTGACAGGATTTGTTTTCTATCTTGTCATTACTTTTACTATATTCTTCCTAATAATATTTCTCCAGTGTTCCAGATTTCCTGACCGACAATACCAATCTTATTAAGAGCTTACACATGAGAGTTGTAGAGGATTCAGGCATGTGCATGGAGTCTGGCTGCCTTGTGAGCCTACTTGCTGGGGGTTTGAAGCTTTCCCAGGAACTCTTCAGCACAAAGGCACACACATCCATGGCAACTTCCTCCCCCATCCTATGCATCCTTCCCAAATTCCTTTGAATGATTTTCTTAAGAACTAGCACACAATCCCTGGCAGAGCAGTAGGTACCTACCTGGTCTACTGCACAAAGGTAAAAGTATATGCATGATGCCCATTTCACTACTGCTGGCACAAAGGCAACAGACTCACTCCACATGCATCCTCTTTGTTTGCTCTTTTTATGAGAGTGAGTCCATGTCATATCTCAAGCAAGTACCTATCAAGCTCAACCCTTTCCATTTCAATGCCATTGAGAGAAAGTCACAGTGCCTACTAAACATGCAGCTTTAGACACACACACTTGTCCCTACATCAAAATAAAACACAATAGAATTCCTCTACACCAAAGATAATGAGGGAACTATTTTGAAAATATGAATGATTTGTTTATGCAGACTATAAAAACATCTCTTTGCATCAAAATAAGTGTCCCTCTTTCTTGCACACAGACTATTTTCTATAGAATTTCAATTGCACATGAAATTATAATTGTGTCTTGTTTAATGTAAATTGATTGTCTCAATTATTGGGAAAGCATTTGAATTTTAATGGACTAATTTTAATGGACATGTGCCAAGCAAATCAGCAAAAACTCTAACAGCTCTAACTGTGGAGGTGCACAGCCAGACGTCTCTACAAATCAGAAGGGACTGCCTGGTCTGGAGAATTCATCCTAAAGAGGCGGCCCAGAGGAGTTAGTAAGCTATTCCCCATGAAGAAGAGATCAGCTTTTGATTGTCAGTGTTAGAAGATGCTGTGACAGGGAGGCTGTAATTTGGTTTCTCTCTCTGAAAAAAAAAGATTCACTATTAGTAGAAAGGACTTTTATGGCTATGCTTTATAGAAAAAAATTTTTTTAATGTTCTTTCTTTCTACGGATTAGGCTATCCATGAAAATCAAGGCTTTAACCTAAAGGTAGAACCAACTGAGAATCTAGCAGTACCGTGTCACCAGGAACTAAGACACACTTTTTTTTTTAGCATAGTAAATATACATGTATATATTTATTATTTTTTAAAATAGATCTTTATTGGATCATAATTACTCCACAATACCGTGTTAGTTTCTGTTGCACAACAAAGCGAATCAGCCATATGCACACACATGTCCCCATATATCCTCTCGTTTGAGCTTCCCTCCCATCCTCCCTATCCCACCCCTCTAGGTCAACGCAAAGCACCTAGCCAATCTCCGTGCTATGCTGCTGCTTCCCACCAGCCAACTATTTTACATTCGGTAGTGTATGTATGTCAATGCTACTCCCCCTTCGCCCCAGCTTCGCCCTCCTACCCCATGACCTCAAGTCCATTTTCTATGTCTATCTGTTTATCCCTGCCCTGCAACTAGGTTCATCAGTACCTTTTTTTTTTTTTTTTTAGATCCCATATATACATGTTAGCATACAGTATTTGTTTTTCTCTTTCTGACTTACTTCACTCTGTATGACAGACTCTAAGTCCATCCACCTCACTACAAAAAACTCAATTTCGTTTCTTTTTATGGCTGAGTAATATTCCATTGTATATATGTGCCACATCTTCTTTATCCATTCATCTGTTGATGGGCATTTAGGTTGAGTCCATGTCCTGGCTATTGTAAATAGAGCTGCAATGAACATTGTGGTACATGACTACTTTTGAATTATGGTTTTCTCAGGGTATATGCCCAGTAGTGGGACTGCTGGGTCATGTGGTAGTTCTATTTTTAGTTTTTTAAGGAACCTCCATACTGTTTTCCATAGTGGTTGTATCAATTTACATTCCCACCAACAGCGCAGGAGGGTTTAAAACACACTTGAATGTAAGCCTTGGACGTCTGAGGGAAGGCCACCCCAGGAAGCTGGCTGCAGACACATCGCAGCAGCACACCACATAGTCACTGCCTGACACTTCTCCTGCTAGAAATCCAGTGTCTGTGAAGTCAAACAAATATCCTCCACACTTACAATCACAGGCAATAGCAGACCTCACCCATTTTGCTACCCAGATAGTGCAACATTTTTATAGTTAAATTATAACCAGTGATGCTGGAGGTATAGATACACATCTGCTGGAAATTGCCAGCCTTATAAGATCTTTTTCTCACACCCCAAGCCTCAAGAAGCACTGTTGACAGGTATAAAAATCACCCCTGGGTATAATATGATGAACAATTTACTACACAGCCAAATTTATACCTCAGCTATAAATCACCATCAATTTACTTTAACTGCTATCTATTTGAGATATTTTAGGAATTGAAAATACAAAGTTTTAATCATTTCAGTCTTGAGATTCTTTTTGCAATAGAAAACTGGCAGTATTAATCTAGACATACATGTAGATGTTAGGTACGGAGTATAAATTTTGAGCCAGTGAATAAAGATTTCTTCTCCTATTCATCAAACTTTCCTGAATGAATTTCTATGATATTAAAGAATCAAGCTGAATATGAGGCATTTCTTTCTATAACAAAATTCAGAAAGGGCCAAAAGTTATGAGCAACTACAATTTTTACTGATTTCTTCCTACATGTTATCTGGCTTGTATAAAACCACCCCAGTGTTAAGATAATTCAATATTTATGTGTCCTATAACTTTTTTTAAGAATGCAGAGTTCCCTGCCAACAAGATATTTGATTAAAATTCATAATTAGTACGTCTCAGATTTTGGATAATACCGCCTAACAGTGTGAATTCTAACAAAATGCCACACCCAAGGCACACCATTTCACTGCATAAGAGTATGAAATCTGGCCACAGGTGGGTATCTAGAAATAAAAAGCCGAAGCAAAGCAACAGGAGCATGAAAAGATAGAGGAAGAGTAATGTAAAAGTTAGGGGGAGTATCAGACAAAGAAGAAGATGAAGAAGTAGCAGATAAGCATCACTGGCTGGTTAGAAAACAACTCAGCATGAACTGCACGTTTGGCATCTCAATACCCATCCATCCCACATCCCCATATTTGTAGGGGACTGGTTAAGCTTCACTTAGCAGCCAGAGTCAGTAATGCATCAGCTAGATGGATGTCTCCTTTCTTTTAATGACATTTGCCTAGCATATAAACATTAAAATTTGCATTAAGGGGAAAAGAGTGACTCAAAAGCCACTTTAATGCAGCTTTTCTATATTTCTGCAAAACGCCTTTAAAATATCGGCTCTTTAAATGGCTGCATTATTTTCCATAGGTGATAAGGAGAAAACGGTCCTGCCCCTGTTCTCATACACACACACACACACACACACACACACACACACAAACACACACAGAGTATAATAGCCATTTTTAACACCAATTGACTTATATAAAACAAAACCCCAGAAAATACCATTCTATCATCAAGATACTATAAAACCAAATTTTCTCTTTAATCTGTTAAATTCCCATCATGGCAAAAACAATGTATGAAATTGCTCCCCACAACCCAATTCATGAAATGTTTAACTAAACAAAGGAAAACACTTTATAAAGGACTAAAGGCATTACTCTCCTCATGTAATCACCTCAGAAGTTATTTTGTTCAAGATGATCAAAGACATGTCAAAACCAACATGGAATCACACAAAGGAATTAATTCATTATGTTCGATTGATTCTAGATGTCTTTTGTGCAACATGAAAGAGCTAAAAGAGCACAAAAAAGAATACTGCCTACAGGGCTGCGTACACAGCCCCAACTCCAAGTACCCTGCAGGCCAGGGCTGGGTTTTCAGCCCATAGGTAATGGGCTCTCTGCTGGGACTGCCCCTCTCAAGTCAGGTGAAAAAGGTCTGCCTCGGAACAAAACTCCACAAAAGCAGCCTTAAACTGAGTATTTTCTGGGAGAAAAGTGATATTTTTTGCGGTCCTATCTATCAGTGGAGATTATTTAGTTTTTTGTTTTTTTTTTTAACATCTTTATTGGAGTATAATTGCTTTACAATGGTGTGTTAGTTTCTGCTTTATATTATTTAGTTTTAAAGGAAGACCTGCTATTTTGTGTTTCTATTTGATTTTGTTTTGTTATTTAATGAGGATATACTATTAAGTTTGAATTGCAAAATAAAATCCAAGAACTTAAATTTAACAAAAGTATATATTGTTTCCTATGTGCCAAGCAGATTCCAAGCTCATTTCAGTCTTAGAACAGCCCTAGGCAATGGGAACTGTTTTCCCTCCTTTTACGTGTGAGGAAACTGAGTCACCAAGAAGTGAGGTGACTTGCCCAACATCCACAGCCTGTTCAGTGGTGGGCCTGGGCCTAGAATCCAGGCAGGAAGCTCCAGAAACTGCATGTTTTTAACCACTATCCACCACGTGCTCTACTGGTAATTTAAAAATCTTTTTAAAAGCTCATTTAGTCTTGCTATAATAACCTGGGGAGATTTCTAAGGCACATCAGCCTGAAAAGCTGCTAGCAGAGACTTTGACTCTTAGATACCACACTGTCACTCACGAGTTAGAGTGGGAAAATCTGCTGTGGGGCTTTGTGGCCTGGAACTCTGGAGACCTGGAATGGGGTCCAGGACCAGCTCAGATGCTGGCTTCCTGGGGAAACTCAGAGAGGTATGGCAGCATGCTGATGAAAGCACAGGCTCCAGCATTAGACAACCTTGCATTTCTAGACTGGCAATGGGACATATTAGCTAAGTGACTGTGGGTAAGTCACATAATCTCTTGGCGTCTCAGTTTCCCCCTCTAAAATACAGGAGACAAGAATATTATCTCAATAGAATTGATCTGATGCTTAAATTATTCAATGCCTCTCTGCTGCAGATTCTTTAATCACAAAACTGCAGTGTTGTGTTAGAGATCACGAAGTCCCATCTACCTAACAAATACTGTGATTCCATAATACTACGACTACAGGACTGTTGATTATAATACTGTACGTAGTGCTTATGCTTTTCAAACATTTTCACACCTATGATCTGATTTGATACTCATTACTAATCTGCATAGTATTCAATCCCTATTTTATGGATGAGGAAATTGAGCCTGAGAGACTTTATTTGGCTTGGCCAAGATCATACGTTGGCAGGTGACATGGTTGGCCCACAAACTCTGAGCTTTTGCTCCTTATCCAGGATTCTTATAATTTGCTGTGTTTCCACAGAAGACATGACGCCTGCATGCAACAAGCTTACAACACAAATGGAGAAAGTGAAAGAACGTGAAAAAGTAGAAATAAATACTAGTTGCTCCAAGATCCTGGAGAGAACGGAGTAGCTGCCTCTGGTTTGTATGTCAGGCAGCTTGCACTGAGGGGACCTCTTACGCATCCAATGATAGTGCAGCACCCAGGCTTTCTTGGAGCGCAGAAGCCAAGGTAGAGTTTCTATGAGGAGAATGAAGAAAAGAAAATGAGAGATATTTAACCGAGACATGGTTGCAGAAATGCTTGTAACCAGTGAATGGTAATTGAGGGCTCTGGAAGGGAAGAGAAGCGAAACAGTAGAGAGGATAGGAGATGCACATAATGAAAGTTTTCTCAAGGGCTGGCCTTGAGGTTGACATTATTTAATGTTAGTATCCATGACAGGTGTACCAGATTCTCTCTGTGCCATCCTTTCCTGGGCCCTCAATCCCTTGCCACTGCTACTGAGATCACTGATTTCATGGAACCCTCTTTGCTCTGCCACCTGAGGCTCACTGCATGCAACTCAAGTCTTGGATTCCTCCTGCCCCTTGGAGTCCAATGACATGCCAAATTCTAGAATTTAGGATTTGGCTTCTGAAGCAACTGCTAAAAGGACTGGTAAATGTAATATGAAGTGCAGGGGAATTATCTCCCATAAGGAAAATTTTGAACCCATGGGAGACATGAGATGGAAGTGGGGCAGATAAATTCCCTCTCCTTTCCTCCCTCCAGTGAGCTATCTGGAGGCAGTTTCTCTGTACAGCCTGTCCAGGAACAGCCTGTGTGGCTGTGACTCTGTGGCTTATCATGAAGCAGTTGCCAGTATGGTAACACATTGCCTTACATTATTTTCCATTATTCTATGCCTCACCTTCCTTTCTCTCACTCTCACTGCCCTGGGGTTGCAGCTAAAATAAACATTAGCATGTAACCCTTGTTCAAGTTCTAGGACAGCAGAAGTGGCAAAGTCATCATTGAAATTACCCAGTTAGTTAATATATCTAAAAATCGACGTAAAAAGACATAATTCGTCATGGAAATGTAAGTAGTCTGATAATGTAAGCAAAATGGTGAGAAGTCAATAAACTTAGAAATCAGAAACAGACTACAGATGGGAAATAAGCAGAAAGCTATCAGGGGGCCCCTCTGGCACTCCAAGTAGGTGATAAATATCAGGATGTTTAAAAGGCTAACATCACAGAAATGCCACCCCCCACTCCCCTATCTGCTTAAGGTCCTTCAAAGACTCCCTTCTCACAGTGAAGAATAAATTTCAAACATTTTTACATGATTCAAGAGAAAGACTCTTCCAGATCTAACTTCTGAGAGTCCCACCTCCTCTTAATATGTAGGAAGCCACAAAAACATTACTCCCACCCTAACAATGAGAAAAAGAGTCAGATAATCAACAAAGCCATAAGTATTCTTGAGCCAGAGAGCTGAGGTTGGAAGATAACCAGGTGAACTAAATTCCAAGAGGCAGAGTGTCCCTCTGAGGAGAGGCAGAAACACTTGAATTCTTTTATCTTTAGCAGAGCATGGAAAAGAGAAACGGCCACTATAAAAGGAGGGAAGAGGAAAGCAGGTAATGTTCTGATCTGTTCTTACAGTGTAGGCTAGTATGACAGTCTAGAATTCCTGGGACCCCCAGACACGAGAGGACAAGAAGAGTTTGCATTCATTCTTAAGCACTTTTCCACAGGTTTCCTTCCACTGGATGCTCACAAGAAAGACTGGGAGCAGGAAAGGAGATGTGCACCCCAACCGGGCAGGGCACAAGCAAAAACCCTGCTCACAGAGTAGACTCTATTTTTTCATATGAAGCAAAAGCCTCAAGCTTCTGGGGAAGGGGCAAGAAATCTTCCCAGGAAAAGGTTCAGTGCCTCTGGGGAAACGTTAGATGCAAAAGCTATCTTCCCCTGGGAGGGGTGGAACCCTCTTGCACGTGGCCCTAGGAATAGGTAAACTTTCACTGAGGAATATAGGTCAAAGCAAAATCCATCATTGCTGTGATGGTAGACGTTTGAAATCCAGCTCTCTGGGGAAAAGGAAGTTCTGAATTGTAGTGTCTGCCCATTTCTGTGATGTAAATACTTCTACTGTGTCCAACTTAAAACTATCAAGATGATGTTAAATGACTCACACATTTATAAAAATTTAATAATCAGCTCCAGCACGCAACTGCATCTGACCCTGAAGAGGCAGCAGGAAATCCCATCCCCATGCCCAATCCCATGCTCATCATAAACCACAAGGAGAGTCAAATGGAAAAACCAGAAATAAAAAACAGCAATAAAAAAAAAAAAAACCCAGCATCAACAATAAAGAGTTTCTTTGATGGGCCTATTAACAGACTGAATTCAACACAGGGAGGGAAAAATCATTAAATTCGAGATTGGTCAAAGAAATTATCCAAGCTAACTACAAAGAAGATAGAAAGGAGTTAAGGTGGGAGGCACAGGGGGTAGTGTGGGGAGAGAAGAGACTAGAACAGTACATCTAAGAGGTATGGGACAACATCAAATGATCTAACCAATGTATAACTGGAATCCCAGAAGGAGGAGAGAAAGAAAGAGAATGGGAAGATCTAACTCCTGCATACTGTCTCTGCATCATCTACCGTCAATCTCCCTTTATATTTTAAAGCCACAGTAAAGTTCTTGAAGAGACCATGTCCTCCTCGACTCCCAGGACCTTCAAACATCTATTCCTTTTTCTCTGTTAAGAGTACTTCTACTTCTCAGGTATTATTTCTCTAAGGAATTGTACACTGGGTCTCTAAACCCAGGTCGGGTGCCAGTCTGGTATGCCCCAGAGCATCCTGATTCACTCTCCTCATATCAGATTATACCCCTGTGATTACTGTGTGCTCCTGAGCAGAAATGAGAGCTCCTTAAGGGTAGAGATCATGACTTTTTGGACTTACATTGTATGTATGGAAGAAATGTTTAGGGATCTTAAGCATGGAAATACATTTTTTTTTCTCTAATATAAGAACAGAAATTTATCTGCTCTGTCTTTTTAGCAAAAGCTCTGTCCAAAGAGTGATGTTCAATGCTCATAACCTCTTGTGGTTATTCGTACATTTCTAACATGTGTCTAGCACCTATTTTTAATTGAATATTTTTAAAAATCTAGACTTGAGGAAAAAATAAAAATAATAAACATTATAAAAATATTAAAACTGGTTCATTATAGATGTTTTTTTTTTTTTAACATCTTTACTGGGGTATAATTGCTTTTTTCACAATGTTGATTCTTCCAATCCAAGAACATAGTATATCTCTCCATCTATTTGTATCATCTTTAATTTCTTTCATCAGTGTCTTATAATTTTCTGCATACAGGCCTTTTGTCTCCTTAGGTAGGTTTATTCCTAGATATTTTATTCTTTTTGTTGCAGTGGTAAATGGGAGTGTTTTCTTGATTTCACTTTCAGATTTTTCATCATTAGTATATAGGAATGCCAGAGATTTCTGTGCATTAATTTTGTATCCTGCTACTTTACCAAATTCATTGATTAGCCCTAGTATATAGATGGTTTTATAGAATATTTGTCTCCAAAAAGGCGTTAGCTATTTCCTAGTACTTTATGTTCATAGAGTTTTTTCTTTTCTAATGTTTAAATGTTATAAAAATTTCCCTCCCAGGAATAGAAATTAAAATCTGATAGCCTTTTTTTACTTTTTTCTGTTTCTAAAGTCAAAACCTAAAATAGGTAAAATTGGGGATTTAAAAAGAGTGTGGCTCACTCTCAATTATGCTGAAAATATGATTTTTAAAACAACTAGGTAAATGTATCCCTCTTGAAATTTTATTTGGGGCTCATACTAAAAACTTTCACACATACAAACACACACCCACATACATTCATATACTCACAAACACTTAGAATATCATAGGCATATCCCAAGTATTGTCCAAAATGTTGTTCCATAAATCACTTGTTGAAAACTCAGAAGGCATTTACCCTTAGAAATAACATTATGTAAACATGGCATTTTGTTTCACAGACTAGTTCACAAGAGCCTATTTAACCCCAAATATAAATAAACTACCTTATAGAATGTTAGCCTCTCAAGTTCCTGTTGCATGTCCAAAATCTAGAACAGAACCTAGTATACTAAGGGGTTGGTAAGTATGTTGAAAGAAGAATGCTGAATAAATAATAGTGTGAAACATTTGTTGAAGACTAAGTCTGCACCAGACACTGTTCTAAAGAGTTTTCAAGGGTAATTTTAGGCCATTATCACAACCTTATAAGGTAGCATTTTTCAGATAATGAAAGTGAGAAACTGAGGAAATAAGGAAGATTAAATTTATGATTTAAGGAATTTGCTCTTGACCTGACATCTAGGAAGAGAGCCTCCTTCTAGGGTGCATGTTCTTAACTACTATACATACTGTGAAAATTACTAAAAAGAAATTTCATTTAAAATGGTGTTGGGTTTTTTGATATTTAAGGTGTGTGTTTCTTTATTTCATTTTGGATGATCTGTCCATTGGTGAAATTGGGGTGTTGAAGTCCCCTACTATTATTGTGTTACTGTCGATTTTCCCTTTTATGGCTGTTAGCATTTGCCTTATGTATTGAAGTGCTCCTATGTTGGGTGCATAAATATTTACAATTGTTAATATCTTCTTCTTGGATTGATCCCTTGATCATTATGTAGTATGCTTCTTTGTCTCTTGTAATAGTCTTTATTTTAAAGTCTACTTTGTCTGATATAAGAATTGCTACTCCAGCTTTCTTTTGATTTCCATTTGCATGGAGTATCTTTTTCCATCCCTTCACTTTCAGTCTGTATGTGCCCCTAAGTCTGAAGTGGGTCTCTTGTAGACAGCATATATAGGGGTCTTGGTTTTGTATCCATTCAGCCAGTGTATATCTTTTGGTTGGAGCATTTAATCCATTTACATTTAAGGTAATTATAGATATGTATGTTCCTATTACCATTTTCTTAATTGTTTTGGGTTTGTTTTTGCAGGTCTTTTCCTTCTCTTGTGTTTCCTGTGTAGAGAAGTTCCTTTAGCATTTGTCTTAAGCTGGTTTGGTGGTGCTGAATTCTCTTGTCTGTAAATGTTTTAATTTCTCTGTTAAATCTGAATGAGATCCCTGCTGAGTAGAGTATCTTGGTTGTAGGTTTTTCACTTTCAACACTTTAAATATGCCCTGCCGCTCCCTTCTGGCTTGCAGAGTTTCTGCTGAAAACAAACAAACCAATCCAAAAATGGGCAGAAGACCTAAATAGACATTTCTCCAAAGAAGATATACAGATTGCCAACAAACACATGAAAGGATGCTCAGCATCACTAATCATTAGAGAAATGCACATCAAAACTATGATGAGGTATCACCTCACACTGATCAGAATGGCCATCTTCAAAAAATCTACCAAAAATAAATGCTGGAGAGGGTGTGGAGAAAAGGGAACCCTCTTGCACTGTTAGTGGGAATGTAAATTGATACAGCCACTATGGAGAACAGTATGGAGGTTCCTTAAAAAACTAAAAACAGAACTACCATATCATCCAGCAATCTCACCACTGGGCATATACCCTGAGAAAACCATAATTCAAAAAGAGACATGTACCACAATGTTCACTGCAGCACTATTTACAATAGCCAGGACATGGAAGCAAGCTAGATGTACATTGACAGATGAATGGATAAAGAAAATGTGGTGCATATATACAATGGAATATTAGACATAAAAGGAAACAAAATTGAGTTATTTGTAATGAGGTGGATGGACCTAGAGTCTGTTACACAGAGTGAATTAAGTCAGAAAGAGAAAAACAAATACAGTATACTAACACATATATATGGAATCCAAAAAAAAAAAAAGGTTCTGATGAACCTAGGGGCAGGAAAGGAATAAAGATGCAGATGTAGAGAATGGACTTGAGGACACGGGGAGGGGGGAAGCGTAATCTGGGCCGAAGTGAGAGAGTGGCATGGATTTATATATACTACCAAATGTAAAATAGATAGCTAGTGGGAGGCAGCTGCATAGCGCAGGGAAATCAGCTCGGTGCTTTGTGACCACCTAGAGGAGGTAGGGAGATGCAAGAGGGAGGGGATATGGGGATATAGGTATACATATAGTTGATTCACTTTGTTATATAGCAGAAACTAACACAACATTGTAAAGCAATTATACTCCAATAAAGATGTTAAAAAAAAAAAATGGAGTTGGGAGGCCAGCAGGGGAACTATCAGGCCCTACCACTCCATGTCAATCACAGACCCATGAAGAAAAGACATACTTTGTACCTCCAACAGGTAGAAGGTTACTACTTTACTACCCAGAAAGAGGAAGGAAAAAAAAAAAAAAAAACCTCCTTGCCAGGCAACAACCCAATCAATTAGAGGCTGTCACAACTCAGCCAATGAAAAGCCACTACTTTGAATTCCCAGTTTCCTCCAGTGAACTCTTTGTTTAATAACAGGCCTGCCCAAGTCCTTCTCTAGAAAAGCACATTCCTCTCCTTTGTCATTTGGACTTGCCTGTGGATCACCACAGATTAGATGTCCTGAACTGCAATTCTTTTCTGTTCCCAAATTAACCTATTTTGCTGGTAAAATAACTGGCTGTTTTATTGCTTTAGGTCAACAATACTGTCTCTCTACTTTCAGTTTTAGGTCAGAACTTGAAGGCTGTTTAAAGAATGTAAGCTCCATAAGGGCAGGGCTGTCTGCTTGTCCAGTGATTTACCCAAGCACATCTGTGCTATATATAATAAGCACTCAATAAATATTTGATGAAGAAGTGAAAGGGAGTCTTTTTCCTTTTCCTGGTTATTGGGCCTATTCTAGGAATAAGCGTGAATTATATTAAAATGTCTGACATTTTCCTCATTCTCTTCTGTTGGGTATATTTCCCATTTAATTTTCTCCCAGGTGATGTCTGCCTTGTCCCAGCTATATAACTTATTCACTCTCGGATCAAAATCTAACTCCTAAAGCTAGAACTTCCTCTGTTACTGGGAGGGAGGAAAGCAATCTGATTTCAGGTCTTCCCAATAAAATGTAATTGAAAATGCCTTCCAGTCCTCTTAGGAATTTGCCAATAATGTGTAGAATAATTGGATTTTAAAGAAATTGCTTACTGACTCCAACTGACTTATATATTTGGTACAATTTTGGGGGAAAGGGTCGTTTTCTAAGCTGTTTCTGTTTTTTGTAGCTTCCTCTTTTCCTCTACACAGTACTCTCAGATTGTTTGTCTTTAGGCCCCTTAGGGGAGGCAGCCTACCTAATCCATGGTCCAGCAAAATGAAAGCTAGTGATAACCAAGAAACATTTCAAAAAAGTTGAAATGAGCTTCTTTCCTAGCAACATATGGATTATATACCAGTTCCTACAATTTGATATTAGAAAATAACGGCATATAAATCTAAAATAACACAGCAATTATGCTAATTTACTTTTAAAAGTATGTTGTCAGTTATTTAGAAACACAGGTTCCCAAGCAGCTCATCACCAAAGGAGTACCTCTCTAAAGAAAACTGGTGGTGGTGATGGACAGATAGGAGGTGAGGATTATACATATATTTGCTTTAGCAAAAGAGATGCTGGATGATTCACTTCTGAATTACAATTCATACAGGACTTGAAACATAGTTATTGAGAAAATAATACACTGCTGATGTAAATACGTAGTATTGCACTATAGGTCAGCAAAACAACTCACAACAAATGAAATTAATTACCGTGAAGCTAAAGTGAGAGCATTTGATAGTTAAAGCTAATAATATCAGTATTTGAAGACCAAGATGACCTCAGTGCAACACTAATAATGCAATATGAACTAAATGTCCTTCCCCCAAATCATCAGAAGTTAAACTACTGGTGCTTGTGCAATATCACAGGAGTTCTGCAAGGTGTGGAGGCCAGTGAAATACTGCACTGGCATTCTCAGTAAGTTGTTTTGGCTTATAAAACCCAAATTTCAGTACTTTTAAAACATTTGCTTAATAGATTTAAAAACTGCCCATAAGAACTGCAGAAATGACCTATACTTTTGGGTCAGTTTCTTGGCCATCAGTACCCAGGGAGCTTTGGTCTATATTTTGATTACGCTTCTTAACGAGGAATGATCAACTCAAGAAATTTCCTCAGGAATAGGGGAAGTTTATCAACAGACTTTTGGTTTGTGCAAAACAGAGAGAATAGGAGATAAAACAACAACAACAACAAAAAATCCTCCAGGCAACCAACTCCTACCCCAGCTGCCAAGGGTGGCTGGTCCCCCAGGACATCCTTCCTTTTTGCCTCTGGGGTTTCAGGATGCACAGAGCAGCCAGAAGGCACCTCCCCGAGATGGCAGGTGGTGTCACAGCTGCTCTGGACTCTGGGCTCATAGTGCCTTGACCAGCCCCAATAGAGAGGGAGCTTGCAACCACAGGAATGAGGCAGAGGTGAAGACACTTATTTTTGTGTCCCCTGGCCGAGTACAGTGACTGGTACAAAATAGTTGCCTCATAAATATAGAACAAACAAATTGAGGCCTCAGCTTCCTTTACCAGCACCATATCCATAAACCTGCATTCATCAGCTCATACGCTCTTTTCAACCACAGCTGTAGCAATGTATGAAATAACTCTTTCCAGTCCAAGATTAATTCCTGCTCAATGCTTGTTGTCCCAACCCTCTTCTACTCTCAGGACACATAACATTGTCTCTGTGTCTACCTCAGCTTCTCCAGATTTATTTTGATTCTAAAAATCCCCTTCACAGAAATACACAGTTTTACGAAACCCCTTAGAAATTTATTAAATTATTTCATTATTTTACGTAATATGATTAAGAGGAGAATTTTAAGTAAAAACATTTTATTTGAAATAAGTATATATTTAAGGATTATAATATAAAATTCATTTTAAAAGTTCTTGAACCTAAAACTACTCTAGAAAACAAAGTCTATTAAAAAATATGATGAGTATTTGCAAAGTCTCTAAGTACCTCTCCATAAGACACTTAATGATTTCTCTTGAGCAGAGAGACCTGGCAGATCCCACCTTGACCTAGTGGTCCAAGTCCACACTGCCAGTGACAGGACAAACTGACAGCATGTACCCCTCAACACAATGCACCAAGAATGACACTTGGGATTCCTGCCCCAAATATACAGCCTCAATCTAATCATGAGGAAAAATCAGACAAACGCACACTGAGGACCATTATGTAAAACAATCGAGCGGTTCTCATCAAAACTGCCAACTCTGGGAATTCCCTGGAGGTCCAGTGGTTGGGACTCCATGCTTTTACTGCCAAGGGCCCCGGTTCGATCCCTGGTCAGGGAACTGGGATCCCACAAGCCGCATGGCGTGGCCAAAAAAAAAAGGAATAGAAAAAAAAATTTTTTTTAAGTGTCAAGTTTGTGGATGATGGAGAAATACTGAGGAACTGTCACAAATCAGGTTTCTCCACTCAAGGGAAATTATTAAGGGTCTAAAGACCACTAAAGAGACATGAGAACTAAATGCAGCATAGGGTCTTAGACCAGAATTAGAATATTAGGGGAAAAACTGGTGAAATCCCCATAGGGTCTACAGATTAGTTTCTAGTATTGCATCAATACTAATTTTCTGGGTCAGATAACTGTATTGTGGTTTTGTAAGAGGCTGACATTGTGGGCAACTGGATGAAGGGTATATAGGCACTCTCAATTATTTTTGCATCTTTTTATAAGTCTAAAATTACTTCAAAATAAAAAACTAAATAAATGTAACTTTCCTATGTAACAAATGACAGCTATTCATTTCATAAATTAAATTCTTACTGAATTAATTATGTAAGAAAAAAGACAAAACTGGCCAATAAAGTTTTTAAAAAATGTGTTCTAAAATGTATATTTGAAATTAAATCCATGTATAGAACAAAAACCTATAAAAGAGCTTCATGATATTTTTTTGAATTCTTACTTTTTAATGTAAAATTCCACTGTTACTTTTATAGATTCCTCATTTTGTTATTGACTATTTTTTAGAGCAATTAAAGATTCAGAGCGAAACTGAGGGGAAGATACAGACACTTCTCATACACATTTCCCACACGTTCATAACCTCCCCCGTTAAGCAACATCCTCCACTAGAGTGGTGCATTTGTTACAACTGATGAACCCACACTGGCACATCATAATCACCCAAAGTCCACAGTTTACATTAGGGTTCACTCTTGGTGTTGTACATTCCATGAGTTTGGACAAACGCATAATGACATGTATCCATTTATAGTATCATACAGAGAAGTTTCACTGCCCTACAAAATATCTCTGTGCTCCACCTATTCACCCAACCCCTAACCCCTGGCAACCGCTGATCTTTTTTTGTCTCCATATTTTTGCCTTTTTGAGAATATCACATAGTTGGAAATCGTACAGTATATAATTTTTTCAGATTTGCTTCTTTCACTTAGTAACATGCATTTGAGTTTCCTCCAGGTCTTTCCATGACCTGATAGCTCATTTCCTTTTAGTGCTGAAGAATATTCCATTGTCTGGATGTACCACACTTTATTTATCCATTCACCTACTGAAGGGCATCTTGGTTTCTTCCAAGTCTTGGCAATTATGAATAAAGTTGCTGTAGACATCCATGTGCGGGTTTTGTGGTGGACATAACTTTTAAACTCCCTTTGGTAAATACCAAGGAGCACCATTGCTGGATTGTATGTTTGGTTTTACAAGAAACTGCCAAACTGACTTCCAGAGTGACTGTACCATTTTGCATCCCTACCAGCAATGAATTAAAGTTCCTTTTGCTACAAAGACTTATCAGCATTTGGTGGTGTCAGTGTTCCAGACTTTTGCCATTCAAATAGGTGGGTAGTGGTATCTCATTGCCGTTTTAACTTGCATTTCCCTGATGACATATGACATGGAGGATTTTTCATATGCTTATTTGCCATCTGTATCTCTTCTTTGGTATCTGTCAAGGACTTTGGTCCATTTTTTAATTGGGTTGTTTGTTTTCTTGTTCTTGAACTTTAAGTGCTCTTTGTATATTTTGGGTAACAGTCCTTTATCAGATATGCCTTTTGCAAATATTTTCTCTTAGTATGTGGCTTGTCTTCTAATTCTCTTGACATTGTCTTTCTCAAAGCAGAAGTTGTGAATTTTAATGAAGTCCATCTTACCAATTATTTCTTTCATGTATCATGCTTTTGATATAACTAAAAGGTCATCACCATTCCCAAGTTCATCAAGGTTATCTTCTAGGAGTTTTATAATTTTGCACTTTATATTTAGGTCTGTGATCCATATTGAGTTAATCTCATGTAAGGTGTAAGATCTGTGTCTACATTCATTTTTCTCTATGTGGATGTCCAGTTGTTCCAGCATTATATTTTGAAAGGATTTTCTTTGCTCCACTGTACTGCCTTTGCTACTTTGTCAAAGGTTGGTTGACTATGTTTATGTGGGTTTATTTCTGGGCTCTCTATTCTGTTTCACAGATATATTTGTTTGTTCTTTCTTAAATACTACACTGTCTTAATTGCTGTAGGTTTATAGTAAGTTGGAAGTCAGGTAGTATCCAGTCCTCCAACGTTGTTCTTCATTATATTGAAATTGTTTTGGCTATTTTGGGTCTTTTGCCTCCCCATACAGAAACTTTAGAAGCAGCTTGTCCCCATCCACAAAATACCTTGCTGGGATTTTGATTGCACTTGTATTAATATACAGATCAAATTGGGAAGAACTGATATCTTGACGATATTGAGACTTCTTTATTTTTTCTTTTTCCTCCACTCTGTTTTAGATCCTATTCCCACATAGGTCATTACAGAGTATTGAAGAGAGTTCCCTGTGCTATTCAGTAGGCTCTTATTAGTTACCTATTTTATATATAGTAGTGTGTACATGTCAATCCCAACCTCCCAATTTATCCCTCTCCCTGCTTTCTCTTGTGGTAACTACAAGTTTGTTTTCTATATCTGTGACTTTATTTCTGTTTTGTAGATAAGTTCATTTGTACCATTTCTTTAGATTCCACATATAAGTGATATCATACGATATTTGTCTTTCTCTGTCTGACTTACTTCACTCAGTATGACAAGCTCTAGGTCCATCCATGTCACTGCAAGTGGCATTATTTCATTTTTTATGGCTGAGTAATATTCCATTGTATATATGTACCACATATTCTTTATCCATTCCTCCATCAATGGACATTTAGGCTGCTTCCATATCCTGGCTGTTGTAAATAGTGCTGCAATGAACATTAGAGTGCATGTATCCTTTTTTTTTTTGCGGTTTGCGGGCCTCTCACTGTTCTGGCCTCTCCCGTCGAGGAACACAGGCTCTGGACGCGCAGGCTCAGCAGCCATGGCTCACAGGCCTAGCCGCTCTGCGGCATGTGGGATCTTCCCGGACCGGGGCACGAACCTGTGTCCCCTGCATCAGCAGGCGGACTCTCAACCACTGCGCCACCAGGGAAGCCCCATGTATCCTTTTTAATTATGATTTTCACTGGATGCATGCCCAGGAGTGGGATTGGTGGATCATATGTAGCTCTATTTTTAGTTTTTTAATGAATCTCCATACTTTTCTCCATAGTGGCTGTATCAATTTACATTCCCACCAAGAGTATAGGAAGGTTCCCTTTTCTCCACACCCTCTCCAGCATTTATTATTTGAGATTTTTTGATGATGGTCTTTCTAACTGGTGCGAGCTGATACCTCACTGTAGTTTTGATTTGCATTTCTCTAATAATTAGTGATGCAGAGCATCTTTTCATGTGCCTCTTGGCCATCTGTATTTCTTCTTTGGAGAAATGTCTATTTAGATCTTCTCCATTTTGGGGTTGGGTTGTTTGTTTTTTTGATATAGAGCTGCAGAAGCTGTTTGTTTTTTGTAGATGAATCCCTTGTCGGTTGCTTCATTTGCAAACATTTTCTCCCATTCTGTGGGTTGTATTTTTGTTTTGTTTATGGTTTCCTTTGCTGTGCAAAAGCTTTTAAGTTTAATTAGTCCCATTTGTTTATTTTTGTTCTTACTTCCATTACTCTAGGGGGTGGATCAGAAAAGATCTTGCTGTGATTTATGTCAGAGAGTGTTCTGCCTATGTTTTCCTCTAAGAGTTTTATAGTATCTGGTCCTACATTTAGATCTTTAATCCATTTTGAGTTTATTTTTGTGTATGGTGTTAGGCAGCATTTAAATTTCATTCTTTACAGGTAGCTGTCCAATTTTCCCAGCACCACATATTGAAGAGACTGTCTTCTCTCCATTGTATATTCTTTCCTCCTTTGTCATAGATTAGGTGACCGTAGGCATGTGGGTTTATCTCTAGACTTTCTATCCTTTTCCATTGATCTATATGTCTGTTTTTTTGTGCCAGTACCATACTGTTTTGATTACTGTAACTTTGTAGTATAGTCTGAAGTCAGGGAGTCTGATTTCTCCAGCTCTGTTTTTCTTTCTCAAGATTGCCTTGGCTATACGGGGTCTTTTGTGTTTCCATACAAATTGCAAAATTTTCTGTTCTGATTGTGAAAAATGCTATCGGTAATTTGATAGGGATTGCATTGAATCTGTAGATTACTTTGGGTAGTATAGTCATTTTGACAATATTGATTCTTCCAATCCAAGAACAAGGTATGGCTCTCCATCTGTTTGTGTCATCTTTGATTTCTTTCATCAGTGTCTTATAGTTTTCTGAGTACAGGTCTTTTGCCTCCTTAGGTAGGTTTATTCTTAGGTATTTTATTCTTCTTGATGTGATGGTAAATGGGATTGTTTCCTTAATTTCTCTTTCTGATCTTTCATTGTTAGTGTATAGGAATGCAAGAGATTTCTGTGTATTTATTTTGTATCCTGAAAATTTACCAAATTCATTGATGAGCTCTAATAGTTTTCTAGTAGCATATTTAGCATTTTCTATGTATCATGTCATCTGCAAACAGTGACAGTTTTACTTCTTTTCCAACTTGAATTCCTTTTATCTCTTTTTCTTCTCTGATTGCCATGGCTTGGGCTTCCAAAACTATGTTGAATGAAAATGGCTAGGGTGGACATCCTTGTCTTCTTCCTGATCTTAGAGGAAATGCTTTCAATTTTTCACCATCGAGGATGATGTTTGCTGTGGGTTTGTCATATATGGCCTTTATTATGTTGAAGTAGGTTCCCTCTATGCCTGCTATGCCCTCTGATAAAAACTTCTGGAGAGTTTTTATCATAAATGGGTGTTGAATTTTGTCACAAGCTTTTTCTGCATCTATTGAGATAATCATATGGTTTTTATTCTTCAGTTTGTTACTGTGGTGTATCACACTGATTGATTTGCAGATATTGAAAAATCCTTGCATCCCTGGGATAAATTCCACTTGATCATGGTGTATGATCCTTTTAATGTGTTGTTGGATTCAGTTTGCTAGTATTTTGTTGAGGATTTTTACATCTATATTTATCAATGATATTGGCCTGTAATTTTCTTTTTTTGTGATATCTTTGTCTGGTTTTGGTATCATGGTGATGGTGGCCTTGTAGAATGAACTTGGGAGTGTTCCTCCCTCTGCAATTTTTGGGAAGAGTTTGAGAAGGATAGGTGTTAACTCTTCTCTAAATGTTTGACAGAACTCACCTGTGAAGCCATCTGGACTTTTGTTTGTTGGAAGATTTTTAATCAGTTTCAATTTCAGTACATGTGATTGTTCTGTTCGTACTTTCTATTTCTTCCTTGTTCAGTCTTAGAAGGTTATACCTTTCTAGGAATTTGTCCATTTCTTCTTGGTTGTCCATTTTATTGGCATATAGTTGCTTGTAGTAGTCTCTTATGATCCTTTGTATTTCTGTTCTGTCTATTGTAACGGATCCTTTTTCATTTCTAATTTTATTGATTTGAGTCCTCTCCCTTTTTTGCTTTATGAGTCTGGCTAAAGATTTATCAATTTTGTTTATCTTCTCAAAGAACCAACTTTTAGTTTCATCTATCTTTGCTATTGTTTTCTTCACCTCTATTTCATTTATTTCTGCTGTGATCTTTATGATTTTGTTTGTTTTTTGGTTTTGTTTGTTTTTCTATCTCTAGTTGCTTTAGGTGTAAGGTTAGGTTGTTTACTTGAGATTTTTCTTGTTTCCTGAGGTAAGATTGTATTGCTGTAAACTTCCCTCTTAGAACTGCTTTTGCTGCATCCCATAGGTTTTGGATTGTGGTGTTTTTATTGTCATTTGTCTCTAAGTATTTTTTTTTTGATTTCCTCTTTGATTTCTTCAGTGATCCTTTGGTTATTTAGTAACATATTATTTAGTCTCCATGTGTTTGTGTTTTTAACAGTTTTTTTCCTGTAATTGATTTATAATCTCATAGTCTGTAGTTTGAAAAGATGCTTGATATGATTTCAATCTTCTTAAATTTACATAGGCTTGATTTTTGGCCCAAGATGTGATCTATCCTAGAGAATGTTCCACGGGTACTTGAGAAGAAAGTGTATTCTGCTGCTTTTGGATGGAATGTCCTATAGATATCAGCTAAGTCTATCTGGTCTAATGTGCCACTTAAGGCTTGTGTTTCCTTATTAATTTTCTGTCTGGATGATCTGTCCATTGGTGTAAGTGGGGTGTTAAAATCCCCCACTATTATTGTGTTATTGTCAATTTCCCCTTTGACGGATGTTAGCATTTGGCTTATAAATTGAGGTGCTCCTACATTTGGTGCATATAATTTACAAGTTTTATACCTTCTTGGATTGATCCCTTGATCATTATGTAGTGTCCTTCCTTATCTCTTACAACAGTCTTTATTTTAAAGTCTATTTTGTCTGATATGAGTATTGCTACTTCAGCTTTCTTTTGATTTCCATTTGCATGGAATATCTTTTTCCATCCCCTCACTTTCAGTCTGTATGTGTCCCTAGGTCTGAAGTGGGTCTCTGTAGAGAGCATATCCATTCAGCCAGTCTATGTCTTTTGGATGGAGCATTTAATCCATTTGCATTTAAGGTAATTATCAATATGTATAATCCTACTGCCATTTTCTTAACTGTTTTGGGTTTTATTTTTTCTTCCCTTACTTTTTTGTTGCCTTCTCTTGTGGTTTGATGATCATCCTTAGTGTTGTGTTTGGGTTGCTTTTTCTTTCTTGTTTGTGTATCTATTGTAGTTTTTGGGTTTGCTATTCCCATGAGGTTTTAATTTAGCAGTCTATATATGTACAAGGTTGTTTTAATTTGCTAGTCTCTTTCCCGCCTACGAAAGTTCCTTTAGCATTTGTTGTAAAACTGATTTCATGGTGCTGAATTCTCTTAGCTTTTGCTTGTCTGTAAAGCTTTGGTTTTCTCTGTCGATTCTGAATGAGAGCCTTGCTGGGTATTCTTGATTGTAGGTTTTTCCCTTTCATCACTTGAAATATATCATGCCACTCTCTTTCTGGCCTGCAGAGTTTCTGCTGAAAAATCAGCTGATAATAATAATCAGGATTCCCTCATATGTTATTTGTTGCTTTTCCCTGGTTGCTTTTAACAGTTTTCCTTTGTCTTTAATTTTTGCCAGTTTGATTAATATGTGTCTTGGCATGTTCCTCCTTGGGTTCATCCAGTGTGGGATTCTCTGTGCTTCCTGGACTTAGTGAGTGTTTCCTTTCTCAAGTTAGGGAAGTTTCTGGCTAAAATATCTTCAATTATTTTCTCAGGCTCTTTCTTTCTCTTCTCCTTCTGGTACCCCTATAATGAGAATGTTGGTGTGCTTATTATTATCCCGGAGATCTCTGAGACTGTCCTCATTTCTTTTCATTCCTTTTTCTTTATTCTGTTCTGTGGCAGTGATTTCCACCACTATGTCTTCCACCTCACTAATTCATTCTCCTGCCTCAGTTATTCTGCTATTGATTCCTTCTACTGCATTTTTCATTTCAGTTATTGTATTGTTCATCTGTTTGTTTGTACTTTAAATCTTCTAGCTCCTTGTTAAACATTTCTTGTATCTATCTTCTTGATCTATCCCTCCACTCTTTTAACAAGATTTTGGATCATCTTTACTATCATTACTCTGAATTCTTTTTCAGGTAGATTGCCTATCTCCTCTTCATTTAGTTGTTCTTGTGGGTTTTTATCTTGTTCCTTCTTTTGTAACATATTTCTCTGTCATCTCATTTTGTCTAACTTTCTGTATTTGTGGTGTCCTTTCCACAGGCTGCAGGATTGTAGTTCTCTTGCTTCTGGTGTCTGCTCCCTGGTGGGCGAGTTTGATCCAGGGGCTTGTGCAGCCTTCCTGGTGGAAGAGACTGGTGCCTACCCTCTCATGGGTGCAGCTGGATCTTGTCCTTCTGATGGGCAGGGCCACATCAAGGGGTGTGTTTTGAGGTGGATGTGAGCTCAGTACAACTTTAGGCAGCCTGTCTTCTGATGGGTGGGGCTGTATTCCTATCTTGGTGGTTGTTTGGCCTGAGGTTTTCCAGCTTTGGAGCCACAGGTTGTTGGGTGGGGCTGGGTCTTGGTGCCAAAATATGGACCTCCAGAAGATCTCACTCCAATCAATATTCCCTGGGGCTTCTGCTACCAGTGTTCTTGCCCTCGTGGTGAGCGATAGTCGACCTTCACCTCCCCAGGACACCCTCTGAGACCTCTAGGTAGGTGTAGCCCAGGTTGCTATTGAGGTACTGCTTTGTGCCGGGTCGCAGTGCATGTGAGACCTTCTGTGTGCCATCCAAGGGTTTAGTCTCTGTTTCTCCCAGCCCTATGGAGTTCCTGCACTCAAGCCCTGCTGGCCTTCATGGCTAAATGGTCTGGGGGTTCTTCTACCAAATTCCAGACCCTCAGACTGTCTTGGAGGGCTATTTTATGTGGGAATGTCCCTATGTAGCCTGCATGGGTTTAATATTTTTTGGTGTGAGGGTTGTTTTTAGTATAGATGTTTGCCATCTCTTCCTCAGTGTATCCTGGCCGTTATCGCCTTTACAGGAGGTGTGACTGATGTTGTGGTGAACAGAGCCAGCACTGGATATTGAGCAGGGCCTCCCCTTTGCTCTGTGGTTGTCACTGCCCTGTCAGACATGGGGTCTGCTCCCTAGTTGTTGGAGTAGAGGCCCTCGGATCTGTTTCTTAGCTGTATTTCTGATCTGTGGTGTGAGGTAGGTAGGATTGGAGTACTCCCACTGGGAGGGAAGCCTCTGAGTATTCCTCCTCTGGACCTGTTCACCTGTGGCTGTCCTCTGTTATGTCACTTTTCACCTGTTGTGCGAGCTCTCTTACACTGTTGTTGGCACTGCTCTAGGCCCCACCTTAACTGTGGGTATGCCGGCAGTTGGCCCTGGTGTCTCTCAGACGTTGTTTTCACCAGGCCACCAGCATAGATCCACTTAAGTCAGGTCCCAGGATTGCAGTAATCATGGGTTGGACCCACTATGGGTGCTATGGGGGCAGCTCTGACTCTAGTCTGGCCCAACCCCCATGTGTATGTGCCGACAAAATCTACAGCTGCTAAAGCTAGGCCCATCTTGGTTTCAGGAGCACTGGCTGTTCATTCAGATGTTCTGTAGGCACTGAGTTTACAAAGCCAGTCACAGCATTGTCAATTCATGGTTTGAACAGCTGTGTGGAGAGGTTTCAGCTTTTCTTTCTTAGTTGCATGGCCCCTAAGGCTCAGTTGTGGATTCAGTCCCACCTCTGCTTGTGGGCCACCCATAGGGGTCTGCTGTCAAGGCTGCCCTGGAGCACAGGAGTCCACCCCCCGGCAAGGAGGGGTGGTGGCAGCAGCACGGTGGCTGGGGTCACAGAACCCCTGGCAGCAACAGGCATTAGGGGGAGCTGGTGGCCGCAGGCACAAGAGTCGGCCCCAGTGGGGGCTCTTCCTAATACCCAGCCACAGGCGTGGGCGAGCCAGCCCTAGTGTTGATGAGGCATGTGGGGAAGCTGGCCCCGGTGGTGACAAGGCATGTGAGGGAGCCAGCCGTCGCGGGCACAAGAGACCTTGTGTGTGTGTGGGGGGGCTCCTAGCACCCAGCCACAGGCAGGAGAGAGCAGGCCCCAGAGGGGTCGCCTAGTGCCTGGCTGCCAGTGTGATAGAACCCGGCCCTGGTGGGGGCCCCTCCTAGTGCCTGGCCCCCTGCACAAGAGGCTAGCCCTGGCAGGGGCCGCTCCTTGCACCCGGCTGCTGGCTCGAGAGGGCTGGCCCCAGCAGGGGCCCTTCCTAGTGCCCAGGGAGGCAGGGATGGCACATGGGGAGAGAGCCTGCAATGGCAGCTCTGCCCCTTATACATCACTTAACAATGGTGCTTTGCTTCTATGGCAGCCTGGGTTTCCTCCACAGGCATTCCTGGTTGCAATGTCCTCACTCCTGTCCCCTCAGGCTGTCTCCTTATAGCCAATAGCAGTCCTCTACCCAGGTCTGTTCTCCAAACACCACATTCCAGTACGCAGCCCCCATCCTCACCAGGGACACATCTAGGGCAGGGGCACACAGGGCTGTGGCACGAACCGTCTGTGTAGGTCTCACTCTGTCTTACCTGCCACAGAACAGTTGCTGCACTCTCTTCTGATAGCCCCGAAGCTCCCCTTCTGTCCCAACCGATCTCCCCACCAGTGAGGGGGCTTCTCCAGATGCAGGAACCTCTCCTCTCCTCAAGCTACCCCCCAGGGCTGCCATTCACATCCGGCTTCCTCTCCTCTTCTTTCCCCCTTCTTCTTTCTTTCATCCTACCAGGTTATGGGGGATCTTTCTTGTCCTTTTTGGTGTCCAAGGTCCTCTGCCAGTGTTCAGCCAGTGCTCTGTGAGACTTGTTCCATTTGTAGATGTATTCTTTTTTTTTTTTTTTGCAGTATGTGGGCCTCTCACTGCTGTGGCCTCTCCCATTGCAGAGCCCAGGCTCCAGATGAGCAGGCTCAGTGGCCATGGCTCACAGGCCCAGCCGCTCCGCGGCATGTGGGATCTTCCCAGACTGGGGCACGAACCCGTGTCCCCTGCATTGGCAGGTGGACTCTCAACCACTGCACCACCAGGGAAGTCCTGTAGATGTATTCTTGATGCATCTGTGGGGAGAGATGAACTCCACATCCTCCTACTCCTCCACCATCTTGACCTCCTTTGATACTGAGTCTTCTTATCCATTAACCTGAATATCTCTCTATTTATTAGTTCTTCTTTAATTTTATTCATCAGAGTTTTATAGTTTTCCACATCTAGATTTTGTACATAATTTGTTAGATTTATACCAAAACTTTTCATTTTAGGGGGGCTAATGTAAATGGTATTGTGTTTTTAATTTCAAATTCCACTTGTTCATTGCTGGTATATAGGAAAGCAAATAACTTTCAGATATTAACCTTGTACCTTGCAACCTGCCATAATTGCTTTTTAGTTCCAAGAATTTTTCATCAATTCTTTCAGATTTTCTACATAGATGATCATGTCATCTTGCAATCAAGAAAGGTTTTTATTCCTCTTCCCTCCCAGTCTTTATACCTTTTATTTCCTTTTCTTGTCTTATTGCATTACTTCCAGTATGATGTTGAAAAGGATGGGTAAAAGGGAGTAACCTTGACTTACACCTGATCAATGGGGAAAGCTTTGAGTTTCTCACCATTAAGTATAATGTTACCTGTAGGTTTTTTTTTTAAGATATTCTTTATCAAGTTGAGAAAGTTTCCCTCTATTTCTAGTTTACTGAGAGTTTTTTAAAATCATGAATGTGTTTGGATTTTGTCAAAAGCTTTTTCTGCATCTATTAATGTGATCATGTGATTTTTCTTTTTTAGCTTATTGATGTGATAGATTACATTTAATTTTCAAATAATGAACCAGACTTGCATACTTAGAATAAATCCTACTTGATTGTGGTGTGTAATTCTTTTTAAATGCTGTTGGATTCTATTTGCCAATATTTTGTTTTTTCCAAGCACTTCTCAGAAAATAATGAACAGTTCTCCAAAATTTAATGTTGAATTAGATAAAAATCAATATTTTACTTCTTATTTTTAACCCTAGTTTTCAAGGAATAAAATTTCTATTAGAAAAATACAGCTTACAGATTCATTAAAGATCATTGTGAGGCAGTTTATAAAAGAATTACCAGTTCTAAATTAATAATTAGTTTGTTACATTTCAGTCAGCAGCTTCATGTCAGCATTCAACGTTTTTTTAAATTATTTATTTATTAATTATTATTATCTTTTTTTTTTTTTTCTTTTGGCTGTGTTGGGTCTTCGTTGCTGTTCGTGGGCTTTCCTCTAGTTGCAGTGAGCCAGGGCTACTCTTCATTGCTGTGCATGGGCTTCTCTTGTTGTGGAGTATGGGTTCTAGGCACACGGGCTTCAGTAGTTGTGGTACACGGGCTCAGTGCTCATGGGCTCTAGAGTGCAGGCTCAGTAGTTGTGGCGCACGGGCTTAGTTGCTCCACAGTATGTGGGATCTTCCCGGACCAGGGATCAAACCCGTGTCTCCTGCATTGACAGGCGGATTCTTAACCACTGTCACCAGGGAAGTCCCCATTCAATGGTTTTTATGTATATAATTTAAACAATACACTACCATAAGAAATTTTTTAAAAATGTGAAAGTGTATAACCAAAAAAACAACCAGGATTTCTGGGGGTTGGTGACATAATACTAAATCACATGAGAACACATGAGTGCGTTCAGCCCATTTCCACTAGCTCGAGGGCTTGCTCCCTGTGTATACACTGTGGAGTTCTCACGTGGTTCTACTTTCTAGGGAGAAATATATGAATCAATACTTATTTTAAAATATAACTAGAAAGAAATACCATTGCTATCTTTAGCCTGAATTCCCTGGTCTGCCTTTGTGGACACCAAGGGTTCCAAACTACCAGCTGGAAAATGTAACTTTCCTGACTTTAAAACTTTAATAATCTTGACAATCAGAATTTAATAAGTTCACATCTACTGCAACTCAAAAAATTGTCTTTTCCAAAATGCCCCTCCCAATACATCTACCCACCACCAGTTGGTTGGTCTGTCACTTGCTTTCTCTTGCTTCCCTCTTTTCTGTGCACCCAAATCTTGTGAAAAAGTGGTTTAAATTTGCTATTTCAATTTTTCAACTCACACTGTTTTCAATCCATATTATATGATTTCTGTACCCACTCTTCCAGTACAAATATTTTTGTTAACATAACCAGTGCTGTCCATGTCACTAAGTCCAATGGGTACTTTTCAGTCTTATTTAATCACTCAGCAGCATCTGGTAGATCACCTCCTCTTTCCTGAAGTATTTCCATCTGTCGGCATGCATGATAACAAGGCTTTTCAGTTTCTACTTATTTCTCAGGTTACCTTACCTTTAAAACTTTTGATGTTCTTTAGGATTCAGTAAGCCCATCTTCCTTCTCACTTTATTTCTCTAGGTGACCACACTTACTCCCAAGGTTTCTAATATTCTCTGTAAGCCAGTGGGGATTTCTATCTCCAGCCCAGTCCTCACTCCTGAGCTTAGTCCCTTGTGTCTCCATGCTTATTCAACATACCCATTTGTACAATGCTCTTGAACATTAAATTCAACAGGGTCGAAACCTAACACTTGATCTTATCCCAAACCCAGGCCATCTCGACCACAAACCTCCTTATTTTGTGTATTTTCTATTCTCACTAAGTACTACCACTATGTACGTATTGCTCATGTCAGAAATATGGATATGCACTATTCTCTACCCAACATAGCCAATCAGTCATTAAGTCCTGTTGATTTCACCTCCTATATATTTCACCAATCTGTTTACTTCTAGCATCATTATTATCAGTTCAATCTAAGCCATCATCATCACTTGACTAACTGCTCTACTAGCTCCCTAACTGGTCTTGTGTAAACACCATGGCTCTGCTCCAATCCATTATCAACTCTGGAGCTGGAATGCTATTTTTAAAATGCAAATTTGATCACATAATTCTCCTTTGTTTTTTAAAAAATCTTTTAATATCTTCTTTTTAGTAAAAGGATAAAGTGAAAGGTCTACAATAGAAACTTAAAGGCCTTGTCTTTATCCGGCCCTCACCTGCCTCTCCAACCTCATCACATGCTATTTTTTCCATTATTCTTTATGTTAAACACAGTTTCTTTCCTTCTTTAAAAGTCCTATCTCAGGACCTTCAATTTACAGTTTTCTTTTCTCTAGAAGAGGAGCTGGCAAACTTTTTTAGGAGAGGGCGAGATAGTAAATATTTTAGGCTTTGTGAGCCAACAGGCCAGTCTTTGACTCACCTACTCATTGTAGGGTGAAAGGAGCCACAGATAACATGTAAACAAATGAGCATGACTATGTTCTTGAGCCACACAAAATGGGCTTGGGCTAGGGTGCAATTTGCCAGCTCCTGCCCTAGGACTAATAATCCCTATATTGTCACTCACAAATTCATTTCAAGTGTCATTTTTTCATTGAAACTTCTTCTGGATCAGGGTAAGTCGCCTTATTAAATGTGCTTATACCACAAAGTATATTTCCCTTTCATATAACTAATCATTACTGCAATTAATTAGATATCTGTGAAATTCTCTTGTCAATATCTATCTTCCCTATAAGGCTGTAAACTCCATTAGACTAGGAATTATATTTACTTTGCTATTTTACTCCCAGCATGTGGTGGAGAACATGACACATGGTAGCAATCAATAAATATTTGTTGAATGAATGAATTTACTATCATTCATATCAATGAATGAATGATTAATTTACTATCTGACCTTCAGTTGGCAACTTTATCTTTCTGAGCCTTAGCTTTCCACCTGGAAAGGAAGATGATAATAACAACTACTTCCCAGGTTTGTTTCAGGTAAGAAAACATGTGTGAGGTGAATCTTGTGAACTCTAAAACAATATACAGATGTAAGAAAAGAAATATTAGAAAGATGAGTTGGTTGCATAGTGCAGGAGCAAATTATAGCCCAAGGTCCAAATCTTTTCACTCATTTTGTTGGGCTTCTAGCTAAGAATGGTTTTTGTCTTTTTAAAGGGTTGTAAAGAAAAACAAAACAAAGACTACGTGACAGAGACTACTCGTGGCCCAGGAAGCCTAAAATATTTTACTCTCTGGTCCTTTACAGAAATAGTTTGCTGATCTCTGGCTTAGAAAATAAATGAATGATTAATTCTTTATAAATATACTCACCTTTTAATATTTTGGTGTCATTTTCTGACTACCTTTCTTCTCTTCAATAGAGAAAGTGATCAAATTTATAAACATTCCTCCTGCCCCTGCCACGGGACTCCATGTTTACTTTAAAAAATAATGATAGAGGGAGTATTTAAATATTTTCTTTTCCCCTCAGTTATATGAACAATTGATTTTGAAACAGAGTAGGCCTGGGGTGTCTGGGGATGGGATAGAAATGGGGAGATGGATGCCAAGAAAACTATCTCCACTGGAAGGTTAACTGCTGTTATGTGTGCGATTGCTGAGATTATTTTTCCTGGGTAATTCATCACTATATAGAAATTAGGAGTGACACATTTATAGTAAATATAAGGGACTGTGTTTTTCACACACAAAAAAATACTGCACAAAAAAGGAAAGGAGTTTGGAATCAAAAGATCATGATTCAAGTTTGAACTCTACCAACTTACTCAATATGGCACTTTGAGCAAATATATTAGTATCTCTCAGCTTGAGCTTCTCCATCTAGAAAAAGAGAGTAAATATTGATTCCATTTAGTAGGTGGCTATTATGAGCCAGGTGCTTTACATATATTATATTTGATCTTTATACCAAACTGCAAAGTGGCTATTGTTAGCTCCAATATATAGATGAAGAAACTGATGCTCAGAGAGGTTAAGTAACTTGCTCAAAGTACACCACTAGAAAGAACCACAGGGTCTGGAGTCAAATTCTGACTCTAGCAATATATTTAACCTTCTTAGGCCTTACATGTTGTATCTTACAAAAATACATACAAAACCTAATTTCTAGAAGAGAAGTTTTGAAATTCCTGCATATTACATTACCAGCTTGCACCTTAAAGGTAGATGGTTTTCCTACAGTGTTCTATATTAAATCTACTTCTGTGTCTTTAGAGAATAGTAAAGAGGGAATGTGCTCTCCTCTCTGTGTATTATAAGAACAACCTAAATTGAGAAAGCATAAATATATGGAAATATTAGATTTTAAGCATGTTCCTTGAGTACCATAGTAACCATGAATTCTATTTATTCCACAGCAATTCCCATTCTGTTTTTGAACCAAACACATTCAATATGTGGCACATCAGTTGATTATTAAGTCTTTATTACCTTTGCTTCATTATCTCATGTAGTCTCCCATGCTGGACACACTGTTCCTCCAATTCATCATTTCTTCTCTGTAACTTTTCCAGTTTGTCACATGTATACCTTTTTTCTTGACTGAGCTGAGCTATTTCAGATCTAGAGAGGTGTAAACACAGAAGTGACTGATGTTAAAGGTTCTTATTAACAGACCATGTTTTTATTGTATAACCTTATCATTTTCTTGAACTCTGTACTTAAACATAACAGTGTCAATAAAAATTATTTTATGTAAAATAAAATATTTCAGAAATTACAGAATGTCTAGTAGAAGGATATACACACTGCAGGAACTCAACTGGTAGACAGAAAGAGGAATAACAACTTCAACAGAGAGAGTTTTTTCAAGGAACAAGACAAAATTGATAATAATCAAATCCCGTTTTTAAAAAGGCAGCTATTAATTTACCAAATATTTAGTAAGTATCTATTACAGGCCAGCTACCATGCCGTTACAGGAACAACCCCAGGCCTAATTTCTGACAGAGAGTTGTTTCTTTTAATTAACATAGCTAATTTAATGGTACATGATTAAAATCATATGGTTTTAAAAAATGGTGAGGCTTCCCTGGTGGGGCAGTGGTTGAGAGTCCGCCTGCTGATGCAGGGGACACGGGTTCGTGCCCCGGTCTGGGAAGATCCCACATGCCGTGGAGCGGCTAGGCCTGTGAGCCACGGCCGCTGAGCCTGCGCATCCAGGGCCTGTGCTCCGCAATGGGAGAGGCCACAACAGTGAGAGGCCTGCGTACCACAAAAAAAAAAAAAAAAAATGGTGGTTCTCTGCCCCCTGACTCCACCTCCAGCTTGTCAATGTAATTACTAATATTTCAGTTTGTAGTTAAATCAGTATCAGTTTTATGTCATAACAACTACATAAATATTGGTCCTTGTTGTTTAAGGAGTATATTATGATTACACATGCATTTGTGTACATTTATTTTCCCTAAACAAGTGGGCTTTCGTGTAGAATGATTGAGTGGCAAGCCATCTTTTCTGATGGGAGATTCCCAATATTATCAGCATCCGTAATTCTTTCCCCTGTGGCCATTCTGTTTCTCAAAAGAAGGATTCTCCATTTTCCTGCTTGTTGTGTACAACCCTAACCATCAGTGGTCTAGGAGCTGGTTGGAAATAGAGGGGTGGTGTACTCACCTTTCAGAATGTAGACTTTTAATTAATTCTTCTATTCTAATTTCAGTGCAGCTATTTTCACCAGTGCCTGCTGGTTTAATCTCTTCAGAGGAGAAGCTCCTAGTTTTCTGGGTGGAGGAGGGATAGTCACCTGGCTGCATGGGGTGGGGGTAGAACTGTCAACTTTGGCTTCAGTCCTATATTCCACTCCTGCCTTCTAAGTCTTTCTGGGATCCTGAGAGCAGATCAGCTTGCTTCACATACAAGTATCCCTGTTTGCAGACATTTAAGACTCACCTTCCTCCATTTGCTAAGTGAGGTACCATTCCCCCAATTTTCTTTCTGTTTTCACATTATTTCATTTGGGATTACAGATATCTATCTGCTTTGGTGATGATTGGTGTTTGTGAGGAAATAACGTTACTTCTTCAGTGTCTTGGATGGCCATTTCAAGGCTCAAAATTTGAAGCTAAGAGAGACATCTGTCCAAGAAAAATTGTACTTTGTCCTTGATTTAATTAAACATTACTACTTACTCCACCATCTCCTCATACTCCACTGCCTCATAGGTTAGAACTGAAAGCTTAGAAGTCTTGCACATTAAAATACAAGTAGTTAACAACTGGTTCGTTTCTTGAGGTTTATGTGAGATGCTTGATGTAAAATTATTTCCCTCCAAAGAAAGGATTCCTCCATTAGGTGACATAGCCTTTTTTTTTTTTTACTGGAAAAGATTTGGATTTGCTAAGGGAATTTATCCCAAGGACCAAGCTGCTTCACATGGCATGAAGCAATTGCTCGCTTTTAGTTCACCTCATTCCTCATTTTGTTTTCACCTTGGTTCAAGTTTCATCTCGAAGAAAGCTTGCTCTGATTAATACCTGCAGTTCTCAGTATGCCAGCACATTTTTTGAAACTACCTCTAGCTTTTATGCATACATTAGCTTATAATTTATTCCTGTGAATTGTGCTCTGTGCCTCATCCTTCTTGCTAGATTACAGATTACACACAAGGGCATGGATTATCTCATTTTCAAGCTCAGATTAAGCACTCAATCTATATTTACTTCTTCTAATAAGAATTTACTTATATTTGAAATAGTCTAAATAAGTAAATAATGACTATGTCTATCCTTTCAAAATCACATACAATATAAAAGAATTTAGGAGCAGTTATATGAAATTTTTAATTTAGTATTCTTCCACGATTAGTATTTCCTATCACAATATGCACTATGCACTAAAATTCCAAAAGGCCCAAAAATATCCTTAAACTGCATTAGAAAAAAATGCATAAGAATATTTATCTGTTCTCAGGTACTTTCCCAGAAAAACAAGTCACTTTTGAAAAGTCACGAAGGAAACATAGATTTTACGATATAAGAATATAAAGCTTTTACATACAACAAAATCATATGTTTTTATGAGCATGCTCCTTGTAGCACTGTTTCTAGAAACAACCTTGCTCTGCAACCCAATATATGAAAACTTAACCCAGAAATGTATCAACAGATGATTAGTTACATTACTTTAAAAAAGAAATATCAAGATGCTATTCTGAAAATATGGCTATTTATTGGTGTTATATATTGACCTAAAAATATGACATATTGGTAAAAAAGGAAAATATTAAAAATCAGCATAAGGTAATTTTATTTTATAAAATAAAAAATATTTTGACATGTATTCCACATATTAATATTGATTATCTCTTGGTGTCCAGATTAGCAATATAAAATATTTTTTTTCCTTTTCTGTATTTTCTGAATTTTTACAATGGACATGTATTGTAATATTTAAAACAAAAAATAAAGTCACCTTGATTTTGAAAAAATTCTTAAGAAACAAAAAGAACTGGGAACAAATTTTTCGAAATTAAAAAAAGGGAACGTAAAAAATGAGACAAATGAATATTAGAAGCATTATATAATAAACTGCTATCCCCACTCTTCATCAAAATTCCAATTAAAAAAGTACAAGGGATATGAAAAATACTCACAGAGGAAGAAACATAAATGATCAATAAACATTTATAAAACATTCAATTTCCCTATTATTCAAAGAAATGCCTAATAAAACATTTACTGTATGCCTACACTACACTAGGTAGTGGAATTCATCCTTTACATTATGATCTCAATTAATCCTACAAGGTTAAGTGTTTATTCCCTTTTCTCTGGGAGGTAAATATGAGGTTTAATAATTCGCCTAAGGTCACCTAAATGGTGATTACCCAAGCCCAGACACAAACACTGGTCTGTCCAACTCTAAAGGGGTTGTCCCACCCACTGTGCAACATGGCCCCTCACTCCTTTTTTGAAAAACCTCTCACTTCTTTTGTCACAAACTGCTATGTACACATATATACTGAGCAGAATTTAGTGCAGTACTTGAGCAAAGTCATACACATTAACAGCCTTAACAGGGTTCACAGTCTTTGGACCAGCAATCCCCTTTTAGACATCTCAACTAAGAAAATCATGAAAAAATTCAGATTTATGTATAAAATTATTATTATATTATTCATTACATTTTAAAAGAGTTTAAAATTCTGATGAATTATTATTCATACAAATGATTCAACTAAAATTATGTTTTCTGAGTATTTACTGATGTAGAAAAGTGTTCATCAGATAATATTAAGTAAAAAAAGCAGGGTGTAAAACTGTATATATACACACACACATATGTATATCACTCACAATATAAGTGCATGGTAACATACACATTTACCTACACATGGAAAATGACTGAAAGTAAACATGTCAAAAGTTAACCATAGTTAGCTGGATGGTAATGTTACAGGAAATTTTTTTCCTTAATTTTTCTTTGCATTTATAACCAAATGCCCTATATTGAGGATATCTTATATACAGAATTTCAAAAATATAAATGTTAATTGTAAAGTACATATTACTATCAAGTATTTTATTGCTACAGTACTTTTCTGCTTTGCATATTTTATGTGTATGCTTTTCTTTGTTTATAATAGTAATTTGCCTACCAACTTCCAATGTTCAATAAAAATTTGGTATATGTACATGGACATCATCTTTTATCTGTCTAGAGTCCATGATATATTGAAAGAACTAGCAGTTTACAAAGTTCAAAAAGTAAACTTACGAGCTTCTATGTTAGCTTGAGATTACATTTGTGGCATGATTATCCTAGTGTCATATAAAAAGAAAATTGATTCTAATCCATTTTCATAGAAAATTTAGGTAATTTCTGCCTTTACAGAAGCATGAACTTCTCACTGCATTTTTATATACCAGTTATACTGTGTAATTACATTTCCATGAAGTATAATATTTTACTACGATAATTAGGATTACAGTGATAATTGCTTTTTAAAGAAAAACATGACCCCTTAATTTTTTACTCTTTTAGAGTCTCATTCAACTTTTGGTAATAATTAGCAGAGGACAATATCAGTTTCTTCTTGTAGAATATAATTTTTGTAGCATCCCAAACTAACATCATCTGAACATGCCAGGGAAAAAAAATAGTTCAACCGGGTATGTGTTCTTTACTTCAATTAAACTCACACAGTTGGATACCTACTGTTGCCAAAACAGTAATATAATTTATACATTATAGTCCACATAGTAAAACTACACTAAAAGTCATTTAACAATATTTATAACACCATAAAATACAGTGTTAAAATATATGAACTGCAATATGTACCAAAATTATAAAATTTGTTTCTCATCATCAGTGATTAAAGCCAGGATTATTGCTCTAGCCTCAATACCCACAACCCTGGTGACAGATTAGAATTCAAATCTTAATGATCAATTTACAATTAACAAGATAGAAGCAAAACAAATTAAACCAACCATTATATATAACGAGACCCAATGGACTCCCATTGTCCCTCTTAATTACAAAACGCAAATCACAAATATACAATGGGTAGTGTTAGACATCAATCCACGAACCTAGCAACCCAGACAGTGACAATGATAGAAAACAAAGAGAAGCAAAACCATGCAGACCCCAGTTCTATGCTCTATATCCTTTTCTTTTCACTGGGGCAGAAGTGTTGAGAGGTGAAAACCTAGCACATGCTGGATCTCCATTCTGCAGCTGGCAGAGGCTCCCTTCCTAGCCGGTGCCCAACCTCTCTGAGCTCTTCCCAGGCCACGTTTTAGATTGCACTGCAAACTGCACTGCAAACATTTTACTGCTGATTCATCTAAGTGCCTGGGGACAGGGAACACCTCCTTCACTTTGATAAAGAAAAATCACAGTTGCACCAAAGATATTTAAATATCTCCATTTACCAACTTCAGAAACAACCCTACCACTGTAATAAGCTCTCAGAGTCCTGGGAAATAAAGACAAAAGGGAGCTGAAGTTTATGTGAGTTTCATCTAAAATCAGCCAGAATGTCTGCCTAGTGCCAATTAAAAGCAAAATGGAATTACTTGTCTGATGCTCAAAAACAAGCTATATAAAATGCATGGAATTGGCAGTTCACTTTTAGTTTTAAAATGGGATGTGCCATTCACAAACCCTGGGGTTACAGACACCACCCGAGCAGTGTGGAAGGCATACTGTGCAGGAAGTACTGGCTTTTCACTGTGGAGGGCTTGCAGACAGCAGAAGCAATAGGCACAGCCATAATGCGACTTACATCTACTTGGGGAGAAACACATACAACAGGACGTACACACGGAGGAGCCATTTCTAAACACTTTCATAAAGCAGCCTAGCATGAGGATGGGATAGAGAGTAAGAGTGTCTGGGATTGGTGCTCCCAGATTGTCAGCTTTCCCAGTGATTCTTCAGGGGCTCTAGTCAGAGGACTAGATCTGTGAGTTAAAAAAAAAAAAAAAAAAAAAAAATTTTAAAAAAAAAAAAGCATATTTTAAATGGTATGAATCCATTTATTTAGTATGGGATTTTGAATAACATGAAACTCTTAGACCAAAAAAAAAATGTTTAAATTGTTAGTCAACATGAAATAAATACACTTACTTTCAGGAAAAATTTTACTGCAGTACTCTGAGGAAAACCTGGATTAAAATTACCATATGGCCTAAATAATTATTTTGGAGACTGTGCTTTCACAATGACAACAGTTTAGAAAGCTCAGAAAACTTCAGGATTTCCTCACTTCAAAGCACAGGGGGAATTATTTATCCTAAAAGTTTAGTAGAGGGTATGTAGAGGCTCACTCCTGGAGGGCTTTTACAAGACTTAATAAATGTATAGCTTTACTTTAAAAGAAACACTCTGAGCCCTTCAAGTTTTATAGGTGTTTTCAAAGCAAAGGTAATATCAAAATGGAGTGTCTTTCATGTAGGAAGCCAGAGTGAAATGAGAAATTAAGAGTAAACAAACGAACAACCCCCCCACCACCAAATCACAATTTATCCTATTTATAATGCTAATTTCTTGTGAGACACACAAAATGTACATTTTGTAAATTTTAGGGGCACTTAAAAGTTTTAACAGTAATAAGTTACAACTTATCTAGTCTTTATTATTTGCTAGGTTTTAGTTTTGGATCCACTTATAAAGTTACAGTAGATGCCTATTTTAACTCTTCAGACTTACAAGACGAGGTACTAGAGCAGGAGCTGAAACACAACCAAATCCACATTTTCCTGATCCTGCATTGCCTTCAGAAAGGTTTTCCACTGTGGTATAGACTTTATGTCTGTCAGAGAATTATGGCACTCAGACTCTGGCCAAGACATTAGTAGCTAGGTGAAGTGATATCCTAATTGCCAGTCAAGACCCTTAAAATGATACCATCAATGACAGCAATAGCACCTACTGTATACTTCTATGAGTCAAGCATGGTGTTAGGTGCTATGTATATGTGTGTACCTATATACATCTCTCTAAATTACTAATTCCCACCATAAACCTGTAACATAGTTTTTAAAAGGTTTTTACAGATGGAGAAGCTGAGGTTTGGAGAAATTAAGTGATGTATGCAAGGTTATGAAGCTAAGTGTCAGAGCAAGATTCAAACCTTGTTCCTTCTGAATTCCAAAGTGTTTTTTACTGCACGCTGCCTGTCATCAACAAAGGAATAGTCTGGAACCAGAGTCAGATCAGGATATAGGGGGTAGTAGCACCATGCTCATTTGTTTCATTCATTCATTCAGTAAATATGTATCAGGTGCCAGCTGTGTATCAGACATAAAGGAACACATTCAATTTACAAAGTAGCAGTCAGGAGCTAGAATCAGAAGTGAGAGGAGTTGAAGAGAAGAGAGGCTGAGGTTCAAGTTCACTAGACTAGTACAGGGTAAATTGATAGACCTAGAGCAGGGGAAAGAAGGCCTGAGGGCACATGGCACAGGTTAACCCAGGCTCACAGGTTAACCCTCACATGCCAAGTATGCTTACTTCTCCATGGAAATATAAAGATTAATTTTTCTTTCCTAAACTTTCCCATTGTAACTACTTTGGCCTGGATTTTCTTTAGTAGTAGATATAAAATAATTATACTTATTGTAAGAAAGATCATAGGCTTTGGAACCAGAAATGTCTAAGTTAGAATTCTAGTGCTCCTACTTACTAGCTATTTAAACACTCTGAGTATTGGTTTCCTCCTCTGTAAAAGAAGATAACAATTCATGTCTCAAGCTGTTGTGAGAATTAAATAATATATAGCAAGCATATAGCTTCTCTTTCTCTTTTATACACTTCCATTTCCTCAATTATGTCTCCTTAGACAGCAAGATAATTAATCAATAATCAACCCCAAAGCAATCTTAAGATAACACAGTCTTTTAAGACCCAATTCAAAATAATTTTTGCTTAAGTTATTAATCTAGTTTGTTTATATCTATGTGAGGTAAATCAAATATTTCTAGTTAGGAATACCTCCTGTTGATATATTATGAGGGTCTCTTCCACGGCAAAATTATTTGGGTTTCCTTGTCAAATTTCCTGAAAATACTGGGTATTTTGGTACCCTAAGCCTTTTCCCATCCCAAACAAGATACTTAATTAGTATTCGCTAAGAAGGTACATGTTCAGAGCACATTCTGGGTGGTTATAGGAGCTTCTGCCTTCCTGTGAGCTGAAAGAATTGGATTCATAAGCCCCCTGATTTTCAAAAAAATTCAGGGATGGGGATTCCATAAGGTAAGCCAGCTTATTGATGCAGGAACCCAAGATAGGGCTCAGAGTGATCAGACATGCTCTGACCCTCCTAGAAATTCTTTCTTAATAATAAACCTAAGTCAGTAGTTGGTTTGCTGAGCCCTATTGCTTGTTCTTTGATGATCTAAGTGAGTTTCAGAAAAGTATGCAAGAGAAGATACACAGATTATTTTCCCATTAGGTTATACTGTAATGCGACATTTTATACCTAGCTAGTTAAATGAATGATTTCTTTTGAGTTCAAGTCAAAGTGACTCTGTTCAACATCATTCATTTACAAGAGGAAACCACAGTTCAAGCAGGTCAAATAAATTTGTCCAAGATTACACAGCTACTGTCAGAGCTAAGACGAGAACTCAGGCTTCTTAGAATTTAGAATATAAGTAATTCATTTATTGAGATCATATGATTAGAAAATGTACAGAAAAAAATTCATTAAGAACCCAATCAGTGGATTTATAAAAGAGCATGTACCTACAAAATCAATGATGGCTATTTTATTAAAATGAAACAATTTTAGGAGAAAGAAAAGATGGTTTTGGTTTATTTCAAAGTATCATCTACTTTTATTTTTATACATTCATATTTTATCCATTATCATTTGCCTTAAAGATAGCTTTTATGTGTTCATGGAGAACTATGATAATAGACTAAAATATGTTAGCTGTGTTAAAATATGACTTTAGAACTGCTTGATTTATCTGCATCCTTTATTAAAAGGATGCCATCTTGACCTTTGTGCTCTGAAATTTCATAGTTTTCAATTCTGAACATTAAAAAAGTCAAAGTATAGTATGGATACCTAATTATGAAAAAACATCAAGGTGTCTGTATGGATAATTAAGAAAATTCTCATAGAGAGAAAATGTTTTTTACAGGAAATATGTCAATACATATCTAATTTTGACATTAGACTATAAAATAGTGGAAATATTGTCTTTTAAGAAAAAAATTACAGTATTCATATAAACAGTGCTCTGAAAGTATTGTATCATATTACCCACCTGCTTTTCTGAGAGATTTGTTCCAGTTTCTTGGCTAATGTGCAGCACTCTTCCTTTAACTTTGTCAGAAATGAATTCTGGGAGGTCAGCAATGAATACTGTTCATTTTCTAGAAATAACAATAACCCCCCCCCAGCAACATAAGATGTTTATGGTGGTAGCTCTGCAGTGCTTCCACATGTATAGTGGTAAAAGTGCTAAGACAACCACACTTTTCCTATAAGACGCTAGATCACTTTTACAGTCCTAGGTCAAAGGAATGCTCATCTGGCAAGACACTAAATCTTGTGAGACATTTATTTCCCTAATAATTACACAACAGAAACATTTCTGATCATATCAGCTCTGTGTAATTTTTCACATGTTAATAAATTGTCAAATACCTCAAGTGGAGTCATAGATGCTTATATCTTTGTAATATGCAATATATTTTTATTTTGATAATTCTACTATAAACAGTGTCAAATTTATCACAACCAGATAATTCAAAACTAAAATAATTGAGGAACTCTTTCTACACTGTAATTCATGCTTTATGTTTCATATCTGCTCACATATTTCACTACTCCCATCTTGCATATACTTCTCTAATCATAAAAGAAAAATACATAACTTTCCTTATTTTATTGGAAATAAATAATTTTCCCCATCTATTTAGTGTGAGCTTCAATGAAGATCTGATCAAAGAAACTGAAGAGAGTATGTATTTTTGTGCAAAACAAAGGGAAGTATTCTCATGGTGGTTCAGTTAATACTCTTATCTAGCACTCAGAGATACTGCCCAAGACTCCTTGATCACCGGCATCCTGATAGTAGTGGAGGCAAACAATAATTCATCCTGTAATCTTCTCCTTTTGTTTTTAGTGGAAAAACAACTACCAAGCCTGGAGAATTTTCATTTCTTCTGGCCAAACACTGTGAGAAGAAAATCTCTACTGAAAGTGATGGAGTGAATTATGTGGATCAATATGACATTTGCCTCTTTATTAGCAAACAGATTATTAAATGAATTTTACATTAGCAATTTTTCACTTACAGGATAAGCAACCATTTATTACCATGTCATCAAATATAGTATACATCAAATCACATGAAAATTATCTTTAGGTGAAAGGTTTAACAGGCCCTTTCTTTTAAGTTTTAGACAATGACTGACAAAAAAGCATATAGCATACAAAGCAAAATAAATCAAGGCACTAAAAATTAATCAACATTTTTCTGGAAGAAACAGGATCAATTAAACTTTTGTTTTAATAGTACAATCAGCTTGGTGTATGTGGTGTGGAATTATAATGACTGACACTGTCTTGTTTTGACTAACACTGTCTGTGAACACACAACTCAAAAGTGAAAGGAACTACATAATGCTCCGACTGAACAAATCAAACTGCCTATTTTCAAAGTGCATTTTACTTTCAAATTAAAGGTAAAGAGTTACTGGCCAACTCAGTCTGCAGAATAGTGCCAATGTGATGAAAGATGGCAATTTTTAGCCAAGCTGCCAGCTGTGGTCAATGCCTTGTATTAGTGAATTTTAACAGCAGTTGTGAGAACTTGAAGAATGCAAAGGATTAAACATCACTCTAGACTGGGTTGGGGGAGGTGGGGAAATCATACAAATGCTAAAAATGTTCGAAGCTGCAAAGATTAAATAAAGGAACATATCAATTTGGAGCCACTGAATTACATCCAGCTGCGACAGTGAATTAAGAACCGATTAATGGCTAAAGCTTTTCTCCAGTTTGGATGCTGAAGCAAACTCATTAGGCTTTTAGAGTAGCTATAATGTGTGTACTGTGGGAACTGTTCAATGCTATTCAGGAGGCTCTAACTGTAAGCTCAGAGCATTTCCCGCAGAGCTTCTGATGCTATTTTCTTTATATAACATGTGTGCCTGAAAACCCAGCCAAAAACAAGCCCTTTGTTTTTCTACTTTGTTGTGGTCTCTCTCAGCTTTACGTTTCTTGAACACAGGTAAATAAACTCATAATCCAGATGGTGCAACAGATGTGAGAGCAGCACTCTGAAATCAACAGACAGTGGGCAATACTTTCCATTTTCTCTTTTAAACGCTAACTAATATGTAATTCGGAATCTCCGGTGTAGTTAGCATCTGCTCCCTTCGGCCAGCCAAAGGTTACAGGTGTTCCTGATGTCATTTCACAGTAAGGCGTGGGCCTGGCTTGTGAGCAAGTGCCCAGGCTCTAATCTTTCCCTACCACCTACCAGTTTTGTCATGCTGGGCCTCCATTTGCTGTATCTTCTGTGTCAGCTCCTGCTCTCTTTGCTGGGCCTGAAGGGCTTGGGCCTTTGCATCGTTGCTAAAGCTCTGCTGAATGCTATCTTTTTCCAGCCTACAAGGCAGAGAGGAGACAGACAGAAATTTAAACTACAGATGCACTAATCCCCATCATTTCCCCTACAGACCACAGAGAGCTGATACGTAGTAAATTGTTAAGCATAAGTAGACAACAGTCTTTCTACAGACTCCCCCTTACTTTAGGCAGAAACTCCAAAGGACCTTTCATACAATGTTAAATACTTGCCATAAATCTAAATTGACTAAAGTAAGCAACTTTAAAAATCAAAAAATCATGACAACTGAATAATGCTATTTTGTAACTTTAAAACACAAACACCGTTCTCTATAATATTCTCAATGTTACGTACCGCCAATTAATCTTTTTTTTTTTTTTTTTTTGCGGTACGCGGTCCTCTCACTATTGTGGCTTCTCCCGTTGCGGAGCACAGGCTCCGGACCCGCAGGCTCAGCGGCCATGGCTCACAGGCCTAGCCGCTCTGTGGCACGTGGGATCTTCCCAGACCGGGGCACGAAAGGCAGACTCTCAACCACTGCGCCACCAGGGAAGCCCATCTTTTTTCTTTTGAATGGTCAATATTTCCTAAAGATCCTGAAGTTACAGGAAGAGCATGACTCAATATGCCCAAAACTTAAATTCTTGAAACTAAGTTTTGTAGATAACCTCTGCTTTTCCTCCCAAGCTTAAAACGGAATCTCAAATATAATGTAGGAGATTCTATCTGGAGGCAAGTAAATGATTCTGCAGTACCACATGCATGTTTTCATTAAATATTTTCACACATTAGGCCATGTAATGTGAATATAAATATGAAAATAAAAAACTTCTCCCAGCACTTCATAATAAGATCCCTTTTGGGTCACACTGAAAGAAACTGCAGGATGAGAAGCTTCTGTAGTCAAAGACGATGTATCTCACCCCACTGTGACTGGATATTGACCAGTGGATGGGTCAATATCCAATCACAGTGGCTCCTAAAGAGAGAAATTTCCTAAACAATTAGAACCTGAAGAATGCAAAGGACCTCATCACTGGCACCACTGTGGATAATGACAATGTGTGTGAGCACACACACATACACACAAACACACACACACTCACACATACACACATTAGGTTGGTTCTTTATTCTCTAAATATGGGTAAGTGATATAAAAGTTTCCTTCAATTAACTGGCTTAGTCATTTCTAACTCCTAATCTTCTTGTGGGCATTTCTCATCCATGCTGCTTTACTTTACTAATTGAGATATTTACTGTCTTGTCTTGCCAAACTAAAAATAAACAATTCCATAACACTATCACTACTAGTCTATGTACTGCTGTGGAACTTCAAATCACTGGCTTCTAATCATAAAGCAACATAAGGAAAGTCTGTATTGTAATAGGTCAATGAATGTGGTAATGTTGTAGTACAAAATTCCAGAATGAAAATACACCCACACCTCAATCAAATGGATCATCAGGGGGCCACGCTAAATGTGAAATAAGGTCCCTTCTGGTACTTCTAGTAACAACACCCCGTGGACTTGCTCCAAGGTCTTGCCTCACACTCAGTTCCAAACTGGTATACAGCAACACAAGGATGGTCCGTCGAGGCCACTTTTTGCCTCCCCAGCCGTACCACATATTTTCTGGCCATGGAAGGCTGCACATGTCTCAGCGTGTTTTTTTTTGTTTTTTTTTTTTGTTTATTTGTTTGTTTCTTTCTTTGCGGTACGCGGGCCTCTCACTGTTGTGGCCTCTCCCGTTGCGAAGCACGGGCTCCGGAGGCGCAGGCTCAGTGGCCATGGCTCACGGGCCCAGCCACTCCGCGGCATGTGGGATCTTCCCAGACCGGGACATGAACCCGTGTCCCCTGCATCAGCAGGTGGACTCTCAACCACTGCGCCACTAGGGAAGCCCGTTTCTGCATTTTGCTGGGATGTTTTTTTACCCCCGCCCACCTCACCCCTCTCTGCCTCCCACCACCCCGTCACCCCTGCTCAATGTATACTGCTCCTTTAGGACCTGGTCAAAATTCCCCTCTCTCCTAAATTAACTGTTCTTTCTACAGTGACATCAGTATATGTTGTGTATGCATGCATCCTACGAAGATAGCATTTATCACACTTTGGTTATTGGTTTACTTGTCTGTCCCTTTCTGCCATCTTTGTCTCTCTATACCATGAGTCCAGCTCAGTACATGGCACACAGGAAGCGGGCAGTGAATGTTTAATGAACGGATGTTCTTATATACTTGCCATAGGGGAAAGAAGGCTGCAGTCTTTAAGTGAAGCTGCAGCATCTGCTCAAGTCTTATATGAGGAGGCAAAAACTTTCCAGACGTGAAAAAAAAGAGAGAAGAGTGTATGGAAAAGAACGGCTCTAATGGTGTTGCCAGATGGAGATGCTGCCGCTGAAGGGGTTAGCTTGAAGAGAGCACTGCAGATTCTTTCACTGAGTAACCATCCCCGAGACAGAACCCTAGCTAGAGCAGGGGATATAGGTCGGGAGACCTAGGACTCTGAGATCCCCAGTAATCGGGTGACCAAAAAATGCATTGTTCAAAACCAATACCCATTTGAGAGTGAAAACGGGCATTATTAATAATTAATAATAAGTCATTATACCAAAACAAACAGTCATAACTGGGACTACCCTTTGTAAACTGGGGTTTATGGTTCACTTACACAAAGGGGTTGCCAGTCTCACCAGTAATTTTCAGAATGAGGAACCTAATTACTGATCTCCTAACTTTACTAGAGAAAAGAACTACTGTCTTACTGTAGTTCTCCTTATAAAACAATTTAAAAGAATGTTCTACCAACAAATGTTGTTACACATCAACTTTTGTTTCTTAAATCCTTGCCCAACTTTTACTCTGTTTAAGAAACTACACATTTCATTTTCAATTGCATAAAAACACGACATATTTTTGCTTTCCTACCTTCTTTATATACCCCTTTCCTTCTATGTTGCCCTCTCACCTTGCAGGTTCTTTCTGACTTAGCAGGTTTTTTAAAAAACCTTAACATTTTAGAACTGAGAAGGAATCTCAAATTTGTTTAATCAAATTCTCTCACATTACAGTTGGAAAAAGAAAAAAAAGGAGGGTCATAAAGAATTAGAAATCTGCTCAAAGGTTACTGTAAATGCTGTAAAGGCAGAGGTGGGATTTGCAATATTTTGATTTAGGAAACTTATTTTATAACACCCTACAGGTAATGCAATAATGGGTTGAAAGAATTAATAAAAATCACTCAGTTATCCAAGGAAGTGATCAGAGAAGAATCCAAACCAATTCATTTAATATTTAACATAACTTTGAAAGACGCTCTGTTAGGCACAGGTCAAACAAATATACATAAATATGGCGTAGTCATTGTCCCAATAGGGGATTCAAAATGGCCAAAATAGATGGTAAAAGGTGAAATATACCACAAGAAAGGTACTAGGGAATAAAACTACTAAAGCATAGAAAAATAAGTCAATTCCAGCTGGGTGTGAGAGCCTTGTAAAGGATAGCTGGGCCAGGCTTCCCCAAATGGTTTTCATTCAGTTCTTACTCAAAATATTGATGATCTCACTTAACCAAACTTATAGTTACCATACTTTACAAATTGGAATAAAAGCAATGGCAGTAAAGAAGAATTTCTCGGTTGTTATTAAAATAAGGCTGAAAGATGTATTCATAATAGCTAAAACCTGGAAACAACCTAAATATCCATTAACTGCTAAATAGATAAACAAATCGTGGTATAGCCTTACAATGGAATACTAGCAATAGTAGTAATAAAATAGTAATAAAAAGCCATTGTTACATATGACACCTAGGTAAATCTCAAAGACAGTATGCTTAAAGAAGCCAGGTACCAAAGACATATTTTATGATTTCATTTACATGAAATTCTAGAAAAGTAAACAATAGAGTGACTGGTCAGTGTTTCCAGGACCTGGAGGTAGGGAATGGGCATGAGGGAACTTTGGGGTTGATAGAAATGTTCTATATCATGGTTATGATGGTTCTGTAACTATGTACATTTGTCAAAACACATTTAATTGCAAACTCAAAATTGGTGATTTTTATTATATTTAAATTTACCTCAGTAGAGCTGACTTTAAAAAGGAGCAAACATATTAGAATAGGAACATCCACCTTTTTCTCCAAGTTATCCACATCACCTGTGGCAACACATGGGCATGTGGGCCATGTCGATGTTTACTTGATAACAATTGAGAGTTAAAAGGAGGGAACAAGTACTGGATAGGCCTCAAACACAGACTAAGCACACATTGAGGTTTAGTCTCTCCTTTTTTCCGATTATAATTCTGGTTGATTATATTTTCTAAAATGTCATTTACCATCCCATTTAAAAAATGGGATTGAAGAATTAACTATACATTTCTAATGCTCAACTTTTCCATATCATTTATTATTTTAAATCTTGCTATTTAGAAAAATACATGTCATAGAGCAAAGATGATTAATTAGATTTTTTTTAAGTACAGTTAAAATTTTACTACTACATTAAAGGACTAAAAGTTTCTGATGATCCTAAAATTCACCAGTGAGTGCGGCACGGAAATGATGAAAGCCTCAAGTCTAACCTGAGGACAAGGACGTGGTGTTGCCAGTGATTTGAGGCACCAATCCTGTCCGCCATGTTTCTATTCACCTTTTTACTAGTGACTGAAGTGCTAGTATTAGACATACAACCCTTTTGGTTAAAAGGTGTTTCCTTTTTAAAGTAAAATATAGAGAGCTTTGTGACAGTAGCATATTGGTGTAACAAAATGTATGAGACCATTTATAACATACTTACTAGCTGAGAGCCATTCTTGATGGAATTACAGAGAGAAGCAGCAGGGAGGTGTGGGGTGCTATTGTGAGTTAAGAAACATGATGTTGGGCTTCCCTGGTGGCGCAGTGGTTGAGAGTCCGCCTGCCGATGCAGGGGACACGGGTTCGTGCCCCGGTCCGGGGCCCGTGAGCCATGGCTGCTGAGCCTGCGTGTCCGGAGCCTGTGCTCCGCAACAGGAAAGGCCACAACAGTGAGAGGCCCAGGTACCGCAAAAAAAAACAAAAAAACAAAAAACCATGATGTCCACTTGTCCCCATAATAGTGATATTATCTTTGATCACTTGGTTGATGTTACTGGTGTGCTGGAAAATGTTTAATAATTGATTTGGGGAGGTATCCCTCATTTGCAGTGTTTACAGTTTTCATTGTAAATACTTCTACCAGGTCCTATTTTAATTATATGATATTATCTATTATTCTTGTGCACTTCTTGGCTTCCTATTCCTAAGATGTTCCAGTTTCATCTTGTACTGTCCTTTACCAGTCTTGGAATCAGCATTTGCTCAAGGAGCTCTTGTGCCTTTTGGTGGAGAATGGTATTTAGAAATCAAGATCTGTCACTAGGTGGTACTCATTGTTACTGACAAGTCTTGGCTTCTAGGTCACCTTAGTAGACAGAGCCAGTATATGAATATACATATGAATATATAAATATAAATATGAATATTTGTCTATACATCTTTATGTGAATGTATACATACACATTCTAATTGATGTCTCTAATTCCAATCCAATAACATCAATAGAACCTAGTCTTCCCTTTTCCCTAAGTGTAACATTATTCCTCAACAGTGAGAAACTTGGAATCCATTCTATAACATACTCATTTTCTCAAACTTGGTATACACAGAAGTGCTTTCTAAGTTGCTAATCTACTATGGAAATCAAATCTATGAGTAACTAGAATTAAATATTTCCTTATAGCTTTTAGTTTTGCTTTTTTAAAAATTGAACTATAGTTGATTTACAATATTGTGTTAGTTCAGGTGTACAGTCAAGTGATTCAGATTCTTTTCCATTATAGGTTATTACAAGATATTGAATATAGTTCCCTGTGCTATACAGTAAATCCTTGTTTTCATCTATTTTATATGTAGCAGTGTCTATTAATGCTTTTTTTTAAAGCATACACACCATTTTTCACTTGATTCTCTTTGTGTTCTGGGAAAACCACATCTTAAGAAGCAATGGAGGGACTTCCTCGGTGGCACAGTGGTTATGAATCTGCCTGCCAATGCAGGGGACATGGGTTCGATCCCTGGTCCGGGAAGATCCCACATGCCACAGAGCAACTAAGCCTGTGCGCCACAACTACTGAGCCCGTGCGCCACAACTACTGAAGCTCGTGCACCACAACTACTGAGCCCACGTGCTGCAACTACTGAAGCCCGCATGCCTAGAGCCTGTGCTCCGCAACAAGAGAAGCCGTTGCAATGAGAAGCCTGCGCACCGCAACGAAGAGTAGCCCTCGCTTGCCTCAACTAGAGAAAGCCCCCACAAAGCAACAAAGACCCAATGCAGCCAAAATAATAATAATAATAAATTAAACAATAAAAATAGAAAAAGAGGCAATGGGGTACAGTAGAAAACTCACAGAGATAGAGGATCCAAGTATAGTATCTACCTCCTGATTACCTATGTGATCATGAAAAAGTAACTTAATTCTTTTAATCCAGGGGTTCTTCCTGAAAATAGGGCAGGAAAAAAGCCTACTTTAAGGGTTAATAATTTTAGTAATCTATTATTTACTAACGTTTAGCATAAGCTAAGCTCTTTACATGTATTCTTTTATTTAATCTCAAACAACCCTAAGACGTAGGTTCTCTTATTATCCTCACTTTATAAATGAGGAAACTGAGGTCTAGAGAGGGCGTACAATTTGTTCAAAGTCTCCCAGTTATTAAGGGACATAGCCAGGAAATTCAGGCGTACCTGAATCTAAAGTCCATAGTATGAATCTCTATGCTTCAATATCTTACTCTGTCAGGGATGCAGAGAAATGAGATAAAGGATGACAAGAGTCTTATTTCAATTATCCGTGTGTGTGTGTGTGTGTCATTTACTACCCATATTATCCATCTTGATAGCCAATCCCAAGCTAGTCCTCGTTCTCCTTTCCCATTTGTCCCATATGTTATTGGAACACTTCCTCCTACAATGACACCATCAATTAGTTGTATCCTCCTTAAAGAAATATATTGACTTTTGCAAAAACATTAAAAGGCACATAAATACATTTCCTGCCTCAAGCTTATCACAGACTCCCAGGAAAGATAAGACGTGCACATCTTAATTGGAATGTAAGTGCCTGAAGAATAGAGACCTTTGTTTTGCTCACTAATTTATTCCAAGAGCCTGGAATGGTGCATGGAATACAGTTGTGCAGTCAACAAATATTTGATGAACGAATGAACGAGTGAATCAATGAATGAACAACTGTTAAGGGACAGAAAATACTAAGTATCCTTACAGGTTTAAGGATCCTCCTACCTACTGATTAGAAGGAGAATGGGATAAAATAATCTCTATTTTGGCCAATAATTTAATTTAGTTTTATTATTGTTATTGATAATAACAACAAAATAAAAACAAAGTAAAATTAGTAGAGAGAATGGTATCTTCCATGTTTGAGAAGAACCAAAATCCTGTACCTGTTTAATATTAACAAGGACTATGTTCTCATATTTGAGCAAATGTAGAAATACAGGGATGAAACAAATAGGGAAAGGAAAATACAAGACGGCTAGGATTCAGTAATCCCTACTTCCTCAAGTATGCAAAAAACTTCATGGCATTATACATATTTCCTAGAGGAAATTATTTCTATTTTCTTCCCTGCAAAGTATATCAGAATTTTAAGTACAATGTTGGAAGTTGAGTTATCAGATCAGAGTGTGAGTCACTTCTAGGAAAGGAAGCAGAAACGAAGGAGGTCAAGTTCTTCCAAAGGAATAAACACAAAAGAAAGGAAATAATTCACAGAAACTTTCCTAAAAATATTTTTCCCTCCAAAAATGTTCTCTTACAGTATCTCCAAAATAATTTGAAAATTCTAACCTTCAAGGCCAAGGATGTGTGCTAGACTCTATATTGCCAGCTTCTATTACACCTCCTGAATAACTCACATTTACTTAAGACAAAACCCACAGACTTTTACCATCTCATCATCTTCCAGTGTCTGTGCTTTCTATTTTACAAAGCACAGTCAGATGCACTGACCTCTTTATTCTTCTTTTTTTTTTTTCTCGGTATGCGGGCCTCTCACTGTTGTGGCCTCTCCCGTTGCGGAGCACAGGCTCCCGACGCGCAGGCTCAGCGGCCATGGCTCACGGGCCCAGCCGCTCCGCGGCATGTGGGATCTTCCCGGACCGGGGCATGAACCCATGTCCCCTGCATCGGCAGGCGGACTCTCAACCACTGCGCCACCAGGGAAGCCCTCTTTATTCTTCTTAATAGTTCTGTAAGGCATGGAGATGGAGCAGATATCCTTGTTTGACAGATGAAGTATCTCAAGCTCAGAGAATGAAGAGATTTGCTCAACACTGCACAGCTACTAGTAAGTTTGGTGTCCTTTGCATTCCATGGCATTGCCTTACATGAGGAGTTTAGTAAAATTCTATTGCTCATCCAATTCAACAAATACTTAAACACCAATTTGTGCCAGGCACAAAAGTGTGGGGATGCATCAGTATACAAGATACAGACCATGACCATCCCCTCGAAGAGTTCATGGTCTAGTGAAGAAAACATAGAAGAAAAAACAACTAAAATAGTAAGGTAAATAATAAAATGGAGCTAAATTCCTGCTATCATAGAGTGGATAGGACAGGAGCTGGGGAGTAGCTAGGCACAGTGAGGGAGGATTTCAGGAAGCTTAAAATATTAGAGGCTTAAAATGAGTAGTCATTAGCCATATAAAGAAAGAGAGGAATATCGTTACAAGTGAAGTGGACAACTGGTGCAAAGGCCCAGGGAAGAGAGAGAATCAGGTGCCTTTGGAAAACTGCAAACAGTTTTGGCACGAGTGGAGGGTGGAATATATGTGTTGTGGGGTAGAAGCGAGCAGTTGGTGGAGGGGAGACTGAAGAAAGATGAGACTGGAGATGTAGGCAGGAGCCAGAACATGAAGCTATTTTTAAGGACTTCATCCTCAGGGAAATAGGGAGCCAATGTAGGGTTTTAAGCAGGGGAGTGTTGTGATCACACTCGAGCTTTAGAAAGATCACTCTGGCTGCAGTGTGGGGAACAGATGGGGAAGGGACAACATTAGAAGCAGGGAGAGCACTTATTACTACAGCAATAGCAAGAGCAATTTTGGTAATTGTTTCTTAGATATAGTAGATATCATAGATCGATACTGAGACTGAATAGCCATCAAATGCACATTTCAGGATTTTCAGCCTTGAAATTTCTTAAGTAGCTCAGAGGGCTCTGATGCATTAAGTGCTTGTCTTGATCAAAGTTCCTGGGAGAATATTAGGCCCTCCTATATTCTATTTTACAATACCATGGGCCCAATTCTAACGACTAAAGAATAAGAACAAGCATGCTTTTGCATGAAATAAATTAGACCATGATTTTGCCATGCATCTTCATATTGTCAAAATATTCATATTTCCATCTCTGACTTTTCTGTGTAAACTAATCACATTGGTCCGCTCTTGCCTTTCCTCTCTGAAAAATATCAGTTTATCTACATATTCCCAATAATTAATTAATCCTTCTGATGAGTAACTTCAAATTAGACATCAGTGGGATCAATATGTATTATAATGGCATCTCTGTAACCTCTCAATGGATCTGCATCACTGTCAAATTGTAGGACAATTGACTGAAAGAGTTTATATTCTATTATTAAAATGTTTTGGAATTAATTTCTAGGATCCATTTTTAAATGGGGAACATGTTGATTACTTTGTGGCTATTAAATTTATTCAGAAATATGCTATAATAGCAAGAGTTACAATTATGAAATACATGTCATAATGTCTCATTTCTCAAGCATAACAGAGTAATGCTTCATTTATCTGGTATGTTGGGAGATGAGCCGTTCCACGAGAGAGAATTTTCCAGGTGTTAGACCCATACAAATCTGACCATTTGCAGTAGAAATATCTAAAATATATTACATCCCTGCTTCCTTAAGCAAATACACCAAATATAACAAACTCTTCAAAATCAAGGTTCATAATGCCTGCTTGCAGCTGCATTCCCTTTGCTAGGAAGCTCCTAGGAATCACTGCTCATTGTTGTTTCTTCAGGTATCTACCATAGTGACTGGAAACAGCAGACACTCGATACGATTTGTTGCATGGAAAGTCTCAGGTGCTATTCTAACAAAACAGAAAGCATACAGAAGCACTAATCTGCTTCTTATAATTTTTTTTTATTGATTGGTTTGCTATGATTTGCTGACATGTTTTTTGCTTTGTTATGTTTCCATTTTTTTTTAATATATAAAACTGATGCTTAGGATAGTTCCACTGATCCTACACAGAAAAGTGCAAGGGCTTTGTGATAGTTATTTGCTTCTTAAAAGTACTTTTAAATTTATATACCAGTTTATGGCTATGTGTCAAATGGCTGAATTTACCAGAAGTCTACGTCTGAGGAAGTAGGGAAGTTCTGTAAGAAAGACAGCAGGGTTTTCATTGTTCTAACGTGATGGCCTTTGGTCAACCACCCAGTATGTTTGTACAAAGAAATTAGGACTGTGATCTGCTGACTGACCTTGGCTTGATAACAAAAACACAGTTCATTTTTAAAGCTTGATTAAGATCTCTATAACCTCTCCATTGTTGCACAAACCTCTGGGGCTGAAAAATACTACGCTTATGAAAGAAAAAAACTGACCTGAGGCCAAGTTTTCAGATTCTTAACTCCAGTATAATTCTCACTCTTCTAAATAAGAAAATCATTGTTCTTGTCACAGTAATTAGGTCATTTTCCTCATCAAAACATTTTTCCTTTTAGTCATTTCATGATTTAACATTATTTCTATTTGGCTTGTTAACACTTGCTTGTAACTATTTTTATCTACATCCTTAACTGTTTCCTCTGCTTCAGGAACTTAAAGTGTTTGTTGGATTTTCTTCTTCCTCAAGCCATTTCTAAGCCATCATCCTCATCATTCTTATAGTTGCAGAACTGTCCTTTCTATTCCTGAGAAGCTGCTTTTACCTTTATTCTAAATCTATTTATATTCAAATTCATTTCTGGGAGGCAGCCTGTCTTGAGCCTACCCAAACCAGCAGAATTTGTGCCCTAAGAAAAGGAAAATGAGCAACTAAAATCCTAAAATATGTCTAAAAATAATGTCGCACTTTTGGCCTTTATCCCTTAGTACGTAAACTTCACTGCTAGCAGGGCTGGGTAGGTCATTCTTTGTATACAAGGAGGTAGGGATTAAGGGTGCATACTTTGGTGTCAGACAGACTGGGCATCAGAGTCTCCATACCTCCACTTACTAGCTGTGTACCCTAAGTGAGTTACTTACCCTATCACTGTGTTCTCGAATGTGAAATGCGGTTAGTGGTACCTCTCCTTATAAGACTAGCATGATATTGTATTAAAATACACTTAGTATAGTACTGACACATTGTAAGTGTTCAAAAATATCAATTAGTCCCATTATTATTATCATTATTATTTCTCAAAAGATGACTACTCAAAGTGTAACGATCAATATAATTACCTCAAAGACAAAACACCTTGAGGAAAGAATAAAAAATTTCCTCAGTTTACTGATAAAACCTACATAGGGGGAGGTGGTATAGCACAGTGGATGTGAGCTTGGGCTTTGGACACACACAGTCCAGATGTGAACCCTGGCTCCACTATGTACTAGTTGCATGACACCAGAGTGGAACTTCAGCCTAAGGCTTATTTTATCATTTAATAAAATGATATTATTAGAATATGTGAGATAGTCTACATAAAGCAACCAGCAATGTCCAGCCCAGATCATCATTTGAAAGGTGGCTAAATTCAACTAATGGACTGGCATCTAATTATTTGTCAAATTTACTTTCCATAGCTCTTAACATGTAAAGGTAAAGACGGGACAGTAAGATATGGAAGAACTTATTGTAATTTGCTGCTGGTACAGTAAACTCTTCAGCTGCTTTCTCTATCCTCCTCCTCCCCTCAAAGTGACAGTTCCTCAGAAAAAAATTAACCAAAGTTAGTCCTGGCTACCAGCTTTAAATTAAAAAGCTGACATGATTTTCTTATTTGTACAGAATGATTCCAATTATTGTAGAAATCGACTTTAGGGTTTATGACTCCATCTACAGTGGGCATTGTGGGAAAGCCAGGAAAACTGAGGAACAAAAGGTCTAGGGCTACAGTGGTGTGTACGGCAGCCATTGGCCACATGTGGCTACTGAGTACTTGAAATGCGGCTAGTTTGAAGAGAGACATGCCTCAAGTCTGGACTGCTGTGAAGAATTAGAAAAAAAAGTAAAATATATCTAATTAATTTGTATCGATTACATGTTGAAAAGGTACTATTTTCTATATATTGGGTTAAGTATACTATGTTGTTAAAAATTAATTTCACTTGTTTCTTTTTAAATATGGTTATCTGGAAATTTTAAATTGAATATGTGGTTTGCCTTTCGTGGCTCCCATATTTCTACTGGACAGTGCTGATTTGAGCATAACTCCTTTTCTCCCTCCCTAAAGCAGAGCATCATTTTTAATCTTGATGTTCTATAAATCAAAATAACCATGTTGCCAAACACTGCTAACTCTAAATGGCTCACAAAGATACAAAATCTCATAATTCTTATAAAAAAGCCAAAACTATTAAAATAACATTTTCTTATCTTGATAAATTTCTCATTTGCATCAGCTAGTCACCATTACTTGAAAAGGAGAAACAAAGAAGAATTCTAATAGAAAACTAAGAAAAGCTAAAGCTGAAGTAGTCACCATATTATACAAATGTAAGCAATACAAGCTTTTTTTTTTTTTTGTAAATCAGATTTGGTTTGAAGCAACTCCCAAAATACATATTCATATTTAAAATTAAATTATAAAGCATATTAAAAAATTATTTCACACAGCCAAGCTGGCAAATTATAGAAAAATGTCCAGTTATATACATGGATTGTAGGCTCCTAATAAGTTAATGTGCATATAGTTGGAAAATATTGATCATTTAATAGTCTCTCTATAATTGTTAAATGGGAAATAGCAGATTCTCTACGATCTGCCCTCCCACAGATTTCTTTCCTGAATCTTCAGCAATCATCCTCATATCATTCATTCTTTGTTTCTAGTAAGAAACTTACAGTTTCAAAGTCTATCGAGAGTATTAGTTAGTCAATCAATCTGTCAACCAGTTTTTAATAAATTATCCTACTGCCTGGTGAGTTAATCTGTTGCCTTGGTAGTTTTTACTTATTGCAAAACATTATCTCCATTTCATGAAATACAAATAAGCTGCTGAATGGTTTCAAACCTCTAGAAACATTGGTGGAATTTATTTGTTGAGAGAAATGTAATTCAAGGATCTGGAAAGGAGAATGAGTGGGAAAGCCAGGACCACACATAGTAAGCCCTCATGAGAATCACAATTCCACTCATCATTATCATTACAAAGTCGTTCTTTATAGAAAATCTCACTTGAAATATTTATAAATTATGGGCACCTCCAAGTGTATTTATAGAAACATTAACACATTATGAGTGCTAAACTTCTTAATTTCTAGAGCTTACTGCCCATGAGTTGCTGCATTTCTTCAGAATACAGTAAAGGATACACACAGAAGGGAGGAATATCAGTATGCCATGAATGGAAGGAGAATGAAATCTACTGCAGAGTTTGACTTAGGGTCCCATACTTTAAATTTGTGCCAGTAATCCTTAGCAGAAGATTGTTTAAAATAATTTATACCCAAAAGTACCCATAATGTTTTATTCTATAAAATCTTATTCTAAGAATCAAGCTTTGAAAGGTACATAAATTTAATTAGCTGACTGGCATCAAGTTATCTAATTGTCAAATTTATTTTCCAGAACTGTTAACATATAAAGGCAAAGTTGGAACAGCGGATATGGAAGAACTTGCTGTAATGTCACTCTGGCACAGCGAATTGTTCAAGTAACGGTCAAAGATGTTCCCCCTCTCTCACTTCCATTTCAGAGCACTGATTACACCTAAAGTGAAAGTTACTTACCTCCCTGCTCTCTTTGTGAATGAAAGTGAAGTGGGAGGTGGGGGCAGAGACTGAAGTTCCGGAGGCACAGATGAGATAAGAAAACAACCAATTTAAATAATTTAATTTTGTGTATTCCCCAAAACCTGATTCCTGGGAGATATGTGAAGATTTAACAGAAAAGTTTCCCTAAGTCATATAAATTTGACTGAAATACTGAAAACTAAATTTCTTTCTAAAGAAAGTCATACTGTGTGTTAGCATATTAAAATCTCTGAGAAGCCCTACTGTCAAGAACCCTATTTAATTCGACTTTCCAAAAGGAATATTTTCACACCACCCACCACCATCAGAGGCAGATAGTACAATGGATAAAACCTTATTCTGGAGCCTAACTGCCTAGGCTTGAATCCCAACTCCACCACTTGGTGGTGCTGTGACCTTGGCCAAGGTATTAATCTGCAGACACCTCGGTTTTCTTATCTGTAAAATGGGGCTCATGGCAGCATCCACCTGGAAGGGTTGCATGGAGATTGAGTTCATGTGAGTAATGTGTTCATCATGGAGTAAGCAGTGTGTCCAGGGAGCTACCTTTACCACTACCCCCAGGAGGAGTGTTCCAAGAAGCAGTAATTTTTGTTTGTAAGCTAAACCTCTTTGCTTTTTTGTTTCAAGAACCAATAACCATGTGCCCGAGTCCAAAAACAAAATTGTTTTCCCTTTCAGCAACAGGTTGTGTGAAATTTCTACAGAAAGATTTTAATGTGTTTATTCAGATTAGTCATATTATCAATGAATACAAAGTAGTAGTATGTGGAATGCAGGGAAAAGCACTAGACCAGGAGCAAGGAGATGGAGATTCTAGGTTAACTTCCACTAAATGACTGTTGACCTTGGGCACGTCACTGAACTTCTCTGCATCTCAGTTCTCACATATTATAATGAGTATTGGCCTACATGGGAGTTTCATTAATTCATTCATTTAAGATGATCTTCAGTTCAGGACAGTTTATAAATCTAAATACACTGTTTTCTGGATTTTACACACACACACACACACACACACACACACACACACAAAGTATGTAGTTACATAAACCTTGTCCACTAGGTTGTAGGATAACTATAAAGAAGAATCATGCTGTCTTCATTTAAAAATTTTAGTGCCTAGATGTTCCCTCTACAGCTGGAATAGAACACGCACTCAATAAATGTTGAATGAATGCCTCTTTAACTGCAATCAACCCTTATCCCTTCATTCAAAAACAATTCAAGACCCCTATGATGTAAGACACTAAGCTGGGTACAACTAAGTTTACATATTTCTGGAAAGCTATTAGTTTTACCTATAAAGAGCTTGCAATTTAATTTGCACTATGAGCATCAGATGATGACACTAATTGTTGCAGTTTCTGTTCACTACCTTTCAGTTTGAATCCCATAATTCAAGTGAGTTTCATGGTATTATTTTATACAGCAGCACCATGCTATTAACATTACTATAAAAAGGTGTTTAGTAACTATGATAGAAGAGATGGCAAAGTCAGTATATTACAGTGAAAGCAAGTATGTTCTAATCAATTTTATGTAAAATTTTAGATTAATAAGAGTATCTATTAGGTGAAAACTTCTTGACGGGTTGGGGGAAAAAAGCACATTTTAGAGCTGATTTTTAAAAATCAGGTTATCAATTTCCTTTTATTAGAAGACACAACAATTTTCCCTTCAAATGTATAGTTGTATGTAGCCTCATCCAGTCTTTAAAGTGACCAAAATTGTTGATCTCTACAAACAATATAAGCGTACATCTTCTATAACTGCTAATTAAATTTCAGTCCTTCTCTTTACAGACAAAAGCATGCCATGGATCATAGACATTTTCTCTAAAATCAGAATGTCCCAAAGCACCCTGCCCTAATCAAATGTAATCTATTTGATCTAGGCTGCTCTGAGATGGGGAATGTGAATGCAGTGCTCATTGAATTTACTCTGAGTATTTAATCTTTGTGAGGAGAATGCAGAAACTCTTGTGAATAAATTATTAGATCTTTAAAATCCCAAAATAATTGTGCATCTTCATTGTTTTTCCTAGTGATTGCTTTATAACAGTTCCTCCTCTATTGGCATCTTTTTATCAGTAATGTAACAGGAACTTTTCAAGGACAAGAGTGGAAGACAAGGGCCCACATAAACGGCATGCATGATGTGACCAGACAGATGATTAGCAAGATGTCTTTAGTTTGCAGAGAGAAGGTTTCATTTTCATAGGTCTAAGAAAATTTTTTTAAAAGTCCTCCTTCTTAGCCCCGCTGTAAACTGTTCCTATTGTAAATGATACCTAATTTGCAGGTGTCTGCCTAAAGGCAGGTCACTGAAAGTCAATGAAAATCAGGGCAATCTCAGCAACAGAAATTAACCTGAAGATCATGGCGGGTAAACATATATTTCAGAGAGCATTATTCCAACTGAAACAATCAAACCGGACTTCAAAAAATGAACAGAGACTTAAAACAACAAAAGCAACCAACGGCATCTATTTTAACATTGCAAATTTCTTAGATATTACAGATGTCACCCAACAGTGCGTGCATTTGCTTCCCATATGTGAACAAAACTGAGGCATCACCAGATAAATTTGAATGGAATGTTAATCTTCACTTTAAATTTTTTTTCTTTTCCTAGCTGACGACACAATTTTAGTATTATCATAACGGAGCTTCTGGCTGGAAAAAATTAAATTAATGGATGGATAAAAAAAGCTTAGAAACTTAAAAAAAATAAACAACTTTCAAATATCTATACTTGATGGTGTCAAGAGCCAAGATGAATGTATTTCAATTGCAACTTCCAAACTAAACTCACAAATTACTACCATTATGCTAAGTGTTAGCTACCCCACTGTGCAGTTTTGCTTTGTGAATTTTTACCTTCCTCTATGAACACTTTTAGCCACTGATCGCACAGCCTTTCAATGTTTTCTGCCTTTTCCTTTAAATAAACTGGCTCTGGCTCCTTCCATCTGGTTCCCCTTCCGTCAGCAACCCTGCACCTGTTCACACCTCCTCTCCTGTTGGATTCCACTGAACATTTCCTCCTCTGCCAGGGCTATTCTGGCACTCGCAACCTTTCTGTCATTCAATCCATCTGTCAGAAGTGAACTTTGTTTACCGCAAGCTTCTGCTTTCTTCTTCAAGAAGCAAAGCCCCTCAAGGTCATTGTCAAATGAACTGTCGGTATGGATTTAAATCCTCTACCGCTAACCAGCAGAAGATGAAGTTCTGCTGTGTAATGTAGTTGTGAAAATTACTTTTGGGTTCGGGAAGACAATAATTTGGAGTCAAAGTAGTAAGACATAGTGTTTTAATGATCATTTGTAAAACCAGACAGCTGATATGTATTCCCTTCATGTGTGTCTGCACTTCTTATTATATCAAGTATGAACTATATGTATAAGAAGCAAAATAAAAGTTTTAAAGTGAAATCAAAATATCATAAACAAGTTTACACTATGTAAAAATTGCTTCATACTATATAGCATTAACTTGAGGAATAAATATTTTCACTAATGAATTAGCCAAGGGAAAGAGTATTCCAATTAAGAAATTTTACACTGAAATGCTTAAAATGTACAAATATGTACCATTTCAATTATAAGCTATATATTAACACATAGCTCCACTACTGCTTTGAAAACCTTAACCCATGATATACAAATCAATTCATGTATATTTTAAATTCCATCATTTAAAAAATAAACAATTCTGCTTAAATAATACTCAGATATATGTTGCCAAACAAACACATCATCTATCTAAAGAAATGCAGTTGTATCAATAGGCCAGTTTTGTGAAAGAAATAAACTCATAGGAATTAGGTGAAAACGATACTCTCAATTAAATTTACTCTGTGTCATCTACAGCTATCAAGTACTTACCCTACCTTCATAAATTGAACATGAAATTACTTTATGTTGAATTATTCACCACTCTTTCAGACAACTATATTCTTTAGGAAAAAGGCAAAGCAATGACCTAACTCAAATTTCTTATAAGAAAAAGGAAGATCACTTTTTAGGAGAAAATATATTTTAAACAAAGCACTGTTACAAATGTAAAGCTAAAAGGCACTTTGTTCACAATGTTGCTTTTATAATTTGGAAGAATTACCCCAAGATTTAATCTTATTGCATGTGCTTTTATGAAGTAAAATTAATCAGGTCTGTAAACTTTTCTATATTATTTTTAGAAAAGATAATTAAATATTTTTTCACTGCCACATAATTGAAAGCAGGTTTTATTAATAAAAAGAGTCTAAAAACACGCAATTTAAAATTTGAATCTTAGGTTTGGACTGATTAAATGTAATTTATTTAAAAAGACTTTGTGAGAGAAATTTTTCAGATGCATTTTAAGAAAATTATTGTAATACTAAATATAAAAGGAAAAACCAAAACCAAAAAACGATAGCTTAAAATCCAAGTACAAAGACATTCTTTTTTAGCTCTAATTTCAATTTTATTACTAATCTCCAAAATACTCTATATCCTATAAATCACTCTTAGCTAATATATATAATATATGGATTTTGAACACAAAATATGAATTCTAAGAGGTGCTTTCCCTTTCATCTTCCTAAAACGTAATTTCTAAATAATTCCATTTTATGTGGAAAAAAATTCAAAAATAATATCTAATTTACCCAGCAAGTTTGTTAACACTGTTCCGGGTATTTTTTCCCTTTAGTGTAATCTGTGCTTTGACTGTAGTTTGGTTACCTGGATCCCTGCTTCTGAATAGCATGGAAAGAATACTGCTAATTTGATCACTTCTACGGTCTGATTTGCTATATAAAAGAAAGAAGTATTAGCAAAATGCTAGTTTAATAGAGGCTGCTTAAATTACCGTGAAGGAACTGTTCATTTTTAGCAAATTGCGTTTGAAAAACGCAGTAGTAGTCTTGTTTTGGAAATTTGTATAATAAGAACATAAATAAAAACCACTCAGTTTAACATCACTGATAGTCACACACAGATGCATGAATGTGCGTGCACACACACACACACACACACACACACACACACACACACACTTTTCCCCTCCATAAATACGTAAGAAAAAGAACAGGGAAATAATACTACGATTACTTTTACAAATGAGCTAATTTAAGGAATTCAAAGACTACTGTTAATGTTAATTTGCTTAATTTATAACATGCTTATTTTATCTTTTAAATAGAAAACACTAGGAAAAAGTTTTAGATAGTTTGCTACCAACACGGGAAACACAAATTTTACAGAAAAAAATAAAGAGGCATTGAAGCAATGTTGCCGGGTTGCACTAGAGAACAGGAAAGCCGTTTCTAAGGGCACTGCCAGGTAAAGACCAAGAGCTGATGTCATTCACATTCTTTAACATCAGTTTTCCTAAAACAGCATAGGGATGTAGGATGGAAGGTAAAATATTTAAACTCCTTAATAAAGAACTGACCTTAATTTATCTACATTCTGAATGAGACTAATAGTTCTGCTTTTCTAAGAACTGAAAATGATGAAAATACTATTATTTTCCTCTGGTTTATTGATTTTTCTGCCTATATATTCATGAAGTCTTTTAATACCAGAGGATATTCATTCTTCCACCCCCTTCCTCAATTACCTTAAGGCAAGACCTTCTTTCAGATGTGGAAATATTTGCAGGACTGCAGGACAAAGAACTGAGACATTTTCATAGAGTTGATCAAGGGGGAAAAACAGATTTGCAAGATTCTGTTAAAGAGTAAGAAGAGACTAAATGACAACTTTAAATCTGCCACAATCATTTACTAATGTGCTGCTATATCAAATAAGTCTAATTTTTTGACAGCACCGAATTAGATTTATTGCAGAAACTGCTGCATAAATAGCATATGGCTATGTTATACCACCTATTTCAAATCCTGGTAATGTTTCCCTTCCCCCTTCAAAATGAATAAATTGAGCCAAGCTACAAACCTTCTGCGAAAAAAGAAATATACTAGTTCAAAAACAGATGTAGGCGATCTGGATTTCTTTGTTAAAGTAATAGTTTTAGCATGAATGTCCCACTTCTATATTTAAAAAAACATGACTCCTTAATAAGTTATTAAATTTAGTAAGTCAGTTTTCTCTTCCATTTCTTTCAGAATGACTTAATTTGATTTTTGTTTTAAGGTTTTAGGTTCTGAATTATGCTTACATTTTGATGTTCAATCCACAGTTACACGGGGGAAAAAAGAAGGGCAAGTGGCTCTGAATCAAGCATGGCTTAAATCAGGTTATGAGACATTATTAAGCACAAATGCATGTATTGTATGATTGCTTTTGGTTTTCATTTGTGAAAGACGTGGTAGAAATCATATCAAAAAGTCTTCGCTAATTTTAACTATAGCTTTGATACTGCAAACTCTTTGATGCATAAAATATATAAAGTGATCGTTCCATGTGCCACACTATACACATTAGGACGGCAGAAACGTACAAACTGCAAAAATCAAAGTTCCATGAAAACTGGGATTGAAAACTCACACGACAATTCCGAGATGGACAATTCTTCCTTTCTCAGTCTCTACACTGATACCCACCCAACCCCCAACTGTGATGCAATTCAACTCGATTTTTCTTTTTGAACAAAAGTTTCAGTTCTTCCTTAGATGGGAAAGACATTGCAAGGTCTTATCTCAGACCAATGGGCACACCACTGCAAACATCATGGCACTCGGCTACCCCGCAGACTCCCTCTCTGTGGTCAGTCTTCCCAGCTGCCCTATCTGTTACTGTCTGATTAGTTCTGCTAAGGAGCCCCTCCCCTGCCAGCTTTCGGTGCCATCTGTTCTACACAAGATGGCTGCTGCCCAGCAACCTAACACTGCCCTCCTACCTGGCACCCGGCTACCATCCTTACCCCAAAGTGCTAACACAGGTTCTCACTGCTGGCAGAGTCAGGATTTCATTACTACTACTTTGACAAGTGCAGGGTTGTTTGTAATTTCTCTTTTATCCTGATTTTGATTGTACAACCACCTCCCACTGATTCAGTTTGCTTCAGTTTTGTTGCTCACAGATTTTACTCTCCACATTAATCTCCCTCTGGCATGTTACTGCATCTGTTCCCTTTTTTATTATTAATTTTCAAATTCCCACCATTTTTGACAAAAAGGAGGTAATCTACACTCTGTTTCTGCCCATTTCATTTTCTTTAATTTGGAAGATAAGTATGAAAGCATGCCAAAGAAGTTAATTCTCCGTTAACAGTTTATTTTCTGGCATCCCTAAGCCTTTGTATATGAAAAACAGATAGGAATAAATGTTGACTGAATCACAACAACATAGTCGGAACCATTCCTGAATTTAATGAAAAGCAAACATATGAAACAGCATTTTTAAAGTTTATTAGTTATATGAGTTGTCTCACGCTGTCATTCCTTCTTCCACTTTTAACAGATAATTCTTTGTGGAAATTAGTCTGAGTGCAGGATCTGAGTTTGGGTACATCTATAGTTCTGACATGGGCTCTATTTTCACTGTAGATTAATTTTATTATTCCTTAATATAATTATCATCTTTCTTCAACCCAAACATTGATGATTAATTCACTTGTGAATGATTGCGAATAAATGCCTTATTTCAGAAATAGGCTAAGAATAGAGAATTGCCATCAGTGCAACAAAGCAGAGCTTAAAGAGCCCCTAGGTTGTGGAGCTGCTTCCGTGAGATCTTGTTTAACAAACAGTTAATATCAGGAATGGCAAGATGGTTTTTCCTCTAAAGACAAAGAGGACTACTTAAGATTTAGAAAATAGGAAGTCATATATTTAACAATATACTCTCTTTGTGTCCCTAATTTGTCACCACCACCACCTTGCAAAAAAGGACTTGAGTAATTTGGTCACTGCCCTAACATTTTCTACATTGAGCAACACATTGTGACTGATAATTAATTTTACATGAATTCATATTAATAGCATAGGAGTCCCTGAATAGATGAGCAACATCTCAGATTTACAGAAACCTGAATGAATTTAAGTGATTTTCATACTCACATATATCCTCATAAAATCACAGTAAAGATCTGTAGGAAATAAAGTACAGTAGGAGATTTTTCCAAAGGCGACAGAAGATAACCATAAACAGACCTATGCCCAGCCAGGTGAACCACACTTCAGATCTGCTATTGGAAGATTAGAAAATCTTGAACATTGCTAAAACCCACTTTTAAGGCCCCATCTTGAACACTGCCTAAATCTATCTCTTGCATATATTCCAATAGTGACTTGTTACTTTATTTTATATAATTCTTTTGTGGGTACAGTTATATTTATAACTACTCCCTCAACACAGGGTGCATTCTTTTGGTAAATCCCTTGGCCAACAATAGGCTTCTTGGAGGTAGTCGCACATAGGTGTAAGAGGGATAAGTTACAAAGACACAGGGAGGTACCCTCCCTGCAGGAATTCCTTTGACACTCTCCCTGTGTACCACCCTCCCCATTGCTTGGTCAGGGCAGGAGATGCTCAGCCCTCCCACAGGTGACCTGCGCTTGCTGGGGAGAGGCCACACAGATCCAAGGTGAAGCAGTCTTTGCTCAGCTGGTCATCCGCTTTACAGGCTGCTTCCAAACATTTTCTGACCTTTCTTGTACCCACTCTGAGTTCCTGAATTCAGGGAACCGTCTCCTCTGCTTGTCCAATCTAATAAAATAGTAGCTTAAGAAAAGTTTGTTTACTTGAATTGGGCCCTGCTCCTCCATGAGACATGGCCCGAGACGGGCACTGAGGAGACTGGATATACTCCAAGCCTCCTCTTTTCTCAGTATCCTTAAAATGAGCTTTGATTCCAGGATTTACCAACCAATGAATCACTCTACGATCTACTTGTGGGTATCAGGGAGACATTAAATTACAAGAGAGTAATGCCTAATACTAAGTTGATGATCTTTTATACTTCTTTTACCTTAAATTAGTATTAGAGAGCAGAGCTTTCCTGCAGAAAATTATTCAGACTTAGGGCTACTAGGATAACAATTCTGCTCTTGCTTTTTTTTCTCCTATTTTCATTGAACTTGATGTTCATTGTTTTGAATCAGGCAAGTGGTGTGGACGATGCCTTCTCAGTTTCCTCTGGGCTTCTTCAGAAAATGAATTGGCAGCCACCACCACCATGCTCCAGGCTGTGGGCCTGTGCAGCAGGGAGAAGAGTACATCCCCAGCATGGATTTTCATTGCACACACATTCGGGCTTCACAGACTGAGAGAAGCAAGCCAGGGAACGCTAAGCAGAACCTTCAGAGACACATTCCCTGGCAGCCTCTGACTCTAACCTCCCCTGCCCCGGGCCACACTGAGACCAGGGTTCTTAGCCCATCAAACAGGTGGAGCAGAGTGGGCTTGGGCAACGTGGTGTCCACCAGAGCAAAATGAAATGCCTTGTCTTTCCTGGCTCTCTGACAGCCTGTTCCCTCTGATACTGGGTGGGGGAAGGAAAAGAGGACACAATTTAAAACAGTACCAAGGCTGTCTATTTCAAGACTTGAAGATGTTGGTTGCACATATATCCATTTAAAATTATTTTTGACACATTCTCTGCTTAATTTATTCATGAAAGGAGTATAAGAAAAAAATGAACTTAACTTTTAAATGGAAACTTAAGGCTAAAAATTCCTCAATAATTTGGAAAAAAAAGATACAGTTCACTATGGAATAGCAAGAATACATGTCAATGTTATACCATTCCCTTCAAATGAAGAGATATTGAAAGCTTGGTCTTTTGACCTGAGCTAGTTGTCACCTGAAGAAGAGTGCAGTTCCTTCTGAATTTTTCACTAACAACAAAGACGAAAGGCATGTTTATCCAGTATTTACAGAGATCTTGTCAAACAGCCTGCTGACGAACTTGGTGCTGGAGACACAGAAATGAAAAAGGCCTGCTTCCTGGCCCATGAACTGAGAATTTACAATCCCCAAAGTATTTCTATTTAGCTTTGAATTATGTTTTTATGCTTCTTTGTGAACATGAATCCAGATCACAGGTTCTAGAGTGTGATGGACCCAGTTCAAAGTCTGCCTCCTCCTTCCCCCTGTGTGACTCCTTGTCTCACCCTTCCAAGACTCGGCTTCCTTGGGCTTGTTGTTCTGACTGAGAAAGCAGGGTGTCTAAGCTTCTTGTGTAAAATATCTAATATTTTACAAAGCATTAGCTTTTTAAAATGCAAAAAAAAAGAATTATTAGAAATGTTTTTTAATTTAAAGATACAAAAAAAAAAAAAAAAGAGCACACTGACCATGTACTTGGATATCGTGGCAATTTAAAATGATAAAAACGTTTCCAAACACTCTCACCTTTGGATCTATCTTGCCACAGAGTAGTAACCTACAGCCCACCATGGACCACACTTACTATATAGCACTGTTATAGGAAAACAAGGCACAGTGCTTGGCACGTGCTAAACATTCACCTATGCATCCTTTATATCTCTCTTTTTATATTCTAAGAGTTCTTTAAATAAAACCACAAAGCATCCCTGTGGAGAACTGATCATGCCTCCTTGGATTTATGTTGACAATAGAGAATCTCTCTCAAACCAACATGACAGAGATGTACTCCTCTTTCTCTTTCCACTTCCAACCATCCCTTAGCCAAAGGAAAAAGCAGGGATTGTTAAAAAGACAACAGAAGGGACATCTGCTGTTTTATTTACTCAGGATCCTGACAACCTTCCCCTAGTAAGAGCACCTCCCCTTGCTTAGTACAACTCTCTTCCCTTACTCTTGAGGTTCTGCCAAGGCTGCCAGCCACAGCACCCAAAAGGGTGTGTGTGCACATGAGTCAGCTTTGAAATTTGAACTGAAGGTTCTGAATTGGAAGTGGAGGAGCCAGGATGTCACATTCTTACAGTTTGAAATCAAGGGCATCTCCTTTATGTTTAGTTCAGATTGAAGGATGTGGCTCCATGCTGTGGAAGAACCTGAAAGAATGAGCCAACATTCAGACAGAAGTCGAGCCCTGCGACTGACAGAAAATAACTGCACGATGGTGCCGCCTGGAGTCCCTGGTCCAAGAAAACCCGAGGCCCCAGTCGCACCTGGGTTTTACATGGTCTGGTTATCAAACTAATAATTCCCCCTTTGGGGGTTTCTATTACCTCAACCAAAGAGTCCTGACTCATACTGGTAATCTGAGAGGTCAAACCACTAAGAATGCACTTACCAATAGTTATTAGGTGGAAGCTAAAGGCTCTGGAATGGAAGCCTTAATCACCTCTCCCCAAGTAAAGCACCCATCATAATCGGATAACCTGGTGGCTTCTCTCTTATACTCCTCACTTTCAAAAAGATACGAACACTATAGCTCAAGTTGCTATCTCTCGAGGACATAAGGTCAAATTGTCCCATCTAGATCACAAAAGTAGGTCATAGCATAATACCTATCTTATGGACCTCCCTTAGATTCCTGCTCTAAGAAGTGCTTTGAAGTACATATCATTAAAAACGTTATTTATGTAAAAGGGGAAATACACATTTTAAAGGTAGCCCTGCTGATATAAGCTGGAGCCTAATATGTAATATCATAAAGTAATCTGCCCACATGTATGTAAATGGTAGTCTTGTGAGAGGGATTTAAATTCTATAGCTTTTTAAAGATGTTGGGACATGTCAAAAACAAATACGTGAAGGAATTTCCACTTTTTAATAAAAGCCTCTCTTTCCTCTTGGGTAAAAAAGGAGTGAAGTAAAGGAGAATGATAGTTGTATTACAATGTGTTAAATGACTAAGGCAAATGATGAGCCAAAGGACACTGTTTCTTAGGAAGAGCATAGCCAAGACTACAGTTCACTGACAGGTATTTATATCAGTGTATAAGGGAGCAGCTAACACTAATCTCTATTATAAATTTACGTTACAGATTTTCTTGGTTGTCTTGTAGAAACAATCGCATTAATCCATTTTCCTACTAATTCACATAGAACTACAGACTGATGGATAACTGTATAGGCTTTGCAAGCAAATTGCTGGGTTTCAAATACATACCAGCTGTGCGACCTTAGATGAATTGTTTTGCTTCTTTGTGCCTAGTTGCATCAACTGTAAAACAAGGAAATAATAGTCTGCATCTTACAGGGCTATTGGGAGGGATAAATGAAAAGCACTCAGCTCAGTTCCCAGAGCACAGTAGAGGTTCAGTAAATGATTGCCCCTTGCCTTTAGCTCCTACCTCTATTATTATTTTTTAAAAAGCTACTTCATGTGACATGGTACCAGGCAGACCCTAAGATGAATATATTCTTAACGTCAGAGACTGATACTTGTATGTATTTAACTTACTCTCATGTATGCATGTGTACCTCCCAAATGCCATTTTTCCCTCTGGAATTTACCATGAAACTTCCTTCATTTCCACTTTCCTATATCCAAATGCTACCAAGGATCGCTAAGAAATTACCTGTCCATCTGTCCCTGTAATACTTTATCTGGAATCTCCCTTCTAGATCTTATCATTTATCTTACCAACTCTTTGTGCATTTTTTTTCTTCCCCACTAGCCTATAAGCTTCTGAAGGGCAGCATATGAAGCTATTTTATATCTCCCATCATCCCTAGCACAGTGTCTTGTAACAGGAAACGTTCCATGTGGAGTGAGCAAATACATGAACAGATATCTTTAAATGTACTTCGAAGTTTGTTATTGAAAAGAAAGAAGTTGTTTGACTGCTACTAGCAAAGACATAACTGGGAAGAGAGTAGCCTTGCTTTTATTTTCATGTAGACTGGGCTATGTATGCTTAATGATCATGTTTATTAGGCACTGGTTTCAAACACTGTCAGAGGGGCCATCTTTTAATTACAGAGACCTCTAGTTTAAAATCTTGTGTGTGTGTGTGTGTGTGTGTGTGTGTGTGTGTGTGTGTGTGTGTCTGAGGTTTTCAAGTGAGCATATTTAGGGGAAAGGCATACTACACTTTACCAACCCTACTTGAATTGTTAGAATGGTTATCATTTGATTCGGCTATGCTTAAACAGGTATGTGCATACTACGTTAAAAATGAAAAAAAATTACAAAATCATAACATAGTATAATATGTACAAGAAAAATTCCCAACGAAAACTTTCAATCTTATCTCCATGTCTTATTTTTTACCCTGATATACCTGATAATACATATATATGTATATATTTGTTTATTTATATATCAATACTGGGCTTTAAACAAATAGTCGTAAACTTGCAATATATTAACCAGTCCTATAATAATGACTTATTGAGCTCCAACTCTTTGCAAAGGGCTGAGGTAGGTGCTCTAAAAAATATAATATTAATAAGGCCTCTCCTCCCACTTGAGGAATAATGCATTATAGAAGGGAAGACTAGCAGGTACACAAAAACTTCAGAGTATTAATTTATTTTTTTCAGATTTTCATTTTTCCTGTTTTGAGGAATTCATTCAGTAGTAGGAATTGCCTTCAGCTCTAAGTAGGAAGGATGATTCAGAGGGAAACGTGCTCCCTCTGGCATGGGTCATCAGGGAGGACTACAGTGGAAAAATCAGGATTTCAGGGAGACCTGGAAAAGAAGGTAAGATTACAATAGGGCTAGAGAAGCTCAAAGGGGTATTCTGGGTGCAGAGAACAGTAAAGGGGGAGAAAAGACCAAAAGTTGAAGGAGGGCTGCATCTGCTTAAATCACACGTTGGAAATCAGCATGTGAGAGGATGAAACTGGTAGCAATGAAATAAAACCAGAAGGTTGGGAGCCTGTCAGGCAACCTTAAATGCTGAGTGGTCTGGACCTTCTACAATAGCATGGCACCAAGGAAGGTTTTGAGAGCAGGTAACAGAGTCAAGACAGTGCTTATGGATATCCACTTAGCAGTGGTTGGCACAAGAGACTGGAAGGATGTTAGGAGAGAATTTTCATAACCCTTATGAGAAGCTGGCAGAGCCTAAATTATGATGAATGTAAATGGTGGGTAGGAAGGACATTTCTATGAAATCTCTTTGGGCTTCAAACTAAGGAAACATTTTAAACACAGGATACTCCAAGCAATTTAAATACCTAATATCCAGAAACAGGAATTTAATAATGCATTGTCTTAAATCATTGTTAGAATCATTGACTATCAGAGCTGGAAGGAAACTTGATGATCTAGTCTAACCTAGTTTTATAGGTAAGTTGTGTGGGTTCAAAGAATTAAGTAATTTGTCAAAAGTTGCAAAGGTAGTGAATGCCTGTGAGAAGATACTATAACTCAGTTTCCTTAACCCTAGGATACCTACCAACCGCCCCCCCACACCCTTAGTAAAGTGTGTGGTTTTAATTGTTACTTCACCAAAAGCTACTTTGAATCACTCTTTATTCTTTTCTTATACACTGAAGGTCCCATTTCAGTCTCCTTAGCTATTTTTCCACAGTACTTGAAAACATGGTCCTCTCTACATGCTTTCACCCACTCCTTCAGCTACAATATCTTTATGTAAAAGTATCCAGATCTAAACCTCTCGTCCTGATCTTTCTCCTCATGCTAGATCTACACTGGACATCTCCATCGGAGTTCCGAAATAAAACATATTCTTTCCTCTGCTACTCCTTTTACATTCCCTAGTTGAATTGATGGATCATCCAGTTAACACAGGCTAGAAACTTTGGAATCACCTTTAATTCTAGCCTCTCTTAGCACTACCTTAAATGCCTCTTGAAGATACTATTTCCTTTCCATTTTACTGGCTCAGTCACAGCTGAGGACTACTACTGTACTTATATTCTAATTGGAGTCTCTGCCAATCATCTCTTCCACAACCAATCTGTTTTCACAGTGCCTTTCAATTACCTTCTTTAAATACACATTGGATCCTATCATAGTTCAAGCTCTCTTGACTTCTTACTTGAGTTAAACAGCCTCTCAACTGAGGAACTGTAAATGTTTTCTATAAAGGGCCAGACAATAAATATTTTAGGCTTTGAGGACCACAGTCAATTCTGCCATGGCAGTGCTATACATAATACATAAAGGATAATCATGGTCGTGTCCAATAAAATTTTACTTATGCATGTATAATTTTTATGTGTCATAAAACATTGTTTTTCTTTTTTCCCCCCAACCCTTTAAAAATATAGAAAACATTGATAGCTCATGGACCATAAAAAAACAGATGATGTGCCAGATTTGGCCTATGGGCTGTAGCTGCCACCTCTGTCCTAACTGGCCTTCTTGTCTCCTATAACAACTCTCCAAGTTCACTCTCCACACGGCTGTCTGAGTCAGGATCCCAACCCAAAAAGTTGATCATGTTGGCAGCCCTGATTAAAGTACATCAAGAGTAACTCCAGAATATGGCCCACAAGACCCTTCCTCTGGTTCCTCTCCCCTTTCCAGGTTTACCTCTTGCCAAACACCTAATGTGACTGTAGAGTTTATATTCCCTCCCATCTTTATGTCTTTGCATATATTGTTCCCTCTACCTGGGGTATTCACCCCACCTTTCTCCACTCTGAGGACTCCTATTCATGAACTCAGAAAGCTTTCCCTATCACCTTCAGCGGCAATGTAGAATGAGCCAGTTCTCCTTTATATGTGCTCCTGTGGCAATCTTCACTTCTCTAATTACACTGTTATCACACTCTACTATAATTGCATATATAGATCTGGCTCCTTAGTAGAGTGTGAACAACCTAAGGGTAGGAACTGAGTTTTTTTTTCTCTCTATGTCCAGGGCCATCCAGTGTACTTAAAATATAGTAGGTGCTCAATAAATACTTGTTAAATAAGTGAATGTTATATTTACTAATTGTGTCCTTCAATAAATGAATTTCAATTTTCCATTTTTAAGTCCAATTAGACAATAAAGGGAAATTCCAAAAAAGTGACAGGTTATTTTTCTTTCAGATTGGCCTATGGATTTCTACCCCAGTTTTAATTGTCTTTGCCCTAGAAGATCTGAATCCTTATTGTATCATTACTTTATATCATCTTTTTCATATTTAATTTTAAACTTTGTTTAGAATATGCCACTCAAAATATTTAAATTAGACTAAATGAAGCACTACCTGTGTGGGATTTATTTATTTCAGCTGGTTTACACTGAAAAAGAAAGACATGAAGTTTCCCAGTCACACACTTGAGTATATGAATCAATAAAGAATGGTGAAGGGAAGCAAACTCTAAAAAACCCCAAACTATATATCAGAAATATTTAGCCCAACAACCAAGTCACATTTTCAGTGCAAAAGAGAGATATACACAGTTCCTTCCATTTTTTATTGTCATCTTTAAATTTATGAATGTGGATTTTATAAAACATCAATATAGACTAAGTGTAAAATGCTTACAAAAGAGTACTACTTTTAGAAAATAGGCAATTAAGTTTTATTTTCTATAAGACTAAGTTAAATTTTGGTAGACTTGTTGTAAATAAAGCTCAATAGAAAAAGCTTTCTATGGAACCAAGCAAAACCGTTTTTCTTAAGAACAAAGGAATTAGTTACCACCAGTCCATTTTCAGCAGTTGCTGCATCTTAATATGCTTTACTTGCAAGAAATGGATCTTGTCAGACAGTACAAATTGATACTACACAGGAAAGCTCTCTATGGACTTTGACTTCAGAAATTAACTCTCTGAATGAGACAGAATGGCAAAGGGGACAAAACCAGCATTAATATTTATTTATTGAAGCTCAGCCACACTGAGACATTAAAAGCTGTCCAATTTCTGTGGGTTAGTGGTACTTAGCACACAAATGGTTGGTTCTCAATAGAAGCCTGACAGACAAGAAGAACGATTAACTATCATGATCAAGCTAAATTCCAAAACTTCTAAGATTAAATAACCATAGGAACTATGTTAACATTACATTCTCAGTTCTATAATGACAATACTCTAAATGGGCATTAAAAGAATAGTTACTATTCTGCAATATTAAGCAATTTTTTATCATTAAAGCGTTTCATCTCTTGGGATTTTTCCAGATATCACACATGTATAAATGATTTGTTTTCTTTCTTTCATTTTTTCCTTTCTCTCTTTCTCCTTCTTTCTTCTCTTTAATTGTTTAAAAAGGAAGTTGGTAAACCATTTGGAATATTATCATAACAAAATGTTTTTAACCAAGTTTGATTTTAACAGAACTAGAGGAATCTTAACACTAACCCAAAACTTTGGGAGGTTCACCAACCTCTAGAATATTTTTTTTTCTCCAAATGCAGGCTGTTCAAGTGGTGCTTTTCTCCATCTGTTATCATACCGTGCTCAGAATTACATTGTCATATTTAATGTAAAAGGGATCAGTCCCCTTTCATAGTTTAAATTCAACATATTACTATGATTAGAAGACCAGTGTTTTTCTAATTTATGAATAAACCAGATTCTATAAACTTACATGTGTATTTAGACAAAGTTCTCTCTAAAAACTGAAAAACTCTAAGAATTGAACAAACCCAAAGCCTTGATCTGAAAACTTAAAAATTGTACTAAAACTCAAAGGGAAAAGGAACCCATTTATATGGTAATGTGACTTACCTACAATTTCAGTTTAAATTTTTCTCTGTGTATATTTATGTATGTGTGTGTGTGTGTTTTCAATACAGCAAATTGCCCAATGTTTACTACCAAAAATGTCTTACTGTAATTTAGGGCTGAGCTACATGTTTACTAAAGTTTTATGACAATGATGATCACATCACAATATCTCATGATGGAAGCAATGTAATTTGAAATCACGATAGTGTAAGCATGGTTATAGTAATGGTTTAAACATGAACAGTGCTAATCAATTTCATCTCTAAATTTTACACCTCCTTAGGACTCAGGTTGCTTATTTTGTATCAGTTCCATCTCAGTTTGCATCTTAGAATGTCTTTTACTTTGTCTCTTTCACCACTGACAGTACCTGATTATTTTCCTAAATATATTCCTCAGATACTTCAGTTCAACATTTTTATTAGACACAGAATTAACAGGAGAGGTAGTGTAGTGGTAGAAGAAATATGTCATTTTGCTTATATTGATAGAGAATCACCTAAATATTTGAGCATTGTAGATGAAAGGTTTTGTAATATATCAGTAATTCCCTGCCACACTTATCATTCACATGTCTGGGTGTTTTGCTTACCACATCTCCACTTTTCTTAATATGCCTGAAAACTGTGTGTTAATTGAATGACTAAGACTTAACTCTAACAACTGTTTGGAAGCCTGTGGCAAAAATCAGTGGAATGAAATTGGTGCTATGGTGCATAATGGGATTAGGCAGTACCTGGTGAGGTGCAGTTGGTGCTCAGATTTGCCCAGCAGTTCTGTCAGTTTCAGGCACTCCTCTCTGGCCCGGGTTGCCTTCTGCTGCTCCTGTTCCAAGTGCTGCTTGCTTTCACTCAGTTCTAAACTCAATTTCTCTATTTCCTTAGGTAGAGAGAAGAGGGAAAAAGCATCCTATAAAATATATGCACTTGAATTCAAAATTATCTCATTTTTATTTTTGCCATGAATTTTAATGTGATGAAAAATTATTAGAAAATTTAGGCTAGCTTCCATTTTATGACAAAGGGAACTAACACAGCCCAAACTGCACATTAGTGAGGATTTTTCAGATCGTAAGATTCAGTCTAATTTTAAAAATGAAATGATTAAATGAGAATAGTCAAAATGGATAATCTGCACTTTGAATCTAAGGCTCAGTCCCTTTAAAAAATAATACGAACTTAAAAAGTCACTATTTTTAAAATACAACATTTCTGTTTGTGAGATTAGATCAGACATGTGCAGTGATTTACATCAAATATGAGACTCTTTTTTTTAAAAGATACATTTATGGTTTCATTTGGATGTTTTGAAAACCAAATTAGATCGTAAAATAATTTAAGATATCTTTTAGAAAAATGTGAGGTGTAAAAGAAGGCATCATTATGATGCACAATATTATTTGGAAAACAATAATTTAGGAAAAAAATAAAGCATGAGAACTTTCAAGTGTTTTGAATGTATGACATTTCTGAGCTAAAATAATATTGCATTTTAAAAAGGCAACAAAAGCACTCTAAGATTAATAAACATCTAAAATATACGAAAATTTATGGTAGTTTGTTCTTTGGTCTCAGTATGAAATTATCCTTTTTTTACTGAAACTCAAATATTTCAAAGCAAAAATATGTTACATAGAACATAGTTTAAATAATTTATACATTAAATTACAAATATTTATTTATTATGGAACATCCATAATTTAAAAAAAAAGAAAATAGAAGAGATAAATATTCAGACTCTTAAAACAAGAAAAACAAAAAAGGGGAAAGTAAAGGGTTGAAACGTTTTCAAATTCAGCAGAAAGCAAGAAGCAATTTTAATACACAAAAATGCAATCTACTCTTGGAAAACAAAACCATGTCTAAGTAGAGTTTTAAACTTGGTATTTAAGTACATTCTAATTTCCTCATGTTATTACTCAACATTCTGAACAATCTACAACTATATTTAATATATCAGGCAGGATAAACTAAATAATTTATTTTTCTACATTTATTACACTACAAATATTCAGTTTATCCCCATCAAAACTGTACATTACCAACAATATAATAAAACAACTTACTATAAGTTATTTATTTTAAAAAATCCTAAGTAATAATGAGTATATTGCTTTCATTCAGAGTAGATTTTCTATATCTTTCAGATTAGGATACTAAGTGAAACTGATTTGTTTAAAATATTTTTAACCATTAAAGTTATATCAATATATTTCCATTCATAACTAAACATAAATAAAGAGATGGAAAAATATAATAGAAAAGTCTCCTAAATTTTGTCTAACATTTATGAAATTAACAAAAAAGCAAAGAAATATAGAATTGGAATTATACATTAATTTTAAAATTTCAAAAATTCATTCATTAATTTTTTTACACAGTGCTATATACAAGAATCTATACTAAATATTATGGTGGACTCAGAGAGTTTCCATCTCTACACTCAGGACTTAACAATTCAGTTGAGTAAATGAGACATAAACACACAAAAAGACTACCAAAATACAAAGCATATAAAAAACAACAAATGAGATTTAGAGAAAATCTGTGCTTCAGTAGGCCAGATTAGGGATACACTAGCATGGGCAAGAAAAGTGGGAAAGAAGGTAAGGCCACATAAACTCATGCAATGATAGATTAGACCAATTATGAAACACCTTGAATTCTAGATTTATAAAGCTGTATTTTTCTTATAGAGAATGAGGAAAAAATGGTTTAAACAGGTATGCAATATGAGAGCAGAGCTTCAAAAAACTGGATCAATGTGTATGATCATTAAGATAGTAGAGACTGGCAGTAGGGAGACCACAAAAAGACAGGTGCAATACTCCAAACGTGAGAAGCAGAGACACTTAAAACAGAAGTATAAAGAGAACATGATGAGTATATGTAAATATCAATAAAAGGAGAGCTATCAGGAGACAACAAAGAATTTTGAATTGAGAGGATACAAAAAAATGACAGAAATAGAAAATGTATAAAATTCCAAACTTTCTTCAAAAGAAAAGGTATAAGGACTTCCCTGGTGGTGCAGTGGTTAGGAGTCCGCCTGCGAATGTAGTGGACACAGGTTCGAGCCCTGGTCCCGGGGGATCCCACATGCCGTGGAGCAACTAAGCCTGTGCACCACAACTCCTGAGCCTGCACTCTAGAGCCCACAAGCCACAACTACTGAGCCCGCGTGCCACAACTACTGAAGCCAGAGCATCTAGAGCCCGTGCTCCGCAACAAGAGAAGCCACTGCAATGAGAAGCCCGCGCACCACAAGAGTAGCTCCCACTCTCTGCAGTTAGAGAAAGCCCGCGCACAGCAACGAAGATCCAATGCAGCCAAAAATAAAATAAATTTAATTAATTAAAATAAAAAGAAAATGTGCAACAAGTTTTATAAGTATTTTCCAACAACAACAACGTATGTAACCTTACATTGGTAATTAGGTTTTAAGCATAAAGCAGCTGCTTTCTTAATCTCATGTAATAAAAAGTCAGAGGCCACACTGAAAGTCAGTCAAACACAGAGATAAAGAACATGGGCCCAAGAGTCAACACAAATCAGGGTTTCAGACACAGCTCTGGCACTTTCCAGCTCTGTGACCTTGGACAAGTGACAAAACTCTTATCAGTTTCTTCAGTCTAAAATGGGAGTGATAACTCTAGCAAGCTCCTAAAACTACTGTGAAGATAAAATGAGATGATGAGTACGTAGCAGAGTGCCTAGCATATAGTAAGAGCTGAAAAAAAGACAGCTAGTATCATTACTACTGATTTTTCTCTGTCTTTCAAGAAGAGCAAAAATATAAGTAGAAGAAGAAGACCTGCCTAAGGATATATAGTTATCACTGAGGACTAAGGAGTTCTTGATTTAGTTCAATAAAATTTCCAGATAAAGTCCTATTTTGGAGAAAACTGAATAAAACTTTATTATAATTTCAAAATGCAAAAAGCATTTTTGCTAGGAAGATGGAAAATTACTGCCTGCTTCTGATTATCTGTGCCAGAGAAACAGCTTATTGGTGCAGATAATCAAAATCAACAAATAATCTAACCAGCTGGACCAGGGCTCAACACTTACTCCCTGAGTCAGGAAAATCTGCCATGGCACCAACTCCAACAGTTAGAAGAGGAATCTCTTGCCAGAAATGCCATACTCCCACTGGCAGGGTAACCCTTTGCCTCACCCAACTAGGTCAAGGCTGCTTCCTTGGCTGTATGTAGTGGTTCAGGGATTAAAGACCAACAACAGTCATAGGCCAATTGTACACTACTCTCAAAGTACACTATTAACCTGCAATGTACAATGCAGTTTGATATGGCCATCTTTTGGCTAACCAGGCAAAGACGAGTCCAGATAGCTTTACACTGTACCAAAAGATACACTTCAAGTCATGAATGTAACCACAGGAATAACTAAAAGCAGAAACTGTTAAAAGTGGCTACCTCAGGAGAATAGTACCAAGGATGGGATGTGGAGAAAGGGAGACTCATTACTGTTCATTTATAATCTGTAATGTACCAAATCTTCTTATTAATCATGGTAAACTTTATTATAATTATTTATTAGATTTTCTTATCAAAGTAATGTGCCTAATTTAATTCAGATAGTACACCCATCTCCAAGCCTAATCCTCAATGGCACACAGTATCCACCCTTGATATTTATCTTCATACTTTTAAGTAACAGACTTATAATGCTATCCCTTGATTTTGCTACATTAGATATTATCTACTGACTTCCTATATTAAAAAAGGTAGTGATTTAGCTCTTTTATACCACCCAATATACCTACCTCATCCTCCCATATAACAATTTTGGTTAAATCATTAGTCAGTAGTTCATTCACATTATAATGATTATAGAAATATTATTCACTACTGAGACAAGCATTATTCTGCTTAAATTAATTTTCTTGTAAAACATTTTATTATTTATATAGAATTAATTGCTTGCTTTTTAATAGTTATTTTTCTAGGTAAGTAACATTTTTCCCCAAATGTTCAAACAGGTCACTCAAATACCCATCAATAAAATTTTTTTCAAATAATGAAACATATCAGATAAATCATTAGTTCTGTTAAATTATTTTCCTAGATATATCCTTCTTGGTGACTTACGTCTGGCCTGGTTGATCTCTGTCTTGGGTTAAGCCTTACCCATGCCCCTATTAGAGTTTCCTATTTTCTGGGTTTTAAGTCATCCTGTTTTACAGTTTACTCCCTTTTTTGGTTGAAATACATTCTCCAGGTAACTTTCACAAAAAAGGTTACATGAATAATACATTTTCAAAAAGTATCTGTATGCCTGAAAATGCTGTTGTTCTATGCATACACTTGATAATTTGGCTAGGTATGAATATCTATGCTGAAATTAATTTTCATTCAGGATTTTTAAGGGATTACTCCACTGTCTTCAAGATTGTAATATTACAATTTAAAGGCCCTATACCATTCTGATTCCTAATACTTGGTCTATGATTTGCTTTTTTGTTTCTGAAAGATTTTATAATAATTTTTTTCCCTGGAATTTAAAAATTTTACAATGTTAGACTTTGGGATGGGCCTTTTTTCATGCATTGTGCTAGGTTTTCAGTAGGCCCTTTTCAATCTGGAGGTTTGTTTTCTTTAGTTTGAAGAAATTTTCTTGTACTATTATTTTAAAATATTTTCATGCTATATATTTTAATAATTCCTCTTCCTGGAACTCCTGGACATTGGTTTTTGGCTCTGTTGAATTGATCATCTAATTTTCTTATTTATTTTCTGTATTTGTTTTCTGATTCTAACTTCTGAGATAGTCCCTTGACTTCATGTTCCAAAAATTCTATTGAATTTAAGGAAAAAATTTTAGCACAGTTTTCATTTCCATGAGCTATTTCTTTTTTCATTGTTTTTATATAGCATGCTATTTTTATCTTATTAATATAATATTGTATGTCTCCATTAAAATATTGAAGTATTTTAAATGTTCTCCTCTGCTAATATTGCCTCAGTTTCCTTTTTTGCTATTTATATGTTTTAGACACTCTATTATATAAGAGGCTTTCTTCAAATACATAGTGATACTTGGCTGTCTTTTCATATTTGAGAATGAAGTATTTATGAAAAGTTTGGATGAAATGATTTTTGGGTAATGTAATAGTTTAGATTACTCTTCAGCAAATATTCACTTCTATCACCCTCCCACTGGGATTGGAATACGCTGTCTCTCCCCAGTGACTTTGGGCTTAGCCATGTGATTTCACTTGGCCAATGGAATTTTCATGTCTATAATGAAAGCAGAAGTCATAAATATGTTTATGTGGTTTGACTTTGTTTTTATATTCTGGTGATTCTCCATGAGAAAAGCATGCCCTGGATAGCTGCTGCCCCTTTTGCCTGGACCACACAATAAGTACATGTGGATCAGAACCAAACCCAAACCATAGCTAAGACAACCCACAACCCACAACCTGAAGCAGAGCCACCCAGTCAAATACAGCACAACAGATCAAATGATATTCCAGCTGACCTGAAGGTTGGTGAACATGAGCATAAATGATTGCTATTGTAAACCATGAGTTCCTTCAATATAAAATAGTTGACAAACCACTCTAAAGGAACAAGGAGTGCTACAACTGTATATCATCTTAGAATGTATTTCATTTTTGAAACAACTGCATGAAGCATATAGGGCAGGTATCCTTGTTTTTCCAAATAAGAAACTGAGGGTCAAAAACATTGAATGATTGTCCAAAGAAGTAAATCTAAGTCTTGAACCAGATGTACTGACATTGCTCCTCCACACCAGACCATAAATTAGACAATAGCTTTTAATCTTTTTTTCTTTTCTTCTCTTTTTAACCAAGATCCATAGTAACAAATCCATTTCACATCACAATTTAGAAACATGCACACTCTCCCACATATATGTATAAATGTAACATTTCATAAAACAATATTAATCCTCATTATATGTGAAGCACTCAGACATTTCCTATTCCTTCCTACTTTATTCCACGTTTAAAAAAAAAAAACTTTTGGTTTCACCCCATAAAATCGACTTCATGGTCCTACAATTTAAAAAGTAGGGAAGGAGCCAAGATGGTGGAGGAGTAGGAGGACATGGAGTTCATCTCTCCCCACAGATGCGTCAGGAAGTGGAACAGGACTTCCCTGGTGGCGCAGTGGTTGAGAGTCCGCCTGCCGATGCAGGGGACACGGGTTCGTGCCAACAGCACTGGCTGAACACTAGCAGAGGCCCTCAGACACCTAAAAGGACAAGAAAGACCCCTGTGTAACTGGGTAGGACAAAAGAAAACAGAAGGGAAAAAGAAGAGGAGGGGAAGAGGGACAGC